>NC_079315.1:115711064-116011273 GCF_029931775.1 Euleptes europaea | reverse complement strand
ATTCACAACTACCTCCCCCTTCCACACCCCTAGTGACCAGAAGATGGCCAAGAAGTCTCCCTTCCAAGAACCTACTGTGCTTAGCTTCTGAGATCTGATGAGATCAGGCTAGCCTGTATCATCCAAGTCAGGGTCAGAAGATCAACTTTCTGGGCATGTGCGGTCAAGTCACAACTGGCTTATGGCGACCCCAGCAAGGGGCTTTCGAGGCAAGTGAAGAGCAGAGGTGGCTTGCCATTGCCTTCCTTTGCCGAGCCTTCCTCCAGAGTCTTCCTAAGCAGGGTCAGTACAGATCCTTACACCTTTCCTCGGTGGAGTTTTCAAGGCAAGTGAAGAGCAGAGGTGGTTTGCCATTGCCTGCTTCTGCGCAGCAACCCTGGACTTCCTTGGCGGTCTCTGATCCAAGTCCTAACCATGACTGACCCTGCTTAGCTTCTAAGCTCAGGCTAGTCTGAGTTGTTCAGGCTGCTGCTCAGCTCTCTAACTGAAAGAAAGTTCAATCATAATGTTTATTTGGCAACTGGTTGTGATTTTGAATCGAGAGAGAAACCGAATCAGTTCAGACTTCACACAAAATGATGGTTAGTGTGATTGTCCAAACACTGGCCACTCTACTCATTATGGTTCGCTGGAGTTTGCCAAACCAGGAATTGTGAAACCATGGTATGAAATTGGTTTATCAACCAGAGTCTTAACTATGGTTTCTCATGATGTTCGATCTTAGACACATGAAGATACTTGATAGTAGCCCCAGATTCTCCTCCTTGAATGTAACATGGGAATTGTTCGATGCATGTATAAACAAGTATCAAGTGTATGCAGTACTGTTCGCGAGTTATAGTGACAGAACATACCCTGGTCACATGTTACAGTGAATGCACATACATGCTCCAGATGCATATGTACCTGTTTCTAAGAAAGAGCCAACATATATTCATTCACTTTACACATGAAACTGACAACTAGTCCTTGTGGTTTCAATCACCTATTGAGCTGGACTTATGTTGAACATAAGGTGAGTGTTACCGATGTCATTTATAAAGAAAAGCAAGCGTACACTGTATACAGTGTGTGTGTTCACTGTAACTTGTGACTAGGTCTTCTGTGTACTGTGTACACTTGGGTTTTTTTTATGCGTGCACTGAGTAAATCTTATGTTACTATTCCATGCGTGTACAGCTCTCTCATGTGATTTAGATCCTTCATTTAACCAGGTAATGGTCCTTGGTTTCCTTTGATCATGTATTGGTTCTTTCTTACAAGCAGATGTGTGTACATAAAAGAAGGATGTGTTCAGTGTAAGAAGAAGAAGAGTTGGTTTTTATATGCTGACTTTCGCTACCACTTAAGGAAGAATCGAACCGACATACAATCACCTTCCCTTCCCCTCCCCACAACAGAAACTCTGTGAGGTAGATGGGGCTGAGAGAGTGTGACTAGTTCAAGGTCACCCAGCTGGCTTCATGTGTAGGAGTGGGGAAACAAATCCAGTTCATCAGATTAGCCTCCGCTGCTCATGTGGAGGAGTGGGAATCAAACCTGGTTCTCCAAATCAGACTCCACCTCTCCAACCTACTGCTATTAACTACTACCCCACCACATATGAGTTCGTATATCAAGATCAATCTTGTCTACTCTGAATGGCAGTGAGTCTCCAGGGTCTCATGTGGAGATCTTTCACATCAGCTACTAGCTGGGCTTTTGAACTAGAGATGCAAGGGATCGAACCTGGGGCCTTCATGTTCTGCCATTGAACCAGAGCTTCACACTGTCCTTCCAGTTAGGCATGCAGAGAAGAAAGGGAACCAGCAAAGGCCCTGAATCGAATATTCGTCACACCGAACTTGGATCTGAATGTTTGTCTGCAAGGCAAATCCTGGTTTTATCAGCTATCCATAATGGGGGAAAAAATAAACTGGGTTTTGCATCATCTGACCTGAGCCAGAGGGAAACAAGAACTTGAATTACAGGAATAAAGAAAGGGGGACCAAAAGGAATCTAGAAATGTATATTGTCTCCTCTGCTCGGAGTGTCTGATGATGCTTTTGTTAACTGGATAAGGTGGATCTTAGTATTGGTATTCCATTAGGATTGCAGTTCCGTGTGTCAGAGTTTGGCGAGACGGTTGGCTTTGAAAGCCGTTCAGGAAGCTCAGGAGCAGATGGTCGGGAGATCCTGCCTGAGTTATTTTTGGACTTTTGGGCACAGTATCTCATATTAATGCCCTCTGCTGTCTCTCTCTCCTCCCTCAATCTCTTTTATCTTTATTTTTTCCTAGCACCACTGTTTTGTTTTGCTTTTCCCAACTGAGTAATTTTGATGGTTTTTATCCCATTAAAGCAACTGTCCTGGGATTTTGGTTGATGTTTATTGTTTATTGCAACTTCCTGTCCTGTTACCTGTTTGCTCCAGCAATGCAGCAGACATTGCTACGATCATGTTAAAAAATCGTTTGCACCAAAACACCATGAAGAATGAGCACCTAAGGAGGACAATATAAAATTTAAGATTAAGATCTTGGAAATTCTGCCTAGCATTAGATGAAGCTTGCATGGACCCTAATGGAAGGTTGAAATCTTACCCTCCATAGGCTCCACCTCTAGACTTCCATTAATTACCCAACCCGGAGTTGGCACCCTGTGAGAAATATTTCTTCACACAGTGCATAGTTAAATTGTTGAACTCCCTGCCCCAGGATGTGGTGATGGCTGCCAACTTGTAAGGCTTTAAGAGGGGAGAGGACATGTTCATGGAGGAGAGGGCTATCCATGGCTACTAGTCAAAATGAATACTAGTCATGATGCACACCTGTTCTCTCCAGTATCAGAGAAGCATGCCTATTATATCAGGTGCTGTGGAACACAGGCAGGATAATGCTGCTGCAGTCGTCTTGTTTGTGGGCTTCCTAGAGACACCTGGTTGGCCACTGTGTGAACAGACTGCTGGACTTGATGGGCCTTGGTCTGATCCAGCATGGCCTTTCTTATGTTCTTACGTTCTTATGTTTTTGAAACTGGCCCATCTGGCTCATAACCATGTGATTGCTTTGAGGAGCATTTTTGAAGTTTCTAAATCAGTACCTGGATGAGAAGCCCCAAGGGAGTTGCCCTCAGATTCTTAAAGAAAGAGATCTGTGTATTTTAAAGAAGGAGAATAAACCTGCTCTCAAC
Organism: Euleptes europaea; assembly: GCF_029931775.1. Lineage (NCBI taxonomy): Eukaryota > Metazoa > Chordata > Lepidosauria > Squamata > Sphaerodactylidae > Euleptes > Euleptes europaea. Next base: position 116,008,103 of record NC_079315.1, on the reverse strand, counting down.
ACTCCGGACTGGTGCGCTTATGCGCCTTTCCCCCCTCTGCGAGAGATAGATCAGCGCTGAAAGGTTTGGCATGTTGAGAAATGAGCCAAGCAACGGTCTCAACCTTAGACAAAAGGCAAAACTGACCTGCTGTTTATGTGGTTACTTAAACATGATTTAACCTATATAATACTCGCTGGGACTTGGGCACATTGAGGGAGAGGAGAGGCTGGGGAGAAGGAAGCCGGCTTTTAATGAGTCGAGAGGAAAGCACAATTAATTACATGTGAAGGACAGATAACAGACAGCTAACTGCCAGCGAAATACCACTGCAAACAATTAATCTGGCCAGGCGAATGAAAGGTCAGCTACTTTTTCATACACAGGCATGGAGGGGCTGCAGACTGTATTGATCTAAATCGAGATGATTTCGCTCCTTTATATAAGTCGCCCAAGAGAAAGAAACAATAGACCTTATTTTAAATCATTAGACTTAAAATGAAGTTTCCCTTTTGGAGATGTGTGTGTCCCCTGAACAAGCATGTGTGCTTCCTGGTTATAAAAATACACTGGCAAATAATTCAAGAACAATCTTAATTAAGGCTCAGTAGGGCCTAGAGATGTTTTTTTCCAGGCTTTCCCATCTCTAGTAGGGCCTAACCCTGAAGTGTAAGGATGTGACACTGGCCACCAAGTTTAAGTTAATTCATGCCATTGTATTCCCTATGACTATGTATGGGTGTGAAAGCTGGACATTGAAGAAAGCTGATAGGAAGAAAGTAGATTCCTTTGAAATGTGGTGTTGGAGGAGAGTGTTATAGATACCGTGGACTGCCAAAAAAACAAATCAGTGGGTTCTCGATCAAATCAAGCCTGAACTGACCCTAGAAGCTTAAATGACTAAACTGAGACTATCGTATTTTGGTCACATTATGAGAAAACAAGAGTCACTGGAAAAGACAGTCATGCTAGGAAAAGTTGAGGGAAGCAGGAAAAGAGGAAGACCCAACAAGAGATGGACTGATTCAATAAAGGAAGCCACGACCCTCAATTTGCAAGATCTGAGCAAGGCTGTCAAAGATAGGACATTTTGGAAGACTTTCATTCATAGGATTCCATGAGTCAGAAGCGACTTGATGGCACTTTACACACACACAAACAGCAGGAGGATATGTTTGTGACTCTTCTGTAACACTAGAAGAGACATCGAATTACATTTATGGGCAAGATGTTCAGAACTGACAAAAGGATCTACTTCTTTACAAAACATGTGGTGGTGTCCAGTCCACCTGTTAAATCCTTCTATTCCCTATTACTATGTATGGGTGTGAAAGCGACTTGACGGCACTTAACACACATAGGGCCTTCACACCGCCTAGAGACATAGTCTAAAACTGTTGTCGAAACCACTGTATGTGCTGTAGATTGATCTCTGCTGAAGAGACCAGAGGCAGATTTCTGTTGGGTTCCTCCTTTGCATGCACGAGGATACTAAATGACCAGTTTATTGCAAGTGTCAGCTGCAGTCCTGTGGCATATTTATTGATACGTGTTTCCCATTGAGCAAATGGGGACCTTCTTCCAAACATAGGATTGGTAAGTAAGTAAGGACTAATACTTAGGGCAGTGGTTGCCAACCTTTTTCATTTGCGTACCCCTTGGCAGCCCATTTCTATAAATTGTACCCCTCATATTACCAAAATGTTTGTAATTAATATAGTTGTTGTTATTTCAAATGCCTTTTGCTGCCATTATTCAGTTTTCTCCACGTACCCCTAAATGTCCTGGTTCGTACCCTTGGGGGTACATGTACCCAGGGTTGGGAACCACTAATTTAGGGGAATGCCTACTCCCTTATGAACCTGTCCAACCACCATAGTCACCTTCAGATGCCCTGCTTCTGGTCCCCCTGTTTTCTGAGATTAGGTGGGTGGCCACCCGGGAGAAGGCGTTCTTGGTCATGGCATCAGACCCTTTCCCCAGGGAGATCTGTCTATCACCTCCTGCTACTGGAGCTTTTCTGGTCAGTTTCTTGGCCGAAACAATCAAACGTCTGGGCTACAACCACCGCAGGTGCCCAGTTCTTAGTACCAATCAATCACACTTCAGATTGTGGTGGCAACCTAAGTTGTGTGCCTTGTTCAGTTCATCATTCACGGAAACATGTATTTGCTTGTTCACACGAGACCCATTCCTTCTCTGCAAAAAACAACAACTGTTCTTCAAAAATCCAATTAAATGGAACCTTCCTAGCTTGTAGCACCACTTGGTCATAATCAAAACTTCCAGAGAACCAGCATCCCTAATGGTCTCTTGTAGAAGAAGAAGAGTTGGTTTTTATATACTGACTTTCTCTACCACTTAAGGGAGACTCAAACCGGCTTACAATCACCTTCCCTTCCCCTCCCCACAACAGACACCCTGTGAGGTAGATGAGGCTGAGAGAGCTCTAACAGGCCTGTAACTTGCCCAAGATCACCCAGTTGGCTTCGTGTGAAGGAGTGGGGAAACAAATCCAGTTCACCGGATTAGCCTCTGCCGCTCATGTGAAGGAGTGGGGAATCAAACCCGGTTCTCCAGATCAGACTCCACCGCTCCAAACCACCGCTCTTAACCACTACTACACCACACTGCCTCTCCCAACGTTGCTCATTTATTTGTCAATCGCAGTGACGTGAGAGCCCTCTCAATAGGCATCTCCAGACGGTTGGTTAAACCTTCTTCATCCCATATTCTGCTCATGCCTTCCCCTTGATCTCCGGGCGTTTCATGCCTAAATCTTTAGCAGGGTTCCCATTAATTAATAGATCTGCTGTCGGGAGGTCAGAAGTATCAACAGTTTAGTTGATAGTTCCTTTTCTTATCACAGAGCGAATTCAAATTACATTGATCTCTCGTCTCTGTTTTCCCAGAAGCATCAATTTGTGTTGCCTGACTTGGGCAAGAGTGTGGGTTAGACAGGCCTTGTTTCTTTTTCCTCCTCATTACTGATTGACTATTAGATACCTCTCAGGCGGCAGTGAGGGCTGTACTGAGCCCTCTGAATGGCTTCTTCTTGTTTTTTTGACGCACGTAATTTCCTCCTCTGCCTGCTTGGAACATGGCAGCAAATCCCCGTTGACTCTTTCGGGACTCTGATTGAGCTATTAGGCCTGGCCGATAGATACTCCTTTTCCCATCCTATCTCCCCCCACACCAATATTAGGTCTCGAAGCTGAGCCCCAGCTATCCTCTGAGTCTCTGCCCTTCATTCATTTTGTGGCTGCCAAGATTTGGACGTAAAGGCCGAAAGATTGGAGGGGGAGAGAGAAAGGTCAGAGGTTAAACGAGAGCGGGTTAGCGGCCAGCGAAAGGCCGTGATTGAAATATTTGCCGAATGCTGACAGGCAGCAGAATAGAGGCAGACAAGTGGCAAATTCCTGTTTTCTCTCCTAATTGAGAAAAATATTTTGAGTGATATTCAGGCTGACTGCATAATGGACCAAAGAGGGTGAGAAAAAGGAGTGTGTCTGTCTGTCTGTCCCTCTGATGTTATTGTCCAAGAGCGAATTTTTCAATCCCGGTTTTAGTTAAGTGAGTTTATTTTAAAGGAGTGCAACTATTTGGGTTGTTTCCCAAAGTTGTTTGGCCAGATTGATATTCTTTTTTTGGATTCTTTTGTTACGGTTGCCCCCGAAATTTCGCCTAAAATGAAATTTGAAATGAATTTTTCTTTTGTTTCCCCCCCCCCTCAGGCAAGATACTAGAGAAATTTCAGCGCACGAAAAAAGTTTCAATGCAGCTGGCAAACTAACTTCAGGAGGGTTCTTCCCATCTTTAGGTGGTTGTTTGGTTTTCACCTAAAATGAAACTTGAGTTCTGCTCCTCTGTGTCCAAGGAAAACATTTAAGTAATTTGGAGGGAGATTGTAAGAGTCTTGATGACTTTGTTAGGGAGAGTTTGGACTGATGCAAACCCGAAACTAAATTCAGAAGACGGAGGTAAGATAGGTTGAAAAGGCAGATTTCGTGGGAGAGATTTCCCTACCTATTTTGGATTGGGTACATAAGAACAAAAGAAAGGTCATGCTGAATCAGACCAAGGTCCATCAAGTCCAGCAGTCTGTTCCCACAGTGGCCAACCAGGTGCCTCTAGGAAGCCCGCAAACAAGACGACTGCAGCAGCATTCGTCTGCCTGTATTCCACAGCACCTGATATAATAGGCATGCTCCTCTGATACTGGAGAGAATAGGTATGCATCATGACTAGCATCCATTTTGACTAGTATCCATGAATAGCCCTCTCCTCCATGAACATGTCCACTCCCCTCTTAAAGCCTTCCAAGTTGGCAGCCATCACCACATCCTGGGGCAGGGAGTTCCACAATTGAACTATGCATTGTGGAAGTTCTCATGTTTATGAACTCATGGGAAAAGAGGCTGGGAATGAAATGCTGTTTCCCCTGGCATATCACTAAGTTAGCTTAGTTTTTGGTTGTTGTTGCTTTCAAGTCACAGCTGACATCTGGCGACCCTGGAGGGTTTTGAAGGCAAGAGACGTTCAGAGGTGGTTGGCCATTGTCTGCCTCCACATCACACCCCTGATATTCCTTGGAGATCTCCCATCCAAATACTTGCCAGGGTCGAGGCTGAGAATGTGTGACTGGCCCAACATCACCCAGCAAGTTTCCATGGCCGAGTAGGGATTCGAATCTGGGTTTCCCGGATCCTAGTCCGACACCTTAAACACTACACCGTGCCGGCTCTCAAATTAGGTTAATAGTATGCTAATTTTCGTTTGATATGGCTCTCTTTCTCTCCCACTCAGTTACACACATACACTCGCCTTAAGCAGAGGAAATTCCATTCTGAGCTGAGTGTGTTGACTATGGGGGTTACCGCACTTGTATTCCCAGTGATGTATTAAGAGTTTGAAAACGTTATAAAAAATACAGTTCGCACTTTGTTTGGCCCCTTTAGCTGTGAAGACGTCTTCCAACCATTTATAAGCCGTGGTATCCAAAAACCCTTTTAAAGCGATGTTTTTTATAACATTTTCAAACTCTTAATATATCGCTGGGAATACAAAGTGCGGTAACCCCCCTAATCTCGCAAAAGGATCTCTTGCTCTCCCGTCGGACTCTCTTGATTTCTCGAGAAGAGATGACTCAGAATTCTTTCAAATGCCCCTTCCCCAAAACCCTCTCTGAACGGCAGCCAATAAAGGACGGTAAGAGATTTCAATTGCAGCAATTTCCTTCCTATCTGGAAAATCTGTGGTTAGCTGAGAGGCTGGCGGGACAAATAGAGCAAGGGAGCCGAAAAAAGAAATAACGTGTTGAGTCGGCGGTCCCCTCCCCGTTCGCTTTCGTTCAGATGGAATAATCCCATAAACCCCCCAAATGAGGCTGTAAAAACGTTTTCTGCAGAACGCCATGTCCGCTAATAAAAACTGGAGCAGAGAGAAGTTTTGGCAGGAGACTGGGCAGCCCTGGGCCGCGCGGAATGTCACATCTGGGTCCTCAAAAGCCGGCAGCTCCTTAAAATACCCCAGAGAAGCTCAGAAGCTTTTTACGGCCGAGTGTTTTTTTTTTTTTTTTTTTGTTAAAGCGGCCCACGTTTATCAGAAAAAAAGTTTGCAAGTACTGCTGGTTATTAAACGCAGGAAGCCCATGGGTGATTCATGAATGTCCCCCCCCCCCAAGAAAACAATTAGATTCGTGTTGAGAGTTTCCAGGATTCCTTTTCAGAATGGCCTTTTTGGCATATGGCTGGGATAAGACGGGCTGGCGAGTCTGTTGTCTGAGACTGAACACATGAAGCTGCCTTATACTGAGGATGGATTACACGACCCTGGTGGTCCCTTCCAACTCCATGATTCTAGGAAGTGTGGAGGAGCTGATACCACATTGGTGGGGCAGAAGATCAACCCAATACGCATACACCCTACCTGATTCTGAGAAATCCCAGATTTCTCTTTCTTTTTCACACACATGAACACATGAAGCTGCCTTATACTGAATCAGACCACCGGTCCATCAAGGCCAGTATTGCCTACCCAGACCGGCAGCAGCTCTCTAGGGACTCAGGCAGTGGTCTTTCGCATCACGTACTGCCTGGTCCTTTTAAGTGGAGACACCGGGGATTGAACCTGGGACCTTCTGCGTGCTGCGCACATGCTCTACTGCCGAGCCACAGCCCCTGTTCCTCCTCAGCTTATGATTTCCCTGTCATTGGTCCTCAGCTTCAGAACCCCCTCCCCATCTGAACAATGGGGATAACAGTACTGGCCTAGCCTACTCAGTTGTAAGGACTACTGAACTAATATCAGTGCCAACATTTGTGCTATTAAGGAGATTTTGCTGCTGAGATAACCTCAATGAATGAATGAAAAAACGGATGAACGAACGAACAAATGAATGAATATGGACATTTCTGAAAGGAAGAGGGTACTGAAATGCAAACCAAGTTGGGACAGTGTTTTCATAGAGGGGCTGAAAAATGCACTTGGTTTCATACGTGCCCCATTCATCTCTCTCCCCCCCCCCCGGTAATAACAGAAAGAAAGAAAGAGGGAAGTTCTTTTTGTTTCTTTCTCTATCGATTACATTTTTATGCGGTCCATCCTTCAGGAAGCCCAGGGTAGCCTACACAGTTGTCTCTTTCTGATTTTATCTCCACAACAACCTTATGAGGTAGGTTAGACTGAGAGAGGGTGACTAAGCCTTTGAACCTCTATGGCAGAGTGGGGATTTGAACGCAGGTTTCGACGATCCTAGTCCGACACTCAAACCACTGCACCACTCCAGCTCTCCTGTGAGTTGGCTCCTGTTCCATGAGCTGACTGGGAATATCTTTCCAACTGTTTGTTCTCCAGAATTGTAATTCAGCAGCAGAGTCTGAGTCAGACCAAGGTTTTTCTTTTTTTAAATCATTATTATTCCTTTCAAGTCTTGGCCCTGCAGTCATCTTCATTTGTGATACTCGCGTTGTTTACAAATGCAAAAAAACAGAGGAAAATAAGAGAGAGGCAATCCGCCTTCAAGTAAGACCTTAGTGTGGTGTTCTTGATGTGACTGATAGGCCATGACCTGGGTTCAAATTCCTGTGCAGTCTTGAAGCTCACTGAGGATACTGGAGCGCTGTGGGGAGGGGGGACCTTATTCTCATTGCAAGAAGGGTGGAGAGGGGAACGTAACTGAGACAGCTACATGTAGTAAGAGCCAGCGTGGTGTAGTGGTTAAGAGTGGTGGACTCTAATCTGGTGAACCAAGTTTGTTTCTCCACTCCTGGACAAGAAGCATGCTGCGTGACCTTGGGCCAGTCACAGTTCTCTCAGAACTCTCTCAGCCCTGCCTGCCTCGCAAGGTGTCTGTTGTGGGGAGAGGAAGGGAAAGTGATTGAAAGCTGCTTTGGGACCCCTCCCCCTCCCCTCCCCCTCCCCCTCCTCTTCTTCTTCCTCTTCTTCCTCTTCCTCCTCCTCTTCTTCTTCTTCTTCGTCATCTTCTTTGTCTTCTTCTTCTCCGTCTCCCTGCAAGATCTTGACCCTCATCACATGAGACGAGTGATAGATTCAGGACAGGCCAAGGGATTGTGTTGCCAGGTCCCTCTTCACTGGCGGGAGGTTTTTAGGGCGCAGCCTGAGGAGGGTGGGGTTTGGGGAGGGGATGGACTTCAATGCCATAGGGTCCAGTTGCCAAAGTGGCCATTTTCTCCTGGTGAACTGATTTCTATCAACTGGAGATCAGTTGTAATGGCAGGAGATCGCCAGCTAGTACCTGGAGGTTGGCAACCCTACCAAGAGACATGCTTCTTCACAAAAGGCCTTGTAGGTATGGATCATGGGATGGTTGCATAGATAGCTCGTCACCAGAACCTTGGGAAGGGATCCATTTGTTCCGAGCAGATTTAGGGTTGCTAAGACTTCTCGGCCGAGGGAGAGAGAACGTTCCACCCTGCGGTCTGCAGCCGGAGCTTGGAAACGTGGAGGCTGACAGTTTGAGGTCAATAATATATCATTTTAAGACAAGGAGGCCAATTGAAAGGAAAGCCCTGCAATAACGAGGCATAACAAATGATTTGAGAAAATGAATTCATTCCATCTAGGGACACTGCTGACATCATAAACCGCTCCTGCTCTTTGTGGTTTATGATCTCACCAGAAGGCTTCCCTCCGCCGTGGGATCATTTCCTTATATCTCACTGCAACCCATCCATTATTGTTTCCATAATTACTTCCACAGCATTCTCGTAAGAGAAGCCGAGCGCCTACAGCCGAGCGCCGGTATCCCCAACAGTTGTCACCCTTTGGGTCAAGTTCTTCAATCTTCCACATTTTATGTAGCTGCTCTGGGAAGAAGATATTGCAACAAATGGAGGGGAAAGTTTTTTTTTTTAATGGCAAACCAAAACCCAACCATTGCTTAGATTGCTTGGAATCTCCCCACTTCCTCTTCTTTACTTAAACCAGAAAAGGAACCAGCAGAAGTTTTTATTTCATCTGCCAGGGAGGACTGGAGTGGAGAGAGATGGGATTGCAATCAAGCACAACACAAGCAAGAAGAAGAGTTGGTTTTTATATGCCGACTTTGTCTACCACTTAAGGGAGACTCAAACCGGCTTACAATCACCTTCCCTTCCCCTCCCCACAACAGGCACCCTGTGAGGTAGGTGGGGCTGAGAGAGTGTGACTAGCCCAAGGTCACCCAGCTGGCTTCATGTGTAGGAGGGGGAAATTCACGGCAGACTTCTGTCAGCCAGACCAGGGCTGCGAGAAGCTATATCTGAATCCAGACCTGGTGTGAGTGTAGGTTTGAGGCCAAGAATGGTTACTGGAGGGAAGTGCAAGACTTGGACAGTTCTATGCCTTCGTTCAGGAAAGGATAACGTTCAGGTGTAATATCAGTTCTGTCAGATCCAAAGATTTCGCTTTATTACCCATCCCAGGGATGACCTTACACACAGCTATTCCTTCCTGTGCTTGAAGAAGAAGAGAAGAAGAGTTGGTTTTTATGTCCCCATGTTCTCTACCTTTTGAGGAGACTCAAACCGGCTTCCCTTCCTCCTCACAACAGACACCTTGTGAGGTAGGTGGGGCTGAGAGAGTTTGAAGAGAACTGTGACTGGCCCAGCAGACTTCATGTGGAGGAGTGGGGAAACCAACCCCGGTTCCCCAGATTAGAATCCGTCACTCTTAACCAGTATACCACACTGGCTCTCACAACATCTAGCTGTCTCCGTTAATTCCCCCCTTCTTGCAAGGAGCACAAGGTACTCCCTCCTCACAGCAGCTTTGTGCGGTAGGTGAGGCTGAGCGCAGGAAGTGCCCCAGTTTCCTCAGTGAGCTTCAAGACCGCACAGGAATTTGAACCCAGGTCACAGCCTGTCAGTCCCGTCAAGAATACCACACTAAGATTTTACTTGAAAGGCAGATTGCCTCTCTCTTATTTTCCTCTGTTTTTGCATTTGTAAATGATGCTAGTATGACAAATTAAGACTGCAGGGCCAAGTCTTGAAATTAATAATAATAATTAGAAGAAGAAGAGTTGGTTTTTATATGCTGTCTTTCTCTACCACTTAAGGAAGAATCAAACCGGCTTACAATCACCTTCCCTTCCCCTCCCCACAACAGACACCCTGTGAGGTAGGTGGGGCTGAGTATGTGTGACTAGCCCAAGGTCACACAGCTGGCTTCATGTGTAGGAGTGGGGAAACCAACCTGGTTCACCAGATTCGCCTCTGCCTCTCCTGTGAAGGAGTGGGGAATCAAACCCAGTTCTCCAGATCAGAGTCCACTGCTCCAAACCGCTGCTCTTAATCACTACACCATGCTGGCTCTCCACTTTTGATAACAGGAGCACACTCTTCTTTTGTTGTTCTTGTTTAGTTGAAGAAGAGTTGTTTTTTATACACTGTCTTCCTCTACCACTTAAGGAAGAATCAAACTGGCTTACAATCACCTTCCCTTCCCCTCCCCACAACAGACACCCTGCGAGGTAGGTGGGGCTGAGAGAGCTCTAAGAAAACTGTGTCTAGCCCAAGGTCACCCAGATGGCTTCATGTGTTGAGAACTTTGATTCTTGAAAGCTCATACCCCCAAAGTCGTGTTGGTCTCTAAGGTGCTACTGGACTCGAATCTAACAGCCCTGAAAATGTTACCTTTCCTCCACTCTCTGGGAACAAAAGGAACGATCACTCGCAGGACCAATTTGAGGACCCCTTTGACCTCCCCAACCTGCGGACCCATCCGCACCCTTGCCGTTTCGCTTGTTTGCCTGCCCGAAAATTCCGAACGCGAACCGAGAATCCGAGCCCTGCCCACGAATCCTTGCTGTTGGGTGGGAATCTCGGTGCATCAATAATGCAGGGCGACGCAGCTGCCCTTTTCTCCCTCTTCAGGCAGACTCCCCCTCCCCCCCGCCAGCTTCCCCCCAAGATGACGGCACCTGGGGTTTTCCGCTCATTTGCATGCAGGACGAGTGGCTGCATCCCCCCTCGCTAAGCAGGCTGCGCTGCCTGTCCCCAGCTGCCGATTGTGGTGGGGTGGGGGGGGGGAGAGATGGGGGATGGGAAGGGGCTCTCCTTGGCTATGATCTGATGGGCCTCATTTTTCCACGGCAGTTACTCGGGCAGCATAACTCGGCACCGTCCCCCCATAGGAAGTGAGAGCGTTTTGATTTGTCGTGAGATTTCTGTGGTATCGGGTCTGATGTTCGCATTGGCGCATGGGACTTGTGGAGGTCCCAGCACGAGGAGCTCACAGGAGGGTTTCTCTCTTCATAAGCAAAAGTGAAAGATTAAGGATGAAAATATTTGTTTTGCAGCTTTCATGCTTCTGTTCAGCTTCTAACGTGATTTATGCCATCACATGCCAGCAATGCCCTTCCACCCTCTAAACTGGACACACGGGCTTGTCCCTGCGACAAAGATTGAATGGACATAAGTCTCACATCAGAAACCACAACATTCAGAAACCAGTGGGGGAACATTTTAACCTTCCAAGACATTCAGTTGCTGATTTAAGAGTAGCAGTTCCTTTACAAAGGGATTTCAAAGGGAGATTAGAAAGAGAGACTGCTGAATTACAACTAATAAGAGAAGCTCAAGACTATTCATTCTCCAGGACATAATATAGATCTGGGATTCCTGTCTCATTACCAATGCTGATTTCTCCACACCTTCTACCTCTCTAGAGCCCTGAGGCGCAGAGTGGTAAGCTGCAGTACTGCAGTCCAAGCTCTGCTTATGACCTGAGTTCGATCCCAACGGAAGTTGGTTTCAGGTAGCCGGCTCAAGGTTGACTCAGCCTTCCATCCTTCCGAGGTCGGTAAAATGAGTACCCAGCTTGCTGGGGGTAAAGGGAAAATGACTGGGGAATTCACTGGCAAACCACCCTGCAAACAAAGTCTGTCTAGTAAACGTTGGAATGTGACGTCACCCCATGGGTCAGGAATGACCTGGTGCTTGCACAGGGGACCTTTACCTTTTTACTACCTCTTCATGTCACACCCAATCCAATTGTGCCTGCTAATGTTATTTGCTTGCTTTTGACATTTACATTGCCATTGTGTGTCTAATTCACTCCTCTCTACTTAAAGATAGATGAACTCACATTCCAGCTGTATCTGAAGAAGTGAGCTGTGGCTCACGAAAGCCCATACCCTGCCAGCAATTTGTTAGTCTTTAAGATTCTGCTGGACTCCTACTCTTTCCTACTGCTAGTGACAGAGTAACACGGCTATCCATTGTGGTTTTGTTCTGTGTCTGTCCTCTTGCTTCCGATATCTGATGTGATTGGGCTAGCTGGTGCCATCCTGGTTGGGACCTGTTTGGCATGTGTGTGTGTTAAGTGCCATCAAGTTGCTTCCGACTCATGGCAACCCTATGAATGAAAGTCCTCCAAAATGTCCTATCTTTGACAGCCTTGCTCAGATCTTGCAAATTGAAGGCTGTGGCTTCCTTTATTGAGTCAATCCATCTCTTATTGGGTCTTCCTCTTTTCCTGCTGCCCTCAACTTTTCCTAGCATGACTGTCTTTTCCAGTGACTCTTCTCGTCTCATGACGTGACCAAAATACGACAGCCTCAGTTTAGTCATTTAAGCTTCTAGGGTCAGTTCAGGCTTGATTTGATCTATAACCCACTGATTTTTTTTTTGGCAGTCCACGGTATCCCTAACCCTCTCCTCCAACACCCCATTTCAAAGGAATCTATTTTCTTCCTCTCAGCTTTCTTCACTGTCCAGCTTTCACACCCATACATAGTAATAGGGAATACGATGGCATGAATTAATCTAGTCTTGGTGGCCAGTGACACATCTAGAATTAATCTAGTCTTGGTGGCCAGTGCTTGTCATAGCCACTGCTTTTCCTTCTCCTGTTGTTTCAGACCTCCTTGCCGGGGTGGGTCTATAAGTACATGGACAGTTGAAGGTGTTTTGCTTCCCCGAGCAGCTCTCATGTGGCACAGGTAAAGGAGGAAGGCATTGGCTGGAGACATCACCTTTGTCCCAAATGGCACGGCTGATGGGCCTTCATCTACTGCCTTCATCTCCTCCCACGCTGCTGGTGGCTGAGAGGAAAGAGCGGTTCTGCCAGTGCCACTAGATTTTACCTTGGACTCGAGCACGTTGGAAAGACAGCAACAGGCGCAAAACCTGTGGGTTGCTTGTGGGGTGAGCTGGCTTTGTATTGGTAGGTCAAAGAGCGGATGACAGGGGAAGGCCCCAGCCTCTGTGCCCTGTTTGTTGGGCCCTCCGGAGTAACTGGTTGGCAACTGTGTGAGACAGGTTGCTGGACTAGATGGACCCCTGGTCTGATCCAGCAGGGCTCTGCTTACATTCTTATGTTTTCTTTTCCAAAATACAGGCAATGTTGTAAGCGAACTGCCCTATGAGGAGGAGTTAAAATGCTTCGGGCTGGTTAGCTTGGAAAGGAGGCGATTAAGGGGAGACATGATAGAGGTCAATAAAATTATTCATGGTATGGAGAGAGTGGAGAGAGTGGACAGGGAGAAGCTTTTCTCCCTCTCTCATGGTACTAGAACATGGGGTCATCTGCTGAAGCTGGAGAGGGAGAGATTTAAAAGAGATAAAAGGGAGTATTTCTTCTCTAGTATCAGAGGAGCCTGCCTATTATATTAGGTGCCGTGGAATACAGGCAGGATGGTGCTGCTGCAGTCGTCTTGTTTGGGGACTTCCTAGAGGTACCTGGTTGGCCACTGTGTGAACAGACTGCTGGACTTGATGGGCCTTGGTCTGATCCAGCAGGGCCATTCTTATATTCTTATGGAGAAGAGGACTATTCATGGCTACTAGTCAAAATGAATATTAGTCATGATGCATACCTATTCTCTCCAGGATCAGAGCAGCATGCCTATTATATTAGGTGCTGTGGAACACAGGCAGGATGCCGCTGCAGTCGTCTTGTTTGTGGGCTCCCTAGAGGCACCTGGTTGGCCACTGTGTGAACAGACTGCTGGACTTGATGGGCCTGGGTCTGATCCAGCAGGGCTTTTCTTATGTTCTTATAACTTGGAAGACTTGAAGAGGGGAGTGGACATGTTCATGGAGGAGAGGGCTATCCGTGGCTGCTAGTCAAAATGGACACAAGCCATGATGCATACCTATTTTCTCCAGGATCAGAGGAGCATGCCTGTCATCTTAGGTGCTGTGGAACACAGGCAGGACAATGCTGCCACAGTCAACTTGTTTGTGGGCTTCTTAGAGGCACCTGGTTGGCCACTGTGTGAACCGACTGCTGGACTTGATGGGCCTTGGTCTGATCCAGCAGGGCCTTTTTTATATTCTTATGGAGAAGAGGACTATTCATGGCTACTAGTCAAAATGAATATTAGTCATGATGCATATCTATTCTCTCCAGGATCAGAGGAGCATGCCTATTATGTTAGGTGCTGTGGAACACAGGCAGGATGGTGCTGCTGCAGCGGTCTTGTTTGGGGGCTTCCTAGAGGCCCCTGGTTGGCCACTGTGTGAACAGACTGCTGGACTTGATGGCCCTTGCTCTGATCCAGCAGGGCCTTTCTTACGTTCTTATGTAATCTTCTCTCCCACCCCCACCCTCCTATGTCCAGCTGCTTCTCTGTGGGAAGCCCGTGGATAGAAGGGAGGATCCGGGCCGCTTTGCCAAAGGAGCCGTGTCTGAGCTGATCTATCTGAACAGGTTAAATAAACAGGCCTCTGTTTGGGTTAATTGTCGCGGGTTCTGCCGCTTTCGGTTACTGATGTATCTGGGACTCTGGCCAAGGAGCAGATGGGAGAGGCAGTGTCCTCTCCCCTCCTCCTCCTCCTCCTCCTCCTCTTCTTTGTGTCTGACTTTACCTTTTTCCTTACCCCATCCCCCCACCCCTTGATCAAATCCGCCAGATGGCAGGGAGAGCAACCGGCGAACAAGGGAGGCACAGCATATGGACAGCCTGTTTAATTCTTGCGCCTGTTGGGGGAGAAAATTGGGGGGGGGGACGGGGGAGGTCTTTGGAAAGAAGAATTACAAAACAAAAAAAAGTGAGGAGGGAGAAGGAAGGAAAGAAATCAGGAATGGTACAGATTCCCTGTACCAACTGCAAAATAGCGCCAGAGGAAGCTGGCCCCTGGAAAAAGACTTAATTTGGGCCAGGGATTAGACCCCCCCAAGCCGGTTGTCTACGGCAGAGGCAAAGCTGGGAGAGGTCATGTGAAATAATGACAAAGAAGAGAACGGCTTTGAGCATGTGCAGAGTGTTTTTCGTGCATCCAACTCTCCTTGGGTCCTTTTGCATCTATCTAATATAGAATAAGAGAGCCAGTGTGGTGTAGCGGTTAAGAACGGGCAGATTCTAATCTGGAAAACCAGGTTTGATTCCCCACTCCTCCACATGAGCGGTGGACTCTAATCTGGTGAGCTGGGTTGGTTTCACCACTCCTCCACATGAAGCCCCCATTCAATAGAGAGAAACGTGAGAAATATAGAATTAATAATTTTACTTAATGGTCATTTGAGAGCAAGCGAGGTGTAGTGGTTAAGGTGTCGGACCCGGGAAACCCAGGTTTGAATCCCCACTCTGCCACGGAAACTTGCAGGGTGACCTTGGGCCAGTCACATGCTGTCAGCCCTGACCCTGGCAAGTATTTGGATGGGAGACCTCCAAGGAATACCAGGGTCATGACACGGAAGCAGGCAATGGCAAACCACCTCTGAATGTCTCTTGCCTTGAAAATCTTATGGGGTTGCCATACGTCACACACATGAAGCCACCTTATACTGGATCAGACCCTTAGTCCATCAAGGTCAGTATTATCTACTCAGATTGGCAGCGGTCCTGCAGGGTCGTAGGTAGAGGTCTCTCACATCCCCTATTGCCCGGTCCTTTTAACTGGAGATGCTGGGAACTGAACCTGGGACCAGCTGTGACTTGATGGCAAAAAAAAAAAAAAAGTCATTCAAAATGAAAAATGTAGGTAGGTTCTTCCTTCCTTCCTTTGTTTCCCCCTGTTCTTAGACTGAGGTCTTGAGCAATAAAACCTTAAAACTGAAATAAGATCCATCTCTCAAAACACTTCATTTCCACTCTTCTTCTCCCAAAAAAACCCCGAGTAACAAAATAAGTACACTGAGGGTCAGAGTCCTCTAAGAGGAACTGAACCTTTTGCTCCAAAGATGCTCGAGAAGATGTGGACCATTTGTTAAAACACGGGATAATCCATTTTAGCCTACGTTGGTACACGTAAGGACAATGCAAAAGGATGTGTACCAAGGAGTCCACTGACTGAAGAGTTCTGAACTTCTTTAGAAGCCATTTGCGTTCCATCACGACAGCTATAGATGACCAGCGTCAACATGTATGAGATTCTAGAAGCCAGTTAACACCACGATTCCTTTCAGCTATAGAAACTATTCTATAACTATGTTGAGGCTCAAGATAACAAATTTTAAGTGAGAAATTAGACAATATTTAGAGGTATAGCAATGTAGTTTTAATTTTATATTTAGATAATTATGTAGTGTGTGGAGGCATTAAACAGATGATGACCATTTATTGACTATGTTATTTTTGTAACTTGCCCAAACACCGAAATGCAAAGCAATGTTGTTTGTTTGATCTGCATTGAAACGGTTATTTTTTAGTCTAACGGTATGTTGGAAATTTCTATTCCTCCCCTTTTCTGTTTCCCTTCTGTATCCCTCTATTATATAATATTTTTTTTAAAAGATTCCTTTCAGCCTAGTAAAAAGGTAATGGTAAAGGTCCCCTGTGCAAGCACCGGGTTATTCCTGACCCATGGGGTGACATCACATCCCGATGTTTACTAGACAGACTTTGTTTACAGGGTGGTTTGCCAGTGCCTTCCCCAGTCATCCTTCCTTTACCTCCAGCAAGCTGGGTCCTCATTTTATCGACCTTGGAAGGATGGACGGCTGAGTCAACCTTGAGCCGGCTACCTGAAACCAACTTCCGTTGGGATCGAACTCAGGTCGTGAGCAGAGCTTTTGACTGCAGTACTACAGCTTACCACTCGGCGCCGTGGGGCTCCTTTCAGCCCAGTAGAGGAGGATATTCTTGGCTTTTTGGCACCCCCCCCCCCCAAATCTGGTGCCCTAGGTGACAGCCTAGGTTTGCCTAGAGGTCAGGCCAATCCTGTCCGAGGCATGACCAAAACCCTATGTCGGGCAGGGCTTGGAAAAATTTGTGCAAGAGGGAGAAAATAGTGGAAATGGGAACTCTCGGCTGCATTTCTAACCCACAGCAGTTAACTAGCTGCCTGCTAACATGACAGCTAGCTAAGGAAGTCTTGACAATGGTACAGGGAGAATAGAGATGGAGTTGACTGTCCTAAACTGCTGCAATGGAGGAGGAGAGTGGGGAGAAGGACGAGTCTCCAATTTCCACCTTCCCCTCCCCTTCCCACCAACCTTGAGGTTATGATGGATGTGGGATCTTTCTAGGTTGACACATGTGTATGCGTGGAATGCTGTTGCCACTGACCTTTCATGTCCGGACGTTTGATGGGAAGGACTAATGAAGTAAGCTGCTTCCATTTAAAAAGAAAAGAAAAAGAAAAATGCCATTCCAAGGAGAGGGAGAGAGAGAGAAGAGCTCAGGAGAATCTTTAGGTTGCAGTCCCCTATAGAAAGGGAAAACAAAAATCTTTTAATGCTACCGAGTAGGGATTTAAAATAAGATTGGAATATTTATGCCAAACACTACGAGCATGTTCTCGACTAGTTTATTGCACACAATTTGTCTTTTGGGAGAAACGTTTGGTTATGACTTCTCTCAATAAAAGCTTCCTTTATGACCAAAGGGAATTGTTGCAAACTTTTCACCAAGCAGCTATCTGCTTAGAAGAAGAGTTGGTTTTTATATGACGACTTTCTCTACCACTGAAGGAGGAATCAAACTGGCTTACCATCACCTTCCCTTCCCCTCCCCACAACAGACACCCTGTGTGGTAGGTGGGGCCGAGAGAGTTCGGAGAGAGCTGTGACTAGCCAAGGTCACCCAGCTGGCTGAAGGGAAGAAGATTGTAATCCAGTTTGATTCTCCTTATATGGTAGAGAAAGCATACAAAAACATGCAGGAGTCAGGTACTTCTTTTCACATGCAGGTACTTCCTTCCACATCCTGTTTTCTGTGGTTCTCCGCCTGTGGTTACCCAGCGGCTTAAAGGTGCTGGATCTACGTGGTGGGTATACGTAGCTCTTTTTTTATTATAACCATGAAAGAGAAGTGGGTATAATTTAATTCAGTATCTAGAAGTCAGCAAAGACAGCGAACCACACGTAGGCCTTCTCAGAATTTACTTAACACACTTTGGTTTTGTAAACTCAGAACTGAAAAATGACATACTGCGTTAGAATTGCTCACTCATCAGTATATGTGGCTAAAAACACCTGCTTTCCTTGAACATTCCCCATTTTTTTTACTTGCGGAATGCAGTTTTTTGGAACCGGAAAAAAGTTGGAAAAAATTATGAATTAAAATATGTTTTCCTGGAAACGCAGGACTGGAGTCCTAAGATTCCTGAAGATCCACTGTATGATTCTCTTCCAGAGATGAATCTTCTATTGGAAATAGACTCATTCTGTTGGAAGAAAGATGGATTGCCTATGGAAGGAGTTTTCTTCCGACTGAAGATTTCTCACCAGAAGAAAACCATTAGATCCAATTCATCTCATTGGATAAAACATATCATGGAAAAACAATGAACTCCAATAGACTTCTTAAATACTTTGAAAACTTTTCATTACTTTGAGTGGCTGTTGTTTATACCTGATAGGACATGAAGCAACAATTTTAAACACTGGGTGTTCAATCTTATGCAGTGGAGAAATTAGTTGTCAATTAATCTCTGGATTTGTTTTGTTTGGGTACACAAGGTGTACTTTCATGCAATCATGCTAGGAAAAGTTGAAGGCAGCAGGAAAAGAGGAAGACCCAACAAGAGATGGATTGACTCTATAAAGGAAGCCACGGCGCTCAGTTTGCAAGACCTGAGCAAGGCTGATAAAGACAGAATGTTTTGGAGGACACTGATTCATAGGGTCACCATGAGTCGGAAACGACTTGACGGCACTTCACACACACACACACACACACACATGCAGGGTGCAGTTGAATGTTATCATTATGTGTTTGCTTTAACAACAGAATGCTTCAATTGAGCCAGTGTTGTGTAGTGGTTAAGAGCGGTGGACTCTAATCTGATTTGATTCCCCACTCCTCCACATGAGTGGCGGACTCTAATCTAGTGAACTGGGTTGGTTTCCCCTCTCCTACACATGAAGCCACATGGGTGACCTTGGGCCAGGTACAGTTCTCTTAGAGCTCTCTCAGCCTCACCTACCTCATAAGGTGTCTGTTGTGGGGAGAGGAAGGGAAGGTGATTGTAAGCCGGTTTGATTCTCCTTAAAAGATAGAGAAAATCGGCATATATAAACTAACACTTCTTCGTCTTCGATCATGTGTGTGAACCGAAGTAATAATAGGAGAGGAAAATAGGCCAATATCTATGGTGACACTTGATCATTGGAAAACCCATTAAAATGTTATTTTGGATAATGGATGAATTGTGTGGTTGTCTATAAAATCTAACACATGGGAATCTGAAATTGGTGGGACAACCTCCAGGCAGCACCTCTGATTGAGCTTATGGACATCGAGGTTGGCCAAAGTTGTGGGTGAGAGTTTTTAGAATTGGTTGTATTCTGAACACCTGTCTCTCAACAAGCTGATGGATCTTAAACGAGATAAAGTAACGAGATAAAGAAGGGAATATATAGAGGATATAGAGGATGGTGCCGAGTTGTTTACTGATGCCCCAAAAAGTCGGACCAGAACCAATGGATTGAAAGTAAATCAAAAGAGTTTCCATCTAGACATTAGGAAGAAATTTCTAACAGAGCAGTTCCTCAGTGGAACAGGCTTCCTCGGGAGGTGGTAAGCTCTCCTTCCCTGGAGGTTTTTAAGTAGAGCCTAGATGGCCATCTGTCAGCAATGCTGATTCTATGACCTTAGGCAGTTCATGAGAGGGAGGGCATCTTGGCCTTCTTCTGGGCATGGAGTAGGGGTCACTGGGGGTGTGTGGGGGAGGTAGTTGTTACTTACATTGTGCAGGGGGTTGGCCTAGATGACCCTGGTGGTCCCTTCCAACTCTATGATTCTAAGGGGGGAATCTGTTGCTACTTCAATAGAAGTCCAGCATTTCCCAGAACACTCTTGTCTGGGAAAACGTCGCTTTCCACAAATAAGGGAGCTGAACGCCCGTCAACCATTTTTGTCCTGTTGGCAGTGAAAATAACTCACTTTGGTTTAGTGCTGTTATATCATTCAAAACATGCAGAGTTTTATATGAATAATGCAATGGGGTTTTGCACCCCTGGGAATATTTTTCTTCTTCTGTCTCAGATCTAAAGCCATAGCTGTCGAAATAGAGAATCAGTGGGCACACATTGTCACTAGTATTTTATAGCAATGTGGAAATTTTTGAGCCCCCCCCCCGCCATGGGCAGTTGTTCCATTTTCTCCTCACAACAACTACCCCGTGAAGTAGGTTAGGCCGAGAGACATCGACTCGTACACTAGTGGACTTCATGGCTGAACAAGGATTTGAACCCAGCTCTCCCTGCCTCTAACACTCTCTGCACAAGGCCACCTCGATCCCGTGGTTTTTGCTGTCTGAGGAATCAACAGTTGTGCTCAAGGACTTAAAAGAGTCATACTGTGGCTGACATTACAAATGTGGTAGAAATGAAGGGTTTTTTCTCTCCATTCTTCAATCAATATGATGGAACCCAGCTGTATCTTCTGCAATCAGAAGAGTATTTCTCTTCACAGAAGAAGGGGGTGTGATTTCTGACTGTTCCCCTTCCCACGGCACATCCCACACAATTCCTAAGAGTTCCTCGACCTTCAGGAACAGGTTTTTGACGCGTGTGGGAAACTGGAGTAGGAAGAAGAGTTGGCTTTTATATGCCGACTTTCTCTACCACTTACGGAAGAATCAAACTGGCTTACAATCACCTTCCCTTCCCCTCCTCACATCAGACACCCTAGGTGGGGCTGAGAGACCTCTAAGAGAGCTGTGACTCGCCCAAGGTCACCCAGCTGACTTCATGCGTAGGAGTGGGGAAACCAACCCAGTTCATCAGATTGGCATCCACCGCTCATGTGGAGGAGTGGGGAATCAAACCCAGTTCTCCAGATCAGAGTCCACTGCTCCAAACCAGAACTGCTGTTTTCAGTGCCAACCATGTGTCTCCAGTCATGTTCAATTCCACCAATAACCCACTACACACCTGAAGTGTAACACTCTATCTACTACCCCATATTGGTTTGCACCTGTTTGCAAGCTTAAAACCTCAACACTGCCCAAACTAGGATGCTGAAGTTAGTCTTTTGTGCTATAGTACCATTGTACTTGAAGAAGAGTTGGTTTTTATACCCCAATTTTCGCTACCTTTTAAAGGAGGCTCAAACCTGCTTACAATCACCTTCCCTTCGTCTCCCCACAACAGTCACCTTGTGAGATAGGTGGGGCTGAGAGAACTGTGACTAGCCCAAGGTCACCCAGCAGGCTTCGTGTGTAGGAGTGGTGAAACCAACCCAGTTCACCAGATTAGTGTCCTCTGCTCCAAACCACCGCTCTTAACCACTACATCATGCTGTTTAATTGCATGAGAAAGCATAGTGGCAAAAGGATATAAACTGTGGGCTTGTAAATCACATGAACACACATGAAAACACCATATACTGAATCACACTGTCAGTCCACCAAGGTCAGTATTGTCTATTCAGACTGGCAGCTGCTCTCCAGGGTCTCAGGCAGAGGTCTTTCACATCACCAACATCTTGATTCTTTTAACTGGAGAGGCCGGGGATTGAACCTGGGACCTTCTGCATACCAAGCAGAGGCTCTTCCACTGAGCCGCAGCCCCATCACTATAAATCCTTGGTTCACATTTTGCTTCAGCTACAAACATGCAAAGTCACTTTGAGAAGACCACTACTTCCTCAGCCTTAGGGCTTACTGCAAGGCAGGGTATAAAATTTGTAAAGCTTTCTAAGCTAATGCATGCGAAGCATTTCAAACACCTCGGGCATTATTCAGTGAAGCGCTCTCAGTTCGCTTTACTTTGTTAAGCACATACTTAAATCTCTCTCCCATTGAAACAATTTTTTAAAAAAATGTTCAATTGACTGGATGGTAACCTTGAAATGCACTACATCAATGTTCCTCTGATGTTTTGGGTTTTATGTTTATAACATAAGAACAGCCCTGCTGTATCAGACCAAGGCCCATCTAGTCCAACAGGCTGTTCACACAGTGGCCAACCAGGTGCCTCTAGGAAGCCCACAAACAAGACGACGGCAGCAGCATTGTCCCGCCTGTGTGCCACAGCACCTGATATAATAGGTGTGCTCCTCTGAGACTGGAGAGAATAGGTATGCATCATGACTAGTATCCATTTGGACTATGAGCCATGGATAGCCCTCTCCACCATGAACATGTCCTTCCTAGTTATAAGAACATAAGGAAAGCCCTGCTGGATCAGACCAAAGTCCATCAAGCCCAGCAGGCTGTTCACACAGTGGCCAACCAGGTGCCTCTAGGAAGCTCACAAACAAGACCACTGCAGCAGCATTATTCTGCCTGTTTTCCAAAGCACCTAATATAATAGGCATGCTTCTCTGATACTGGAGAGAACAGGTATGCATCATGACTAGTATCCATTTTGACTAGTAGCCATGAATACCCCTCTCTTCCATGAACATGTCCACTCCCCTCTTAAAGCCTTTCAAGTTGGCAGCCATCACCACATCCTGGGGCAGGGAGTTCCACAACGATGAATCTTTTAAAAACACTTTTTAATGTGAATATTAGTACGGAAGGTGGCATGGTCTAGCCCTATCTCATCAGATCTCGGAAACTAAGCAGGGTTAGTACTTGGATGGTAGACCACCAGGAAAGACTCTGCCAAGGAAGGCAATGGCAAACCACCTCTGCTTCTCACTTGCCTTTAAAGCCCCTTGCTGGGTTGGCCATATGTTGGTTGCAACTTGACGGCACTTACATACTTACGTAATGTGAATGTTAGTTCTGGCATTCTTTGGCTTCTAGGGAGGACAATCATTATGTTACTTCTGTAGATCTATTTCTAGATGGCCTTCCGACAATATGTGGTGTATAGGGAGTGGCCGTGGCTCAGTGGTAGAGCATCTGCTGGGTGACCTTGAGCTAGTTGCAGTTCTTTCTGAACTCTCTCAGCCCCACCTACCTCACAAGATGTCTGTTGTGGGGAGAGGAAGGGAAGGAGATTGTAAACTGGTTTGAGACTCCTTAAAAGTAGAGACAATCAGGGTATAAAAACCAACTCTTCATAGAATCATAGACTCGGAAGTTACCAGGGTCATCTTGTCCAACCCCCTGCATAATGCAGGAAATTCTTCTTCTTCTACAGGTGGTGTCCTGTTTTGGTAGGGGCGTACATGTCGAAATAGGTAAATTAAATTTAACAGCTTTGCTTTGAATGGGAGCTGCAGCCTGAGGTAAATAATGTGAGCTTCACAAACATTGTACAAATGCGCACGGCATGACAAAATCTCTCCGCCTCTCAGAAGCAACCGTCGTGAGCTCATGCGCTCTGCATAAAGCGCACCGCCTTCTAATGAATGTAACTCTCGGCCGCACCATTGACAAGCCGAACGCGTCCTTTGCGCCCCCCCTTAAAAAAAAACCTCTTCTTTTTCTTCAGTCCCCCTTTTTCAATGCCAGCGCTGTGGTTTTGATCTCCCTTGAATGCTGTCCCCCTCGTTTGAGGGGCTCCAATTCTGAGGAGATTTGGCCCATTGTCTGAGGTAGCGGGACGCCGGATTGATTTCCAGGCTTTTGTGGCGCGTCCGGGCCCCTGAATGAAGCTGTCATGTGTGTCTGTGGCTGGCTAGCGGGCCGCCCGGCCGCAAGCTGTGCCGCCTTTTGTTGTTTCGGCCTCATTGAGCTGAGGGAAGAGGCTCGTTTCAGGGTGATTTACCACCACCCAAACACCAGCTGTCCCTTGCCGTCGCCGCTGTTTTCCACCTTGGCTTCTCTGTCCCACGACGTTCCCAGCCCCCCCCCCGACCCCCCGATACTGGGAGCGGCCGAAGTTCCTAAGCCGTGCGGGCCGAGATGAATATTCCCCAGCGGTTTGGGAGGAGGAATAAGCCGAAAGAAAATGGCGGGAGGCGCCGCGTCTTTTTCGGCGGCCGGGGAGCGGTTGGCGCGCAGTTGGATTGGAGGGACGGAGTCGGCTTCTCTCTTACAGCCTGTGGGGAGGGTGAACGGATGAGCGCACGAAGCTGCCTTATACTGAATCAGTCCCTTGGTCCATCGAAGTCAGTCTTGTCTACTCAGACTGGCAGCGGCTCTCCAGGGTCTCAGGCAGGGGTCTTTCACATCACCTGCTTGCCTGGTCCCTTTAACTGGAGATACCGGGGATTGAACCTGGGGCTTTCTGTATGCCAAGCAGAGGCTCTACCACTGAGCCACAGCCCCTCTCCATGGCTCTCTAGGGTCTCAGGCAGAGGTCTTTCACATCACCTCCTTGCCTAGTCCCTTTAACTGGAGATGCCGGGGATTGAACCTGGGACCTTCTGCATGCTAAGCAGATGCTGTACCACTGAGCCAAGGCCCCTCCCAAAAAGGATGACATTACAACCTATGAACACATGACGCTGCCTTATACTGAATCAGACCCTTGGTCCATTGATATCAGTATTGTCTGCTCAGACCGGCAGTGGCTCTCCAGGGTCCTAGGCAGAGAAAGGTCTCTCACATCACCTACTTGCCTAGTCCCTTTAACTAGAGATGCCGGGGATTGAACCTGGGACCTTCTGCGTGCCAAACAGATGCTCTACCACTGAGCCACAGCCCCTCGTAAATGTGGAATACAAACATTTTATTTTTGTTATTTAAGTACTTCTTTTGTACCATGCTTTTCTCCCCAGTGGGAATCCAGAGTGGCTTACATCATTCTCCCCTAGGGTTGCCAACCTCCAGGTGGTGGCCGGAGATCTCCTGGGATTACAACTGGTCTCCAGGTGACAGAGATCCATCCACCTGGAGAAAATGGCTGCTTTGGAAGGTGGACTCTGTGGCATTATACCCTGTTGAAGCCCCTCCCCAAACCCCATGCTCCTTAGGCCCCACCCCCCAAATCTCCAGGTATTTCCCAACCTGAACCTGGCAATCCCAGATGTGGATCTCTTCGCCTCAGCATCCAGTCATCGTGTTCCACAGTTCTGCTCCAGATACCAGCATCTACGAGCAAAACAGGTGACTGCCCTAACGTCCCCCTGGCCCGGGGGGCTCCTGTACGCCTTCCCTCCATTTCCAGTCATACTGAAAGCCTTGCGGAAGTTACGTCAGGAACGAGCATGATCTTGATGGTGCCAGAAAGGCCTCACATCTAGTGGAACTATCGATTCGAGAGGCCTGGCATATTCCAGTGAGTTTCATCAAATCTCAGAAGCTGAACAGGGTTGGTGCTTGGATGGAAGACCACCAAGGAAGGCTCCGTAGAAGAACACCACCCCTGCATCTCACTTGCTTACTGGGGTCGGCAAGGGTTGGTTGCGGCTTGATGGCACATACGTATGCCAGGTTGATAGAACTGGTTTGGTTTGCCAACTGGCTACATAACGCTGCATACCACGCTACATACGAGAGCCAGCGTGGTGTAGTGGTTAAGAGCGGTGGGCTCCAATCTGGAAAACTGGGTTTGATTCCCCGCTCCTCCACATGAGCGGCGGACTCTAATCTGGTGAACCGGGTTGGTTTCCCACTCCTCCACATGCAGCCTGCTGGGTGACCTTGGGCTAGTCTCAGTTCTCTCCGAACTCTCTCAGCCTCGCCTGCCTCACAGGGTGTCTGTTGCGGGGAGAGGAAGGTGATTGTCAGCTGGTTTGAGACTCCTTAAAGGCAGAGAAAAACGGGGTATAAAAACCAACTCTTCTTCACATCCCTTTGTTCCACCTTACGTCTCCCTTGGAAGTCTTTCTGTGTTAAGTTTAGGTCTTGCTTCTGCACTTGGACTTTCAAGGGTCACTAGCTCGTTTGGTGTTCACCTGCCACTTTTGACCGGCCCTTCTTCTTGGCCCCAGAGACCCAGAGGTAAAATAAAACCAAGAAAGGGAAGGGGGGGATCGTGTATCCTCAGAGCTGGGGCCAGGTTCCAGAACCAGGGGTGGGGATTATCCTCCTGTGTGTAATGACTGACACCAGGGTTTGACCTCTTTGCCCTGGCTTGACGTTGAGAAATGGATGCAGTTGCTTTAAAAAGTGTCTTCTCCCCTCCCTGGCCATGCAGGGCAGCTTGTTTCCGCCTCCCCAAACCTGTTAACCTCTTTAATGCCTCAATATCCTTTCCCCATATAAGCCCGGCTCTCTCTTTCCCTGTTTCCCCTCATCTTCAAAGGCCAGTGGATTCTCTGTCTCTCTCTCATCACTCAGCAAGCGCCACATGGTTATCTCTCCGCCGCAGGCCGCCCAAGCGGGCAAAAGAGAGGCGAGCAAAAGAGAGGCGTGCCTGCCCACCTGCTTGGGAGAGGTGGGTAAGAGATCGCAGAGGGCATCTGGCAACTCGGTCGACCCCGGCCTTCTGACCGGGAGGTCCATTTCTATGATGTCGAAAGCCTCCACGCCGGAGCGAGAGGGGTAATTTGGTAGGGCCTTGAGCCAGCTTTGAAGAGCGCCCCGAGCGATTGCGCCACAGGATCGTAGGAGTCACATCGGGTCCGTGCTTTCTGGCATGCTCGTGACGGCAGACTCCAAAAATATTCTGTTGCATACCGAGTGCTTGCTTGGTCAAGAAGGGTTTATTTTCAGCGGCGCTGGCCTGCGTCAAAGTCATCAGACAGAACTGCTGTTTCCATCCAGGCAAAACTCTTTTATTGGAGATAATTCCCAGAATGTGATTTTCAAATTTGGGTCAGTCCCAGGTGTCATAAGAACATAAGAAAAGCCCTGCTGGATCAGACCAAGGCCCATCACATCCAGCAGTCTGCTCACACAGTGGCCAACCAGGTGCCTCTAGGAAGCCCCCTGGTTAGATGCCCAACATGTGTGTGTTAAGTGCCGTCAAGTCGCTTCCGACTCATAGAATTATAGAATCATAGAGTTGGAAGGGACCACCAGGGTCATCAAGTCCAACCCCATGCACAATGCAGAAAATTCACAACTGCCTCCCCCCCACACACCCCCAGTGACCCCTACTCCATGCCCAGAAGATGGCCAAGATGCCCTCCCTCTCATGATCTGCTGTAGGTCATAGAATCAGCATTGCTGACAGATGGCCATCTAGCCTCTGCTTAAAAACCTCCAGGGAAGGAGAGCCCACCACCTCCCGAGGAAGCCTGTTCCATTGAGGAACTGCTCTAACTGTTAGAAAATTCTTCCTAATGTCTAGAGGGAAACTCTTTTGATTTAATTTCAACCCGTTGCTTCTGGTCCGACCTTCTGGGGCAACAGAAAACAACTCGGCACCCTCCTCAGTATTACAGCCCTTCAATACTTGAAGGTACAGTTGGTGATGGGAAAGACCCCTGCCTGAGACCCCTGGGGAGCAGCTGCCAGTCTGAATAGACTATACTGACCTTGATGGACCGATGGTCTGATTCGGTAGAAGGCAGCTTTGTGTTTGTTCCTCTCAGTGCTAACCTATATAATAGGTTATAATAATAGCAATTCAAAAGTATACATTTTTCCCTGTTTGTTTAATAGCCTGTGAAATACATTTATCATCTGTCTCTCTGCGAACACCATGTACAAGTCTGTTAAACTAATCCCGTGTGGCGTGAAGCGTCTTGTTTTACCGGGACGGTTCTTCTAATCCATTTTGTAAATATCAGGAGCTGCTTTCTGACTTGACATTGCTTCTCTGCAAAGTCCGCACAAAGGAAGCCTTTCTGATTGTTTAGGAAACATTATAATTTAGAACAGAGGTTCCCAAACTTTTTGGGCCACCCCCCCTTGGTTCCACAGACTCAACCCCAGCACCCCCTACCCTATCCAGCAACACAGCTGAAGGGGCCCACCTCTAGCGCCCCCCTGCTTACCCCTCGCCTCTTAATGCCCCCCTAGGTAATCCCACCGCCCCCCAGTGGGTGGTACTGCCCACTTTGGGAACCACTGATTGAGAAAATGATCTGGAGATATTTGGAAAGGCAGGTTCGAAGTGTTATAAACGAAGACTAAAGAGTGCAGAGCAAATTTGTAATTCATCTTGTTCGAGCATTTAGAGAGCGCTTTCAAGTGCTCACACATTGTCTTGATGTAATCTTTACAACAGCCCTGTAAAGTGTGCGTTCGTCTTAAGTGCCATTAAGATGCTTCCAACCAATGGCAACCCTCGATGGTAGAGCATCTGCTTGGCATGCAGAAGGTCCCAGGTTCAATCCCCGGCATCTCCAGTTAAAGGGACTAGGCAAGTAGGTGATGTGGAAGACCTTTGCCTGAGACCCTGGAGAGCTGCTGCCGGTCTGAGTAGATAATACTGAGTTTGATGGACCAAGGGTCTGATTCATGTGTTCAATTAATTACCTCCAAAACATCCCATGTTAACAGCCTTGCTCATAGAATCATAGAGTTGGAAGGGACCACCAGGGTCATCTAGTCCAACCCCCTGCACAATGCAGGAATTTCACAACTACCTCCCCCCCCCAACACACACCCAGTGACCCCCCTACTCCATGCCCAGAAGATGGCCGAGATGCCCTCCGTCTCATCATCTGCCTAAGGTCACAGAATCAGCATTGCTGACAGATGGCCACCTAGCCTCTTCTTAAAAACCTTTAGGGAAGGAGAGCTCACCACCTCCCGAGGAAGCCTGTTCCACTGAGGAACCGCTGAAACTGTTAGAAAATTCTTCCTAATGTCTCTAGACGGAAACTCTTCTGATTTAATTTCAACCCGTTGGTTCTGGTCCGACCTGGGGCAACAGAAAACAATTCGGCACCCTCCTCTATAGGACAGCCCTTCATGTACTTGAACATGGTTATCGTGTCCCCTCTCAGCCTTCTCCTCTTCAGGCTAAACATACACAGCTCCTTCAACCTTTCCTCATAAGAAGATCGTGTGGGGTGGGAGGGGTGCTAAGGCTCAGACAGAATGACTTGCCCGAGGTTCCCGTCTCCTCCTTTTCCCACAACAGACACCTTGTGAGGCAGGTGGGGCTGAGAGAGTTCTGAGAGAACTGTGACTGGCCCAAGGTCACCCAGATGACTTCATGCATAGGAGTGGGGAAGCAAACCTAGTTAACCAGATTAAGAGTCCGCCGCTCATGTGGAGGAGTGGGGAATCAAATTCGGTTCTCTAAATTAAAGTCCACATGCTCTTAACCACTACACCATGCTGGCTCACCGCTTTATTCCTCACTTGAGATTCTCTTTCAGTGTGTTGGCTTTCTGCTTGCAGGGAGTTCTAATCACATTGGGCGAAGTTTCAAAATCCAAGCCATGGGACAGTCTACCCCCTCTGTTTTCTTCCCCTTCATTTCTCCGCATGTGTCAACCAAATGCAAAAAGGTTCTCTTCAAGGTCTTGGCTGCAAGGCCGACAGAGGTACCAAGAGTTTTGAAACCACGCGGTCGCACTGGTACACGAGTTGCAAACGATGAAACCCTCAAAAAAAATGGGCTCTTTCATGTTTTTTCATGTGTGGGGTTTTTTCCTAGCTTGGAAGAAGAAAATGCTTCCTGCGGAAGAGTTCTTTACAAGAAGGGACATGTCGGCTCTGGTCATCTGCTATTTCAGCAACAGAGAACAGGATGCTAAGAGCTCAATTTATCTTTGTGTAAAGTGGATCCTTCTTAACCCTTTTCAACCCATTTGTGGACATTTTAACGGACTCTATATTGTATGTACCCTGACCTGGATGGCCCAGGCTAGCCTGATCTCAGCAGATCTCAGAAACTAAGCAGGGTCGGCCCTGGTTAGTATTTGGATGGGAGACCACCAAGGAATACCAGGGTTGCTGTGCAGAGGAAGGCACTGGCAAACCACCTCTGTTAGTCTCTTGCCATGAAAACCCCAAAAAGGGGTCGCCATAAGTCGGCTGCAACTCGATGGCACTTTACACACACACACACACACACACACACACACACACACACACACACACACACACACACACTATGTTCCAGAAGGGCGGTTTATGATTAAATTGAAGCGCAAACAATAATTCTTGCATATTAAAAACATATTTTAAGGGGTTTCAAAACAATTTGTGTACGTTCTTGTTGATTAGCCATGTAAGCTGTGTAAGATTTGGCAGTTTTATTATTTCCAGTTTAGGGCTAAAACAGGAAAACTTGTGATTCAGGAAAACGTGTTTGTTTACAGACAGACAGACAGACAGACAGACAGACAGACAGACAGACAGACAGACAGACAGGAAAGAAAGAAAGAAAGAAAGAAAGAAAGAAAGAAAGAAAGAAAGAAAGAAAGAAAGAAAGAAAGAAAGAAAGAAAGAAAGAAGCAAAGATTTAAAAATGATTCCATTCCAAAGAATTCTGCAAATCTTTTTACAAGTAGGATGTTTTACATATATAAACTCACGTAAAGCTGCCATATACTGAATCAGACCCTTGGTCTATCAAAGTCAGTATTGCCTGCTCAGAACGGCAGCTGCTCTCCAGGGTCTCAGGCTGAGGTCTATCACATCACCTTCTTGCCTAGTCCATTTAACTGGAGATGCCGGGGATTGAACCTGGGACCTTCTGCATGCCAAGCAGAGGCTCCACCACTGAGCCATGCCCCCTCCCCCATTTGTATGGAAAGAAGTGAGAGCCAGTGTGGTATAGTGGTTATGATTCCTGAGAAGGGGCTCAAATCCCCGCCTAGACAGATTCATGGAGGAGAGGTTTATCAGTGGCTACTAGCCATGGTGACCAAAGGGAACCTCCACATTCAAAGGCAGTCAACCTCAGTACCAGTGCCAGGAGGCAACATCAGGGGAAGGCCTCAGCCTCTACGGCCTGTTGTTGGAGCTCCAGAGGAACTGGTTGGCCACTGTGTGAGACGGGATGCTGGGCTAGACGGACCACTGGTCTGATCCAACAAGGCTCTTCTGTTCTTCTGAAGGCTTCCACCTCTATGCCCTGTTGTTGGACCTCCAGAGGAACTGGTTGGCCACTGGGTGAGACAGGATGCTGGACTAGATGGATCACTGGTTTGATCCAGCAGGGGTTTCTTTTGTTCTTGCCCTGAGGGTCATTGTGTGACCTTGGACCGATCTCTCTCGAGCCAGCGTGGTGTAGTGGTTAAGAGCGGCGGACTCTAATCTGGAGATTCCCCACTCCTCCACATGAAGCCTGCTGGGTGACCCTGGGCCAGTCGCTGTTCTCTCAGAACTCTCTCAGCCCCACCTACCTCACAAGGTGCCTGTTGTGGAGAAGGGAATGTGATTATAAGCCACTTTGAGACTCCTTAAAGTAGAGAAAAGTGGGCTATAAAAACGTACTTTTCTTCTTCTTACTCTCGGCCTAACCTACCTCACAGGGTTGTTGCGGGGAGAAAACGAAGCAAGTGAGCCTTGAGGTTCTTTGGCGAAGAATGGGATAACAGTGTTCTAGACAGTTATGGGAATAATAGTTCAACGTGCTATCGAGTAATCTTACTGAAATCGGGGAGGGGTGTGTGTTCATGAATCGATGTGTGTTGTTTCCGGTTTATAAGAACGCGATTCAGAACCAAGCTTAACAGTTGTATCCATTCAGTTAACCTTTTGCATTGCGACATGCTTAACGTCCAGCTTTTCCTTTCCCGATTGATCGTTGTGGATCATCTTTGCTTCCCCTTGATCTCCCACCCACCCCCCCCCCCCGCGTGCCCTTTCCTTTCTTGGTGCGGAAGAACATCGATCATGCCTCTTGGAGAGCCCTGTCAGTAGTTGAGGGGACAGGACATAGATGGACAGGTAGTTGTTGCAGGAGGGTGTGTGGTGGAGTTGAGCATCTGTCTGAATGGAAGACCCCCCACTCCGACGTATAAATTATCTCCTGAGCCTTCTGTGATGACAGACTCGGGGAGAGCCAAACCCGTGGCTGCTGTCGTAGGTCCTAAGAGGCCCATGGGCTGCATGACTTTTTTGGAATTTAAATTGATTTACCCTCAGACCAAACAATATTTCGCCTGGATCCATGATTCTGTGTCAGCGTTGCCATCTTGCACGGGATTACGCATGCATACTTTTCAGTGGTGTTAAGCACAAGAACTCAAAAACAACATGGATTTTTTTCTGAGGATGGTAGTTTTGTTTCACCAAAAATCATGGATTGCTACTGTTCCAGGAAAGAATTGCAAAGACCTAAAACCGTGATTTTTGTTTACATTTTTGGTTTGGAAATTCTGTCATATATATTTTACATTATCATATTTGTGTGTGTGTTAAGTGCTGTCAAGTTGCTTCCAAGTCATTGACCCTATGAATGAATGTCCTCCAAAATGTCCTATCATAAATAACCTTCCTGAGGTCTTGCAGACTGAGGGCTGTGGTTTCCTTTATGGAGTCAGACCATCTCATGTTGGGTCTTCCTCTTTTCCTGCTGCCTTTTACTTATCATCTTTTCCAGTGACTCTTCTCATAACGTGACCATGCTGGCTCAGTGGGACCTCCCAGTTCAAAGACAGAATGTAGAGGGGCCGTGGCTCAGTGGCAGAGCATCTGCTTGGCATGCAGAAGGTCTCAGGTTCAATCCCCAGCATCTCCAGTTACAGGGACCAGGCAAGTAGGTGATGTGAAAGACCCCTGTCTGAGACCCCGGAGAGCCGCTGCCGGTCTAAGTAGACAATACTGACTTTGATGGACCGAGGGTCTGATTCAGTATAAGGCAGCTTCATGTGTTCACATGTGTTCATGTGTAGAGCTGTAAAGCTCCAGAGGTCTGTGACCAGCAGTCCTTGCCTGTGATCATCCCTGTGGCTTGGGACCGGCTACTCTTGGAAACAGGATGCTGCGCGAGAGAAACTATTAGTGTGATCCATCACAGCTGTTCTTATAGATCACGATGGGTCGGCGTGTTAGTATGTCTGTAGCAGTAGAAAAGAGCAAGAGTCCAGTAGCACCTTAAAGACTAACACAATTTCTGGCAGGGGATGAGCTTCCCTTTCCCTAGATTTAACAGCCACTGGCTACCCATCAACCACTTCACGCTTTAAAAAAGGGAAAATGAGATTTAATTTTTCCTTGACACTGTAAAGAGAAAAGTCGCCACATCTCTCACGCAATTGACCACTCTATTTGACAGCAGATAACACAGTATCCGCTTCTCAGTGTCTTTAGCTGTTTTATCCTGGGAGTGGTATATCTTCAGATATCTGAAGAAATGAGCTGCGACTCACAAAAACTCATCCCCCTGCCAAAAATTTTGTTAGTCTTCGAAGGGCTACTGGACTCTTGCTCTCTTTCTACCGCTATTCCTCGGGCTGATTCATTGCACAGAGCGGCTGCTGATGGAACTAACAGATTAAAGATGCCATTAATGATTTATTTAGTGTTATTAATTCCATTGCGAAAGATGGTATCGGATGCAAAGGTAGACAAACTATCTCAGTCTTCCAGGTCCCCCTTGATTTTCTGCCGCCTCTCGTTCCAGAATTCCTACGAGCTCCGCTTCTCCCTTGTTTCCTACGTGGGTTTCAATTCTGAGTCCTGTCATGATAGGGTAGACGTGGGCCCTCCTCCCCCTCTGGAAATGGTATCCCGGCTGCTGAGCAATTATTTAGCAACTGGTAGATGCAGTTTGTGCTGGCCAGGATCAGATTAATCATTATTAGCCATGACCCCTCCGACAGTAACCACATCCTGGGCATGTGCTAGCCTTATTAAGAAGTAATCACTATTAGGGGATGGTGCGGGGCTGCTCCGGTTACTCCCTCGCTGCAACCTCTGGACTGCCGACGGGAGGTAGAGGAGCTCCAGATCAAAACGGGCCCTCACAGCTGGATTTGACTTCTAGACCCAGCATGCCCAACAGCATCGGTCTGATAGCCAACTGGCTGCTTATTATTTGGGGAGGGGCCGGGTTCAGCGGTACCGCATCTGCTTGGCATACAGAATGGCAATTGCCCACCATTCCAAGCCACCTGGCAACCCTATCTGTATGGCCCCTTTCAACTCTATGATTCTGTGATTCTATGAATACCACTTCTCCCCCTCATAGAATCATAAAGTTGGAAGGGACCACCAGGGTCTTTTAGTCCAACCCCCTGCACAATGCAGGAAATCCACAACTAACTCACCCCCACACCAGTGAATTCTACATGCCCAGAAGATGGCCGAAATGCCCTCCCTCTCACCATCTGCTTGTGTGTGTGTTAAGTGCCGTCAAGTGGCTTCCGACTCTTGGCGACCCTATGAATCAAAGTCCTCCAAAATGTCCTATCTTTGACAGCCTTGCTCAGATCTTGCAAATTGAGGGCTGTGGCTTACTTTATTGAGTCCATTCATCTCTTGTTGGGTCTTCCTAGTGCTGCCCTCAACTTTTCCTAGCATGACTGCTGCCCTCAGCTTTTCCTATCATCTGCTTAAGGTCATAGAATCAGCATTGCTGACAGATGGCCATCTAGCCTCTGCTTAAAAACCTCCAGGGAAGGAGAGCCTACCACCTCCCGAGGAAGCCTGTTCCACTGAGGAACCGCTCGAACTGTTAGAAAATTCTTCCTAATGTCTAGACGGAAACTCTTTTGATTTAATTTCAACCCGTTGGTTCTGGTCTGACCTTCTTGGGCAACAGAAAACAACTCGGCACCCTTGGAGGAAGAATATCGTTCAACTGGCCTAGAATGTAAATGAATTCTTGCTTTACACTTCAGATTTCACAAAATTGCCTTCCTTTGTCTTGCCAGACTTCTCATCAGAGGGGATTCAGCTTCAGTGTGTATGAATACCTGATAGCGGATGTGAGGGCTATCTGGCTGCGACATCTGTCACCCCATTGATCGCCAGGGTTGATTCGGCTGATCTGGCTGGCTAGGCGGGTGTCCCCTCCCTCACTCCCTGCTCCATGTGCGTCCCTCCCAAAGCTGTGCGCTCGGTGGAAGAGGACGACCATCCCAGATAGACGAAGTGTACCATTCTTTGGTCAAGGGTATACAAATACCTGATAGCGAATTGGGGATTTTTCAGAAATTGGGGGTTCTAGCCCCATTGTTAATTTGTGGCATTTAATACTTCCAAAGGATTCACCCAAATGTGTATAGGTATGTTCAATACCTCTTGAAGCAGTACAAATTCAGTATTTCTAAACATGACTCTACCTGAAGTATGTTTTAAATTTTCCCCAGATGAAGAGTACACTCAAGATTACTACTTGAACTGATCGTGTTAATTGGCCCTATGCCTGTTGTTACAAGTCTGAAAATCGGTAATTTTAAAGATCCTTTCTACGAAAAGTGCATTTGCATCCTATGTCCTGTCTTCCCTGTCCCATTTTCTATTTCTCAGACCTCCTGGGAAGAGTCTAATTTTGTTTATCCTTGCGAAACTTTGTCTTCAATCATTATTATATTTTTTAAGCAAGCAAAATACTTGATATTTGTTAAGGGTGCCCATGTTTTTGTTGCTTTTTTAAAACCCCACAACTTTTGAAAATCACAGATGTAAACCCTTAATTAAATTATAAATCCATTTCATTGGCGGAAATCTTGAGAAGAGGAAACACCCTTAATATAGAACCAAGTCAGAACTAATGGGATAACACAGCCCAAAAGATGTGTATCCATCTTAGGGCTGCCAATCTCCAGGTACTAGCTGGAGATCTCCTGCTATTAGAACTGATCTCCAGCTGATAGAGTTCAGTTCCCCTGGAGAAAACGGCCCCTTTGGTCATTGGACTCTATGGCATTGAAGTCCCTTCCCTCCCCAAACCCCGCCCTCCTCAGGCTCCAACCCCCAAAACCTCCCACCGTTGGAGAAGGACCTGTCAACCCTAATCCATCTGGAGGAGAGGACTAAATTTTTTAGCAATCTTGCTTAATCTTTTCATCTCAGAACTAAGTTCTTGGGAGGATAATGTTACTTGACTCTTGAAGGTGTTCACTGAACAGCAAAAGTAGCCAATTGGACAGAGGGACAGTTAATATATATCTATATCTATATATCTATATCTATATATCTATATCTATATCTATCTATATATATCTATATCTACATATCTATATATCTATATCTATATATCTATATCTATATCTATATCTATATCTATATCTATATCTATATATATATATAAGAGTATGTTTTAGGTGTGCTAGAATACTGACAATTCCTGGCAAAGGACAAGGTTGGAGAGGGGATGGAGGAAAAGGCTTAAACGCTCAGGCTGTGCAAATAATAAACTGTCAAGATCCGAAGCGGGAGCAAGCGTGTATGTTTGTGCATGCATGTGCGGTACACTTTGCCCCGCATTGACGATTAGCGGGGGGGATTTTTGGGGAGACTGGCTTGGCCTTTCTCTGACGTTCCCCGTTACACTCTTCCGCTTGTCAGTAAGAAAATCACTAAAGCACAAAAAAAGTTCAAGGGTTCGCACAGCTGGAAACCGTCGGAACAAATCTGGATCGAGCCCCTGAGCTTGACACTCTCTTCCGGAACTATTAGATTTGTGGGAGCACGAGAGAGGGAGACAGGAGGAGGAGGAGGAGGCGGAAACATGCTGTGGCTGTCTTTGTTGCTGTGACCTGGGATTGCGGAGGGCGTAAAATTTCAGGGCTGACTACACAGGCCAGAGTCTGTTGATCATCATACTGTGTAGGGTTTGGCCCTGTTTAATCGGAAGCTCCCAGAATTGGGCGCGGGGGGCGGGGGAGGCTGATTGCCCTCCATAGTCTTCCTGTTAGGTGTGCAGAAGCATCTGAAACCACTAAGGTACCTGTGATACATCATCATCATCAAGTCTTTATTGCATTAGCAAAATATATATATAAAAAATAAGCCATAGCAAGAATACAGAACAGGGTGGAAATTCCGCCAAAACAAAATCAATAACATTAAAAAAAATAGTAACATAATTTAACATAGGTTAAGAAAAATCAAAACATTTCCCATAAAATTTTAAAGTGCAAATACATCATTAAAATATAATAGAGAGGAAAGATCATACAATCCAAATAAAAGATGACAAATGACCCAGAGTAAAGCAATTATGGGTCAGAGATATTATGGTCAGCATGTCCCATCGTCTTTTTATGCTTCATGATGGCGGCAGCAAATCTTGCCATTTGAGAAGTAACGTGTTTGTCTCTGTCTTTCAATAACATGACTAATTCCTCCTGATCTGGCCTTCCTGGGAAGCAGGATAATATGGTCTGCAAAAATCAGTTACACTCATCCTCATATCTTGGACAGTGGAATTTGTGATACATGCAACGCACGCCGTCCACTTCCTGTTGCGGTTTTGTGCCTCGATTGGTGACCAGATTGACTGTGAAGCTGCATTATATTGAGTGAGATGGTTGCATCTTCCAGTTGGCTGTTGTCTATGGTGACTGGGGTTGGATCTTCAGGGGTGTTGGATGGAGAAGGGACCTGGTCTGCGAGATCTGTACACTGAAGAGGTCTGGAAGTGAACGCGGGGCGTTCCACTGGCACAATACATGTCCTGCCACTGAGCTCCAGTCCCTGCTATTGGACCCAGTCCAGTGTCTGCATGTGGGTATGGGAAGTATGATGTGTGCATGGATCTCTGTTCTCTTCTTTGTGGACATGTACATATGAGCTGCTGTGCACTGGAATGGATGGGGAGTGGTAAAGGTGAAAGTCAGGAGCCCAAGCTCCCTGGCATTTGGGTTCTTGAAAGTGGCATGGGGGAAGACTGGGGCCCCCACTACTCCTGTATTGTGTTCCAGAGCATGATCAGACCTCCACAGCATTTGTAAACCGGGGGAATTCCAGAGGTAAAATGCCATATCATCTAGCTCTACCACGGCTGACCTTGGGTCAGTTCCTCTACTTCGGCCTGACGTATCTCAGAGGGTTCTTGGAGAGCCAGCGTGGTGTAGTAGTTAAGAGCAGTGGTTTGGAGCAGTGGACTCTGATTCCCACTCCTACACATGAAGTCAGATAGGTGACCTTGGGCTAGTCACAGCTCTTAGAGCTTTCTGAGCCCCACAGGGTGTCTGTTGTGGGGAAGGTGATTGTAAGCTGGTTTGATTCTTCCTTAAGTGGTAGAGAAAGTCTTCATATAAAAATGAACTCTTCTTCTTCTTCTTCTTCTTCTTCTTCTTCTTCTTCTTCTTCTTCTTCTTGTATAACGGGGAGGGGAAATTACTCATGCTGTTTCTTATAATGAAGTGTATTTAGATAATAGACTGGCTGCTCTTCTCTCATGGCCTCGCCTTGTGCTTATTGTGTGCAGAATTCCTACTGATCTGACAAAAAGCGGTAATATATTTAGTTAAATATCATAGTATTATATAGATGTATTTCATAATATCCTCTAGAGAAAGCTAGGCTCAGGAATGACTTTTTCAGACTTCATCGTCAAGGGATCTTAACTAGAAAGAAAATGGCAATATATTCTAAGCTGCTTAAGTCTCCATCTGTAATTCCCCATATTTATATCATGAGCTCTGACATTTGATCCACTATGGCCTAGAGTTGGACATTGGGGGCAGCGGTTCCCCTCTAATTTTGGCTCAAATTATAGTAGTTCTCTGGGAGGAGACTATGCATTACTTTTATTTCATTTAGTTCCATTGTTGATTAGCCACACATTATGTTTGCTGTGGCTTAGAGAGAGGAAAAATAGTAAAACAGTAAAATTATGTTTTAAAAAAACCAGCATCAATAAAAAATTGCAAGATAGAACAGCAGAAAAAAAAACAGCATGAAAGGACAGGGCAGTAGATACTAGCATATTAAAGAGTAAATATAGTAGTAGTATAAAACAGTTTCTACCTAAAGATTTTCTTCTA
The DNA here is from genome assembly GCF_029931775.1 of Euleptes europaea. Classification (NCBI taxonomy): domain Eukaryota; kingdom Metazoa; phylum Chordata; class Lepidosauria; order Squamata; family Sphaerodactylidae; genus Euleptes; species Euleptes europaea. Next base: position 115,969,705 of record NC_079315.1, on the reverse strand, counting down.
GTGAGGACTGTAACAGATAACATTGATAACACTGATAGAATGCCCAGATGAATAAAAACATGTTTTTCCACAGCGTGTAAAATGTTGCAAGAATGGTAAAACAGGCAATTCCATGCATTTACCAGGCCTGTTTGTCCCATGAACTGTCCCAAATCCATATTATTAGGGTTGCCAACTTCCAGGTACTAGCTGGAGATCTCCTGCTATTACAACTGATCTCTAGCCGAAAAAGATCAGTTCACCGAGAAAATGGCTGCTTTGGCAATTGGACTCTATGGCATTGAAATCCCTCCCCTCCCCAAACCCCACCCCAGTCTGAATTGGGACCCCCACATGCCTGGGAATCTACATTTCAGTAGGGAACTCCCAGAGCATGTCTTCCTGCCAGGACTCTGGGAGTTGTTGCGATAAACTCGTAAAGAACATAATGTGCTGTTATGCCGTCAATGTGGACACGATGTCCACACACAATTGCATTCCCTACGATTGGGGACACAAGCTTGGGGTTAGTGTGCATAGGGGCTCTGTTCACACATTGTGGTGAATGACCATAAGTCAAAATCCTCTCTACGCCAATTCCTCTATGCACAATTCTGTCATGTGTACATAGTTACTATTTTAGTATTGTCATTGGAGTGCCAACAGTAGTTAGCTCTGATGGCCCAGCGCACTAAAGACAAAGTTTATTATGTTGGTTGTGAGGTCATCTCAAATGCTGGTGGCCTCTCTCATAAGAACATAAGAAAGGCCACTCTGGATCAGACCAAGGCCCATCAGGTCCAGCAGTCTGTTCTCACAGTGGCCAACCAGGTGCCTCTAGGAAGCCCACAAACAAGACAACAGCAGCAACATTGTCCTGCCTGTGTTCCACAGCACCTAATATCAATAGTCATGCTCTTCTGATACTGGAGAGAATAGGTGAGCATCATGACTAGTAGCCATTTGGACTAGTAACCATGGATGGCATTGCCCTCCATGAACATGTCCACTCCCCTCTTAAAGCCTTACAAGTTGTAAGAATTTAAGAAAAGCCTTGCTGGATCAGACCAAGGCCCATCAAGTCCATCAGTCTGTTCCCACAGTGGCCAACCAGGTGCCTCCAGGAAGCCCACGAACAAGACGACTGCAGCAGCACCATCCTGCCTGTGTTCCACAACACCTGATATAATGGGCTTCCTTTGATCCTGGAGAGAATAAGGATGCATCATGACTAGTATCCCTTTTTACTAGTAGCCATGAATACCCCTCTCCTCCATGAGCATGTCCACTCCCTTATTAAAGCCTTCCAAGTAGCAGCTAATTCTCTCCCTCTCTCTGTTCAGCGCTAGCTCTATTAATAGTTTCTTAGCAGCTAACTTTGGCATTAGAGAGAGAGAGAGAGAGACCAAGACGAGGGAGTGTGGAAGAGAAATGGCCCCAGGAGGAATTTCTCTCGACGGATCATAAAATATTAACCGGGATTGGATATGAAGCAATGTGGGCAAAGATTCAGAAGATGTAGACGAAAATGTATAAGGTGTGAAAAGCAAAAGAAAGAGACGGGAGGGACAAATACAAGTTGGCAGTGTGAACGGAGTACATTTATTTTGCCTGAGAACCTTCAATCCAGCTTCAGTGAGGTAATCTAAGCTTGAATAGGTTCTTGCTCTGGACTGGGGCAGGGGTAGGAAAGGAGTTTTTCCATATGCCCAAGTCAAGAAGGAGCCAGCTTGGTGTAGTGATTAAGAGCGATGGTTTGGAGAGGTGCACTCTGATCTGGAGAACCGTGTTTGATTCCCCACTCCTCCACATGAGCGGCGGAGGCTAATGGTAAACCACCTCTGAACGGCATCAGCAACATGACATCACCATGCTCTTGAATTTCCCTAGCCTCACAAGCAGCAGCTAGTAAAGCAGAACAGGGAAATCTGATGTTTTCTTTATGACCGGATGTGACCTGGGAAAAGAAGAATAGGAGAGGTGAGACTGCCATGTTCAGTGGTAGAGTTTGACGCTATGGCCAAGTCCAAGAACCACACCACTCACAAGTAGTCTCGCAAATGGCACAGAAATGGCATTAAGAAGCCCAGGTCACATAGATATGAATCTCTGAAGGGGGTTGATCCTGAGGAACATGCGCTTTGTGAAGAAACACAATAGGAAAGGGCTGAAAAAAAATGTGGGCAAACAGTGCCAAGTAACCATCTTGCCTTTGGATGGCGAAAGGGACTTATTTGCTTGGAATCCGATCAGCAGTTTTTTACTACTACTACTACTACTACTACTACTATGAAGTAGTAGTAGTAGTAGTAGTTAGTTAGTTAGTTAGTTAGTTAGTTAGTTAGTTAGTTAGTTCTTGGATTGAGGAGAAGAAGAAGACAATTTGCCCCCACTGGCTGACTTCATCCATCTTGGGATGTTATGGGGTGTTAAAAAGAGAATCGAGCCTTACGCACGGATGCATGTGTAAATACACACAGCGCACACAAACACGATCTGAAGAGGAACAGGAGTGTATTGACTTTCACTTGCTTTACCGGAGAGCGATTGAGCACGTCGAGTGAAATGCGAGCAGACCCTTCAGCTGTCCTGCCGAGACTGTCCTGCCACCGCTGTCAATAGCTTCGGGTTTCTGATCCTTTCTCCGATTAGCTGGGGGAGAGAACATCAAATGAAAAGATGCTCGGGGTTTGGGAGGGAAAGGAGAAACGTCGAGCAGTTACCTAGGAGTCGGTTTACAAACTTCAAAGCGCTGTCAGCTTGATCACAATGGTGCGTCGCACTGGCCAGGGAGCACAGAAATGCTCTTGAGTGCAATTTAGATTCTTCTCTTTGGGGACGGAGCTCATGGATGAACAGATATCGTTGTGAACACAATGAAGACAGGCCCCTTCCAGTGTGGGAGCCAGAGCATCATTCCTTCTGCTTCAGAGCCAGTGTGGAGTAGTGGTTAAGAGCAATGGTTTGGAGCGGTGGACGCTAATCTGGAGAACCGGGTTGGTTTCTCCACTCCTACACATAAAGCCAGCTGGGTGATCTTGGGCTAGTCACAACTCTCTTTGAGTTCTCTCAGCCTCACCTACCTCACAAGATGTGTGTTGTGGGGAAGGGAAGGTGATTGGAAGCCCAATTATAATCGCTCCTGAGTTGGGAGACCACCCTACTATGTGTCTTTCTTGCTGTATATGCTGACAGATGTATTGTGAAGACCCATAGTAGGGTGGTCTCCAATTCATGAGTGATTATAATGGTTTATTGGGCTGATGAAATATATCTTATATGAATCGGTGTGATTCCAGAAATACCATTCCCATTTTCATATGATTTTTCGGATCATGCATATATTGGCTCCCTGAAGAGTGGATGACCACGTGGGGACATCAAGGAAAATCTTCGTTGTTCTTACAGAGACTGGAATTTGGCTTTTTGTTGTCTAACCGTCACATTGACACCATACCTGTTGATTATCTTTGGTGGTAATATTTATGTACATGTATGATATTACACTTTAATGAATATATGTTAATAAGAAATACATATCATATTGTTTAAATTTTAACAGGCATTATAATTTCCATATCAAGCTACTCATTTGTTTGACTAGAACAATTAATCCAAACTTGAGTTTTCTTTCCTAATCAGATATTTCAGTTTTAATATTTGTTGCTTTGGGATAGAAAAAATGAACCCCTGGTGCTGTTTAAATTCTGTTTATCATGTATGTCCAAATAAATAATTCAAATCATGCTGTATTTAGGGGATTGGAATTCTTTTTTTCCAGAAAACGTTCTGGAAAATGTTACAGTTCATATTTTGGGGTGAAATCCATATCACTGTTTCCATGTCAGGGAGGGATGGTACACAAACACGTCTCCTTCCTTTCCCAGAGGCCTCTTTTTATTTCCAGAGCAGTTCATAGGTCCAGTTCAAACAAGCGGCTGCCTCCTCTAGCAAATAAGGTTGCCAACCTATTACTGCTGATCTCCAGGTGAGTTCTTTTCCCCTGGAGAAGATGATTGCCCTGGAGGGCAGTATCTATGGCATTACACCCCACTGAGGTCCCTCCCTCAAATCCTGGCTTCCCAAGGCTCCACCTCCAAATCTCCAGGAATTTCCCAGTCCAGAGTTGGCAACCCTATTAGAAACTGAAATTCCTTTATGAATTCCAGTTGGAGCCGAACTCCAAATCTATAACTGAAATGGTCGCAAACACAGCCTGCAATCTGTAAAGTTGTGCGCTTGTCAAGAAGAAGAGTTGGTTTTTATATGCTGACTTTCTCTACCACTTAAGGCAGAATCAAATTGACATACAATCACCTTCCCTTCCCCTCCCCACAACAGACACTCTGTGAGGTAGGTGGGGCTGAGAGAGTGTGACTAGCCTGTCATCCAGCTGGCTTCATGTGTAGGAATGAGGAAACAAATCCAGTTCTCCAGATTAGCCTCCACCGCTCATGTGGAGGAGTGGGAAATCAAACCTGGTTCTCCAGATCAGACTCCACCGCTCCAAACTACCTCTTTTAACTACTACACCACGCTGGCTCTCAGTAGAGGTCAGTAGACAGGAAGAAACTTTCTGAGAGTGTTGACTGCTGTTGCCCAGTTTTTTGTTGTGGAACCACAGAAGACCTTCTGGACCCCCTCAAGATGTTCCTCATGAAAACCATCATGTTAACCTACGATTGTCAACCTCCAGTTACTAGTTGGAGATCTTCTATTACAACCGATCTCCAGCCGATGGAGATCAGTTCCCCTGGAGAAAATGGTCGCTTTGGCAATTGGACTCTATGGCATTGAAGTCCTTCCTCTTCCCAAACCCCGCCCTCCTCAGGCTCCACCCCCAAAACCTCCCACCGGTGGCAAAGAGGGACCTGGCAGCCCTAGCCAGTTACCACTCCTCAAGAAAGATGGATTCTCTCCCCCCGCCCAACATACGGATGTGAATTTTCCCCAGTGTCTTTCGACAACAGACTTCATGGGAGGTGCTTTGAAAGGGGGGAAAAAATCCAAGCTTGCTGTGTTGACTTGAAACCCTCCGGGAGGCCAGCGTGAGAAAGGAGAAGGGGGCTTGTTTTGCTGGCGAGACCGAGTGCAGAAAAGGAACGAACTTCTCCTTATAGGGCATTTCAAAGTGAATGCCGGACACATACCTTTCCGTGACCTTTCCCTCGGATTAGTCCCGTATGCAGCTGGTGCGCTAGTGTTTCACATTCCTTTTGCAAAGCCTGGGTGGTGAACAAGGTAAGGTCTGTTGGGGCGTGCGTGTAGGAGAGGGAGGCGGACGGATGGACGGACAGAACCCGTCGGACCTGCTGTTTCACCGCCTCCCATTGTAGTCATCGGTTTTAAGGTTTTGTTTGTTTAGCGAGCAAGGAGAACCTTCAGATATTTCATTCCTTTCAGGCAAGCTTTGCCTTCTGCATCCTTATCTGGAATTCTGATCTGTTTCTTTCAATGTCCATTATCAATTGGAGTAAAGGAACAGACGTTTCTGGAACCAAAAACTCACTTAAGTGCTTTGTGGCTGAATTCCCTTTCATATTCATAGAATCATAGAGTGGGAAGGGACCACCAGGGTCATGTAGTCCAACCCTGGTAGAAGGGACCACCAGGGTCATCTAGTTCAATCGCCTGCACAATGCAGGAAATTTACAACTACCTCCCCCACAACCCCCCAGTGACCCCCTACTCCATATTGTTTATGACCTTGCAAAGAAACATTTTGATTATTATTAATAGTATTGCAAATATTATTATTTCTTGTTATTGTGTGTGTGTGCGTAGTGCTGTCAAGTCGCAGCCAATTTATGGCGACCCGGTAGGGTTTGAAGGTAAGAGACTATAACAGAGGTGGTTTGCCATTGCCTGCCTCAGAGTAGAGACCCTGGACACCCTTGGTGGTCTCCCATCGAAATGCTAACCTGGGCTAAACCAGTTTAGCTTCAGAGATCTGATGAGATCGGGCTAGCTGATATTGCTAATGCTTAGGATGGAGGATAACGTCCATAAGAATTATGGAAAGCTAGGGACTAGTAATGGTGAGCATTCTCCGGAAGGTGACATGTGAACTCCATCATAAGTGGATTGAAGAAGAAGAAGAGTTGGTTTTTATATGCCAACTTTCTCTACCTTTTAAGAAGAATCAAACTGGCTTACAATCTCCTTCCCTCCCCCTCCCCACAAAAGACACCCTGTGAGGTAGGTGGGGCTGAGAGAGTTCAGAGACAACTGTGAGTAGCCCAAGGTCACCTAGCTGACATCATGTGTAGGAGGTGGGAAGCCATCCTGGTTCACCACATTAGAGTCCGCTGCTCTTAACCACTACAGCAGACTGACTCACATTGGAGCCATGAAAAGGACTAAAACTCACTAGTCCAAGAGGTAAATTTGGAGACAGCGGATCAGTTGTCAGTTTTTAGCCCTGGCTGTGAGTCTTCAGGCTTGCCTTAGACTTGCTGCCATGTTTTTCTTAATGGCTAGATTGAAATTGGGCCATCGTTGAACTGAGTACAAGTAAGGCACAGAAAGTGTTACGGGTGCAGAATCAGTTTATTGAGAAGCTTGGCTTGGCTTTTGTTAAACCAAGTTTCTGGTGTTTATAGCTGTGACGATAGGCCTGGAAACGTACAGGCTGGCTGAAATCTCAGAAGCCAGACCAGTGGCAGAAGAACACTTCCAAGAGGGCTGAGGAAGGAACTATGGTGCCCTGAACAGCTCATGGCCTCCATGACATATAAAACTGCAACATACAGTGCAAAAATAAATAAAATAAACAAAAATTAAGAAATGTATGCACAATTTTCATAATTTATGCATATAGCTGCCAGTAAGAATTGGCAGTCTGAACACTTAAACACAAACCAGCCTGACCGTAATAATTCATAGATTAGATGCTTATTCCACATCGTTCCTCCTCCAAACTTTCTAGTTACAATGGACCTTTAGGCATCAGTTCTTGCTCCTTCCTCCTCCCCCTTTGGAAGCTATGCCTTTATTTATTTATTTATTTATTTATTTTGCTGTTACGTCACGGCTGACTTATGGTGACCCTGTAAGGTTTTCAAGGCAAAAGACATTGGGAGGTGATTTGCTATTGCCTGCCTCTTCCTTAGACCCTGGTATTCCTTGGAGGTCTCCCATCTAAGTACTAGCCAGGGTCAGGGCTGAGAGTGTATTACATTAGAACATAAGAAAAGCCGTACTGGATCAGACTAAGGCCCATCAAGTCCAGCAGTCTGTTCACACAGTGGCCAACCCGGTGCCTCTAGGAAGCCCACAAACAAGACGACTGCAGCAGCATCCTGCCTGTGTTTCACAGCACTTAATATAATGGGCATGTTCCTCTGATCCTGGAGAGAATAGGTATGGATCATGACTAGTATTCATTTTGACTAGCAACCATGGATAGCCCTATCCTCCATGGACAAGTCCACTCCCCTCTTAAAGTCTTCCAAGTTGGCAGCCCATTTCTGGCCCAAGGTCACCCAGCAAGCTTCCATGGCAAGTGGGGATTTGAACCTGGGTTTCCCAGGTCCTAGTCTGACACCTTAACCACTACACCATGTCAGCTTTCTAAGCTATGCTTAAGAACATGCAATTTGAGCTGATTGCAAATTCTCCCCTCCTTTTACACTCCATTCTGTCTTTCTTCCACCTCTCTTCGCTTCCGTTGTGGCGAATCTTACACTGTAAGCTCCTTGTGTCAGGATTTTGTTTGGAGGTTACCCTGTACAGCATGTGTCCTTTAAAGTAATAAATTTTGGGAGGGCGGCCCCTGGGATTTTTCTAAGACCCACGAACATCTGCAGACTCAGTCCTCGAGATCAAGACATTCCTATCCTCGCTCTGCCCAGGAGCAGTAATCTCTTTCCCTTTAATTCACATCAGTACGCTGGAACATGTCGATGTTTGTGTGTTCTACTTCCCAGCCAACCGTTCTGCCCGTTCCCCGAGATGGATTTTGTGAACAGTTGCCATGGTTTTTTTTCCTTTTTAGCTTGATTGCTTTCCCAGTCGCTGCTTTATCAAAATTCCGATTTTTGACACATCTAATGATGGCAGTTCGCGTGTCGATAATGTCTCCCTCCTTTAAAATCATACAAATTGCCGGAAAACCAAATGCATCAACTGTTCTCCTTTTCGTGTGCAGTATCCTGCCTTTGCATATGGTGAGAAGATTATCGGTCTGTCTCTCCGAAATAGCATTTTTTTTTTTAAGGGGCGTGTGCCAGTTCGTTCCTTTTTGCCAAACTGTCGCTTTTCCGTTTGCTTCTGCAGGCTGGGAAATGCCTTTTGGACTCCCTGGACTTCTTTCTCCAGCTCTCCTAGTGATATATTAATTAGCCGGAGCGCTGCAGACTAACGAGCAGTTGCAGGCTGATCTCGTTAAATGTTAATGCTTAACTCGAAAAACAGGACCGGCTCCCCCGATGCGTCGGGTAATGGTTTCTTCCTCGTCTGGCCGTAAAAGAAGTTGGTCTGTTCAGATGGCAAGGAATTGAGTTTCCGAAAGGAAAATGGAAACGCCGGCATGGAGCGAGACCGATTTTTATAGATACTCAACGAATGCCTCAACCGCAGATGTTCTGAATCAATATTAATGTCAATCACAACCCTTTGTGGTAGCGTTGGGTGTGCCTGCCCCGAGTGTACATTTGGTTTTCAGCTCTTTCTGTTGCTCCTTGTATAGTTGCTTTGTGGTCACGAGGCAGGCAGGAAGCCAGGAGACCTGCTGCAAAAGAATCTTCAGGGATTTTGGCGGATGAAGGCCATGCCGTCCAATTTACGGGAGAGTCCACTCATCCAGTGGGGGCGGCATTTGCTTTTTTAACCCCTTTCAGCTGTCGGCTTTCTGCAGGGGTCCAGAAGTTGTAAAAAAAATGTAGTTTTCTATGTTGTATTCTGCGGTTCTTTGGAATCTTATCAAGCATAACCACAGGCAGAATTCCTAGAAGGATTGCGGCTCCACATTTCCTGATCATCCCATTCTGATGCTCACCATCAGTAGAATTATGTGTGCTCTGGGCTGTGGGGAGGCCTGGCTTAGCAGTGTGGCATAGCAGTTATGAGACCTGGAATGAACACATGAAGTTGCCTTATATTGAATCAGACCCTTGGTCCATCAAAGTCAGTATTGTCTACTCAGACTGGCAGCTGCTCTCCAGGGTCTCAGCAGGGGTCTTTCACGTCACCTACCTGCCTAGTCCCTTTAACTGGAGATGTCAGGCATTGAACCCGGGACCTTCTTCACTGTTGACCTAGCTCATCCATTGACCCCTTACCAACTCTTTGTCTGAGGAATCAGCAGCATGTTTCATTCTTCACCATGAGATCTGATAGAGAAGTGTGATTGGCGTGTGATCCTCTGCCTGTTACAGCCTTTGTTGTCTAGAATCAGCTACCTAACAGCTGCCTAAAGGTAGTTGGATACATTACAAATAGGGGTTGGCTGCTGTAGAAGGAGGGCATCAAATCGTTTGGAGAGTGTACTTGGAGGATACTCATGTACAGTACATGTCAGTGTCATTCGAATGTTATATTTTAATTGTACATTCAAGGTTACCGTATTTTGCACCATAGCACGCACCTGACCATAACACGCCCCCCCAGCTGGCTGTCGGGGCGGGGAAAGCCGGCTCGTGCTGGAACGACGTGAGCCGGCTCTGTGTTCCCTGCCCGCCTCCCAGCTGGGAGGCGGGTGGGAAAAGCCGGCTCGCAGTTCCAGCACTCCCAGCCGGGTCTGTGTGTCCCGGGGCGCACAGAGCCGGCTGGGCGCGCTGGAACGGGGCGCACAGAGCCGGCTCGCGTCGTTCCAGCGCTCCCAGCCGGCTCTGTGCGCACATTCACTCCATACCACGCACAGACATTTCCCCTCACTTTTGAGGAGGAAAAAAGTGCGTGTTATGGAGCGAAAAATACGGTATTTTAAGGGTATGCTCAAAAATGTAACATGCGAAGCCATCTAGCCTAACAAGAACCTTGAAAGCTGAGCATTCCTGATGTTTGATTCATATTTGGATTTTATTTCTGATGCTTTGGGAATATCCCAATTGTCTGTTCTAATTACTGTTTAGGAATTCCTCGTCATCATTTTTTTTTAAGTAGCTTGCAAGCCACTAAAGCAGAATCTGCCATTTAAAAAAAATTAATTAGATATCTTTTCAACTCTTGTTTTTTCAAAGAGTGTTGTTGCTGCAGGTAATTTGGATTCTCATCTTATAGTAATGCAAAGAGGGTCATAGCAAACAGTAGTTTTCTTAACCTCGCAACTGTTTGCATTAAAGAATTTGCAGGCAACTGATAATTCATTAATCATTGCCTAACTGGGGTTAATATTTATACTTCGGAGGTGTTTCTTGATTGGAGACGCATAGATGAGAGAGAGAGAGAGTGGTACATAGTTTACATGTTTATGAAAACACCTTCTGAAATGATTTCCCACCGAGTGATATTTCAGTCCAGTAGCGCAGAGTGGTAAGCTGCAGTCCTTCCATCAAAGTTCTGCTCGTGACCTGAGTTTGATCCTGACGGAAGTCGGTTTCATTTAGCCAGCTCAAGGTTGACTAAGCCTTCCATCCTTCCAAGGTCAGTACAATGAGCAGCCAGCTTGCTGGGGGTTAAGTCTAGATGGCCGAGAAAAGCCATGTCAAACCACCCCGTAAATATAGTCTGCCTAGTAAATGTCGTGATGTGACGACACCCCACGGGTCAGTTTTGACCCAGTGCTTGCACAGGGGACCTTTACCTTTATAATATTTCAGCAGTCTTGACCAAAGATATTTTTGGCCATTTTTCCTGGTTGAACGAATCTGAGAAGTTCTTTGCCAGAAGGAGAGGCAGGAGTCTGTGTGTGATGTTGAGTAACACCTTGTAGAACCTTTTGAGTATTTGATGTAAGTGCAGGTGGCAAGGCACCCAGTATTGAGGCCCTTGATCTGGGTGTGGCAGTGTGACTATGAAGGATGTAGACAAGCTGGAACGTGTCCAGAGGAGGGCAAAAAAGATGGTGAGGGGGTCTGGAGACCAAGTCCTATGAGAAAAGGTTGAAGGAGCTGGGTATGTTTAGCCTGAAAAGGGGAAGACTGAGAGGTGATATGATAACCATCTTCAAGTTCTTGAAGGGCTGTCATATAGAGGAGGGTGCCGAGTTGTTTTCTGTTGCCCAAGAAGGTCGGACCAGAACCAACGGGTTGAAATTAAATCAAAAGAGTTTCCGCCTAGACATTAGGAAGAATTTTCTAACAGAGGGATTCCTCAGTGAAACAGGCTTCCTCGGGAGGTGGTGGGCTCTCCTTCCCTGGGGGTTTTTAAGCAGAGGCTAGATGGCCATCTGTCAGCAACACTGATTCTATGACCTTAGGCAGATGATGCGTGGGAGGGCATCTTGGCCATCTTCTGGGCATGGAGTAGGGGTCACTGGGTACTTGGGGGGGTCATTATAAATTTCCTGCATTGTGCTGGGGTTTGGACTTGATGACACTGGTGGTCCCTTCCAACTCTATGATTCTATGACTAAGGTGGAGCTATTTAATAAAAATGCTATACCAGTGGCACCTGTCACCCTCTAAATTGGCAAAAAATATCAAAGGGCTAATGGGAATTACTGGATATGTGGGGCAGCTAATGCAAATTTTACACATTTATGGTGGGAATGCAGCAGAGCGGGTGGAATTCTGGAACATGATTGCTACGGTGACCTCACAAGGCATAAAGAGTTACCATTTCCCTTAAGGTTTTCTTGATGAATTATGTGGATTTTCTTCCTAAAGAATTCCACGGATTCATGCTGAATGCAGAAAAACCTCAAGGTTCATACTTGCCCAAAATTGGAAGGAAAATATCTCAAAGCAGTAGGGTTGCCAGGTCCCTCTTCACCACCACTGGGAGGTTTTTGGGGTGGAGGCTGAGGAGGGTGTGGTTTGGGGATCGGCTTCAACGCCACACAGTCCAATTGCCAAAGCGGCCCTTTTCTCCAGATGAACTAATCTCTATCGGCTGGAGATCAGTTGTAATAGCGGGAGATCTCCAGCTGCTACCTGGAGGTTGGCAACCCTACTAAAAGGGCATCCTTAGATTCCCATAACAGGAGGCAGAAGCACCCTGCCCTGACTTTAAAAACAAAACAAGAGATGGCAGACAGCGCTAACTGTTCTATGCGTTCCCGGCTTCTTTGGGGTCACGGCTTTTGACATGCATGGGTGGGGAGGAAGTTGTGGGACCCTGTCGAGGAGCTGGCAGTCGATGCGGCGGCCGGTGCAGCGGCGGTCAGTGGATTGCTGTTGACTTCGGAGACTAAATTTAGAACATAGTGTGATGTACACAGACGGGATCACTTGTAATAACCCAGGACAGAATGTGCTGGCCAGAGGAACAGGTTTCGAACATAGTTTCTTCAGGTGCTCTGCTCTGGGGACTGATGTGCACTTTCTCTCTCTTTCTCTCTCTCTCACTCTCCCCAAACAGGGCAGGGGGAAGAAACTGTGATTGTAATGCATGGGTCTGCCTTGTTTGCTTTTAAAAGAAGAAGTAGAAGTAGTAGAAGAAGAGTTGGTTTTCATATGCCGACTTTCTCTTCCACTTAAGGGAGACTCAAACCGGCTTAACAATCACCTTCCCTTCCCCTCCCCACAACAGACACCCTCTGAGGTAGGTGGGGCTGAGAGAGTGTGACTAGCCCAAGGACACCCAGCTGGCTTCGTGTGTAGGAGTGGGGAAACCAACCCAGTTCACCAGATTAGCGTCTGCTGCTCATGTGGAGGAGTGGGGAATCAAACGCGGTTCTCCAGATCAGACTGCTCCAAACCACCACTCGTAACCACTATACCACACTGGCTCTGGAGGAGCATAAAAGGTACAAAATCTGACCTTGATAGCCTAGACCAGGGGTCCTCAAACTTTTTAAACAGGGGGGCAGTTCACTGTCCCTCAAACACTGTTGGGGGCCGGACTGTTTCGGGGGAGGAGGCGGCGGCGCAAGGGGGCTCTCCGGAAAAGCATCCTCCTTACAAGCCCGGTCATTCCCCCTGTAGTGGTTAAGAGTGGTGGTTGGGAGCGGGGACTCTAGAGAACCGGGTTTGATTCCCCACTCCTCCACGTGAGAGGCGGAGGCTAATCTGGTGAACCTGGTTGGTTTCCCCACCTCTACTCACGAAGCCAGCTGGCTGGCCTTGGGCAAGTTACAGCTCTGTTAGCGCTCTCTCAGCCCCACCTGCCTCACAGGGAGTCTGTTGTGGGAGGGTATGGGAAGGGGATTGTAAGGCAATTTGAGTCTCCCTTTAGTGGTAGAGAAAGTTGGCATGTAAAAACCAAGGCCATTTATTCATGGAAGGGTTTGCCTTGGATTTGCCGCTCTCCAGATGCGCATTTTCCCCATCCGAATTCTCCAAACTCTCCCCTGGGGTGGGGGGGGGGAGCTTACTTTTGAGTTCTGAGAATTCGGATGGGGAAAATGTGCATCTGGAGAGCGGCAAATCCAAGGCAAAACCTCCTGTGCATAAATGGCCACAAGTCTTTTTCTTCTCCCTGGAGATATGCCCAGCGCCCCCCCAAGGGGCCCCTACAATTACCTCCAGGCCACAAGGATACCCCCAGGAGGAGAGAGAGCCCCGAGCCGTGAGAACGCTGCCAACTGTGGCCAAAACAGGAACGCCAGGACAGGAAGGGGGCGACTGGGCGGCGTGCGAGGCAGCAAGACGCCTCGCGCACCCAGGAAAGGAGGTTTTGGGCCTGGGAGGGAGAGGGGGAAGGGGGCGACCGGGCGGCACGCGAAGCAGCAAGATGCCTTGTGTGCCCAGGAAAGGGGTTTTGGGCTAGAGAGGGAGCAGGGAAGGGGGCGACTGGGGCAGGAGGGAGGCTTCCAGTTGTGCGTACACAGCCAGGAAGCCCAGAAAAGCTCTGGGGAGGGGGGTAAGGGGGGCCTGGCTTCCTTGGTCCCCGGGCCGGACAAAAGCCCTCCGGGGGCCGGATCCGGCCCTCGGGCCTTAGTTTGAGGACCCCTGGCCTAGACTATCTGGATCTTGTCCGATCTCGGCTTCTAAGCAGGGTTGGCCCCAGTTAGTGCTTGGATGGGAGACCACCAAGGAAGTCCAGGGTTGCTACGCAGAGGCAGGCAATGGCAGACCACCTCAGAATGTCTTTTGCTTTGACCTGGAGGGCCTAGGCTAGCCCGATCTCGTCAGATCTTGGAAGCTAAGTAGGGCCAGCCCCTGGTTAGTACTTGGATGGGTGACCACCAAAGAAGTCCAGGGTTGCTATGCAGAGGCAGCCAATGGCAAACTACCTCTGCTCATCTCTTGCCTTGGAAACCATGTGGGGTCACCATAAGTCAGCTGCAACTTGACGGCTGGTCCCACCAACAGCTATTTTTGCTGCTTTTTCAAAAAGGCCTTTTGCTAGGGCGCATAAATCGAGAGCAAGGATGCCTTGCCTTCTGCATCTCGTGAAGCTGCCTTATCCTGAACCAGACCCTCGGTCCATCAAAGTCAGCATTGTCCACTCAGACCGGCAGCGGCTCTCCAGGGTCTCAGGCAGAGGGTCTTTCCCATCACCTACTTGCCTGGTCCCTTGAACTGGAGATGCCAGGGAAGGGAATGACAATGGCGGGACAAGGTCATTCATCCATGGAGAGGCTTCCTTTTGATCTCCGGCAAGTTCAGAGACTCTGGACCGCCTCTTCCTGTCAGATTACTATGATGCCAGGAGCCTTCCTGTCACATGCTCAGTGTATCCTAAGGGACCTGCCACCTAGAGGGTTAAATTTGGGTAATGGGTTTGGACAGGTTGATGACCACTGCTTTACACTGAGTTTTTTATTGTGTTTTAGACCGCTACGGTTCTTCTTAATGTTCAAAGTGGAGCTTACGTCATAGCTCTGTGGAAGAGCATGCTTCATTCAGAGTGTGTGGCTGCATTCAGTTGTTACTATGAGTTGTCACTAAAGTCTGTGGACTTTATTTGTGGACAAATAAAGCCGGTTGCTATGCTCTTGTGCTGTGTTCTTCCTAGCATGGTGTAGTGGTTAAGAGCGGTGGACTCTAATCGGGAGAACTGGGTTTGATTCCCCACTCCTCCACATGAAGCCAGCTGGGTGACCTTGGGCTAGTCACAGTTCTCTCCAAATTCTCTCAGCCCCACCTGGGGAGGGGCCGTGGCTCAGTGGCAGAGCGTCTGCTTGGCATGCAGAAGGTCCCAGGTTCAATCCCCAGCATCTCCAGTTAAAGGAACTAGGCGAGTAGGTGATGTGAAAGGCCTCTGCCTGAGACCCTGGAGAGCCATTGCCGGTCTGAGTAGACAATACTGATTTTGATCGACCGAGGGTCTGATTCAGTATAAGGCAGCTTCATGTGTTGTACCTCACAAGGTTTCTGTATTGGGGAGAGGAAGGGAAGGAGGTTTTAAGCTGGTTTGATTTTCCTTAAAAGGTAGAGAAAGTCTGCATATAAAAATCAACTCTCCTCCTCCTCCTCTTGCATGGGTTTTGATGCAAATCTTCCTGGTTTGATTCTGTCTCAGTTGAACACAACATCTGAATACAAGCACTTGGGTGAACTGGGGTTTGTTTACTGCACGCAAGCCAGATTCCAAGATCTCGGTTGATTCCCAGTTTCATTTCCTGTTTGTTTGTTTGTTTGTTGCCTTTTTTGTGTGTAGTAAACAAATTCACTAAGCCTACTGTATTTGGGCATCATGGAGTTTGATCCAAATAGGGAATTTTGCAGGAAGCTCTATGCATGGAAGAAGGAGAGAGTACAGCAAAAAAACCCGGTGTTTGCGCACATTCAGAGTTCAATTGTAACTTGTGATATTTAAATGCTGTGTGTGTGTGTCTGTGTGTGTGTGTGTGAGAGAGAGATTTTATGTGCATAGAAATCCAGGTGGGAAACTCCGCCAGCTCTCCAGGATCTCCAGAGTATTTCCCAAGGCATCCGGAATGAAGCCCACTGTTGCCGTTCGCTCAATTTCATTCAATTTCTTGTTGCATTAACTTCATCCCAGACGGCAGGAATTTTTATTTGTAACGAAGCAGGTTTGATGGTGCAAACCCCTTTGTGGTTTGCTGTATCTGAGGAAATGCGTTGGGGAGTTTGTGTTTTGGGCTTGTTGTTAATTTTAGCATACCATTGGCTGGCTGGAACACACCTTCTCCTAGCCTGTGCAGCTGTGCGCACGCTTCTTTCTCTCAGACCTTTGAACATACACCATGTGTGGGATGTGCGTCTCCATAATTCATTCCCACACCACTGGGGAAATGTGTGCAAATACCACAATAGTGTGGATTGGTTGGGGCCTTGATTCTCAATTATGTACTAGTCAAATGGCAGAACAGTGGTAGGATAACCCATGGTAGGGTTGGTTTCCATAGGGACTCGCTCTGAGAGTGCATACAGGGAACCCGGGTACTTAGTCCATATGCCCTCCAACTGTTATTTCTGATTGACAGAGGCTCTGAAAGGTTTAGATACAAAACAATAAGTTCATAACAACATACGAAAAGCCCTGCTGGATCAGGCCAAGGCCCATCGAGTCCAGCAGTCTGTTCACACAAAGGCCAACCAGGTGCCTCTAGGAAGCCCCCAAACAAGACGACTGCAGCAGCACCATCCTGCCTGTGCTCCACAGCACCCAAAATAATAGGCATGGTCCTCTTATCCTGGAGAGAATAGGTATGCATCATGACTAATATTCATTTTGACTAGTAGCCATGGATACCCCTCTCCTCCATGAACATGTCCAGTCCCCTTTTAAAGCCTTCCAAGTTGGCAGCCATCACCACATCGTGGGGCAGGGTGTTCCACAATTTAACCATGCGTTGTGTGTAGAAATACTTCCTTTTATCTGTTTTGAATCTGTCACCCTCCACCTTCAGCAGATGACCCCGCATTCTAGTATTATGAGAGAAGGAGCTCAGTCATGTTGCCTTATTTGCTATGTGATCTCTGATTAGCTAGAATCCCCTTATGACTGCTCTAGGAAGTATCAACCTGACTTTCAATTGATTTTATCTGCTCTTAGTAAATATCACTGTGTAGCCAAATTCTTCTTCTTATCAGCCAAACCGAACATCAGAGATGGAATTGGCTCATTTAGTACTTGGTATTGTTTTTCCAAGCGGGGGGGGGGGATTTCATTACTAAACACCTCCCCGCCAGTTTCCATCATTAAACACAATGCGAGAAGATAAAACCAAACCAAAGGTCTTTCTCGACCAGCATTTAGATTCCAGACCCTCGATTCCAGCATCTCCTTGCAGCAAAATGAGACATCAAGCGGAGCCTCCTCTCTGTTTCCGGTTCCCCAGCAACTGCCATCCACAGGGGAAGGAGTGTTGTGTAGTGGTTAGAATGTTGGCCTAGGACCAGAGAGAACTTGGTTCAATCTGCTGTTTTGTTTTTCCCTCGTGAAGTGTATTAGTTGATCTTGGGCTGGTCACTCCATCTCTCAGCCCATCCAGCCTCAAAGGGTTGTTACAGGGATAAAATGGCAGAGGTATGCCCTGAACTCCTAGGAGTTAGGGTGGAGTAAGAGGGGTCATGGCTCAGTGGTGGAGCATCTGCTTGGCATGCAGAAGGTCCCAGGTTCAATCCTCGGCATCTCCAGTTAAAGGGACTAGGCGAGTAGGTGATGTGAAAGACCTCTACCTGAGACCCTGGAAAGCCGCTGCCAGTCTGAGTAGACCACTGGTTCCCAACCAGGGGTCTGTGGACCCCCAGGGGTCCACGAGAACTAAATTAAGGTCCGTGAAACAAAGTTCTAAACCCATAATAAATTAATATTTTCAATTATAAGTTCTCTATTATAAAAATATATATTCAAAAATTATTCTAAGTTTAATGTTTAACTAACAGTTATGATTAAAGTTTATTTTCAAATTCTCGGAATTTTTATTTTGAACCTTGGGGTCCCTGCACTGAACAAAAAAGTCCTAGTGGTCCCTGGTCAAAAAAAGGTTGGGAACCACTGGAGTAGACAGTACTGACTTTGATGGACCGAGGGTCAGATTCAGTATAAGGCAGCTTCATGTGTTCAGAGCTCTATTTGAGGAAGGGCTGTAGCTCAGTGGTAGAGCATCTGCTTGGCATGCAGAAGGTCCCAGGTTCAATCCCTGGCATCTCCAGTTAAAGGGACTAGGCAAGTAGGTGATGCGAAAGACCTCGGCCTGAGACCCTGGAGAGCCGCTGCCAGTCTGAGTAGACAATATGACTTTGATGGACCAAGGGTCTGATTCAGTATAAGGCAGCTTCATGTGTTCATGTGTGCGTCCTCGGGGAAGACAAACTGTTAGTCATGAAAACAACCCGGGAAAGCCATGTTAGATTCATACTCCAGGATTACAGGGTGAGGATAATTAAATTTTGGACCAGAAGATCGACCAAAGGCAGCCACATGAGCACATGAGCGAGGCCCATTTCTGGCAAGAGGATGGGGAGACGGGGAGCGCCAGGCCTTGGTGTTTTTGCCAGTGGCGGATGATTGATGCTCCCAAGTCCCGGTGCTCCAGCTGATTCTATCTCTAATGCCTGACCTTGCGGGATAATGAGTACTGGAAGATTAGAGCGACAAGTATATCACTCGCAAACAGGGCTCTCCCAACCGGCTTATCGGGGATCTGATGACGACTCGTGAACGCTACGCTACCCTCAACCGCCGAGGTTCGCTGCCACCACCCGGCCTTCTGTCAGAAGAAAACACGGCCCCGCAGGAAGCGGCCTTGGTCTCTCTTCCACCTTTTTCTATAATTCAGCCAGTCACTGCTTTGAACCACTCAGGAAGCGAGAGAGAATTGGGGTAGGGGTTGGGGAGAGGGAGGCTGAGCCGTTTCCGAGCCAGAGATGAAACCCGCTCTCCGAGCTCTGCAGTTGGGCTGTGCGAAGCCCCTGCTGTGACTCTGAAGTTGCGACTGCAGGCATGAGATGGGGGCGAAGCAGACCTAAGATGAACACTCAGTAGGTTCCTTCAAGGCTGGAGGAAGGGGTAGGCATCGGCCTCTGAACGTTGCGGGAGGCCTGGGAGCGGAGGTGCCCCTTTCAAGTCGGCGCACCTGCATCCCGCGGCTGAAGCCTGACTTCTCTAATACATTCCCGGATTTTGCCTTCTGGTCTGGCACGAGAGAGCCTTCAAGGGTTTGATGCTGCACTGGCGCTGAGCACGGCTTGGATTTTGCCGTCAGACGTTAGCTGGGAGTGAGATCTTAAGAACGGGGCAGCCTGCAGATGTGGGTATCCCGCGGGTCCCCGATGTAACCGAGCCACTCTCTCCACTCTCTGGCAATGTACGAGGTTTTGCTTTGTCCTAGAAACAGAACGTGGACGGGAGAGAAGGTCAGAAAGGAAGTTGTCGGCTAAACAGCACAGATACGAATTCTGAGAAACCAAAGCTTAAAAATAAAGAAGCCTAGAGCAGACCTTTTCCTGCCTTTTCCTGGATCTCCTTGGGGTAACTGTGGAATATCCAGCTGGTACTTTTCTGCCCAGTTTACCTGTGCAAAAAAAGCCCTCTTGAATAATTCTGTTTTGTTTAGTTTGCGAAAAGCCCGGAGGGTGGGAGCCAGAGTCGTGTAGTGGTTAAGAGCAGTGGACTCTGTTCTGGAGAGCAGGGTTTGAGTCTCCACTCCTCCACATGAGCTGCGGACTCTAATGTGGTGAACCGGGTTTGATTCCCCACTCGTACACATGAAGCCTGCTGGGTGGGGTGACCTTGGGCTTCATGTCTTCTTCTTCTTCCTCTTCCTCTTCCTCTTCCTCCTCCTCCTCCTCCTCCTCCTCCTCTTCTTCTTCTTCTTCTTCTTCTCCTCCTCCTCCTCCTCCTCCTCCTTCTTGTCAGAGAAAGCACTGCCATATATCACGTGACAATTGTGTGTGTGTTTGCTTTAAGCCGGCCACTTTAGCTGGGGTGGGGGGAACCTTTTTAAGACATTAGAAAATGTTTGGCTTGCTCGAGAATTTTCTGCACTCTGCTAGGTTCATATTCTGCCTAAGCGAGGTCAGGGCGTACCGGCGCTCGACAGGTTCCAGCCAGGAGGTGACAGCTTCTTTCTGGATTAAGGCCTTTGGAGCCAAGTCCGGGTGCCTTGCCTCTTTGATCCTCCTTGCAAGCTTAATCGCACTAATGTGCTGACTAATTATGGTGAACACTGTGCACATCTACGTATTACCCAGATGAAAAATGTATGCCACACTCTTCTTGTCCGCCGGCCTTCTTACGCATTAGAGGTTGCTAGTCTGAGACGCCCTCTGGCATGAACCGGAGGTTTCATATCGTTCCATTAACTGAAATGGAAAATCTGGCAGATGATCTCCTCGCAGTCTGGCTCTGATAAAGGCCGGACTCTCCGTCTCAAGTGGAAATACGTTGTGCGGGACACCTCTTCTCCTTTAGAAACATCCTTGGGCTTTGTGTCTTCACAACTGGGACCTTGTGATTTTCTCAAATTTTCTCAACTTAATAAGCATACTAATAAGATTGAGTGCCCCTTTATATTTAGATAACGTTTCCCCCCCCCCCCCAGAACTCACAGAGTTTCCCGTAAACCTGATCAGTTATTTTCGGCGGACCCTTTGGGAATCCGTTCCCAGAACACATCTGTAAGTTGGGGTTTTCACGACTTGTGCAGTTCAAAAGTTGGCAGTGTCTTCTGTCGCATCACGCAGGGCACAAAACGGTGGTCGTCTTTTTTTCCTGACCAAAATAATGAAATACGATGGGAAAAATTGGCAGGAAAGTTAACATCTGATTTTCCTTTAAATTGAAATATAAATGCCATAGAAGGGTTTAAATTGAAATATAAATGCCATAGAAGGGCGTTAAAAGGGCATCAAAATGCCAGAAAATAAATAAACAAAATCGGGTTTGGGGAGGGGCAGTACCTCAGCGGGGTACAACACCATAGGGTCTGTCCTCCAGCGTGTTGTAGTGGTTAAGAGCAGTGGTTTGGAGCGGTGGAGTCTGATCTGGAGAACCGGGTTTGATTCCCCGCTCCTTCGCATGAGTGGCGGAGGCTCATCTGGTGAACTGGATTTTTCCCCCTCCACTGCTACACATGAAGCCAGCTGGGTGACCTTGGGCTAGTTACACTCTCTCAGCCCCACCGACCTCACAGGGTGTCTGCTGTGGGGAGGGGAAGGGAAGGCGATTGTAAGCCAGTTTGATTCTTCCTTAAGTGGTAAGAGAAAGTTGGTCAACTCTGCAAAGATCTGTGTCTTATCTGTTTGGCTCTTATTTGCTAGGCCTTAAAAAACAAAACAAAACGAAAAAACCAATACCTGGGTGCTTCAATACATGCAGGTAAATATTTTGCAGACTCAATTGCATGCTGTGTTCTCTCCTTATCTGTACAGACCGATGCCATCTGATGGCTTCCAGTTTTGGCATCCAGAGAGACCATTCAATTGAGCCTCTCTTCTCTGCAATTTGAGCTGGGTCTTGCCCAGGGTTGGAGAAACGGGCAATAGCTTTGAAGAGAGCTGAAAGTGATACGGTAGAAGCACCGTTACAGTTCTTTCTTTTTTTCCCGTCCCTTGGTCATCTCTGTTCAAACAGGTTTTGCAGAATTCTTTGTTGTTGTTGTTGGAAGCTCTACAAAAAGCTCTGCAAAAACTTTGAATGGGGACGATAATGGGGAGAGACAACGGGGTCCCTGTCATGGTGCTGTCAAGTCTATGGGGTGGGAAGGCGGAGAAGAGAACTGTCTGTCTCCGTCCTTCTGTTGTATCGGGGCAGGCTCATTTCACCTCTCCCTTGGCCCCATCTTTCACTTTTGGCATTTTTACACATGCTGAATAATGCACTTTCAATCTACTTTGCAGGTGGATTTACCTGTGGCCATTTATGCTTGGTAGTTAGCAGGGCATTCCAGGCTGAAGTACCCTGCATATTTTTTTGAGTTTTTCACTCTGAACTGTCATTCAGGAAGTGACTGCGAAGCTGGCGCATACCTGCTTCGCATTTCTTAAGAGCCCCTTTAACACGACCTTTTGTGTTTGCTCCGCCCCTGCCTCAAAGAATCCCCTCAAGGAAGCATGCAAAATCACAGCCGCACCTTAGCTATGCAGACGGTGATTGCTAATGGCTATGCTAACAAGGAGCAGGCGAGTGGGGAGTTGGTGGAATGTCTTCTTTTGCATCGGGACCGTGAATAGGCATTTTAAAGGTCACACTTAAAAAAAGAGCTTTGAGCAAGCATCAAAATTGACCCTGCATAAATGGCCTGTGCGAAATGGCAAGATCCACTTGCGAACAATCGTTAAAGTGCATTGAAAGTGCATTATTCAGCATGTGTGAAAGCGCCCTTTCTCTCGTTAAGGCTGAAACTAAGGTGGGGGTAGACCACCAAAAGGACTTGCAGCGTTGTGGTAGGATAGGGTTGGAAAATCTCTCTTGTCACATCTCTCTTGACCCCACTCACCTCACAGGGTGTCTGTTGTGGGAAGAGGAAGGGAAGGCAATTGTAAGCCAGTTTGATTCTTCCTTAAGTGGTAGAGAAAGTCAGCATATAAAAACCTCCTCCTCCTCCTCCTCCTCCTCCTCCTCCTCCTCCTCCTCCTCCTCCTCCTCTTCTTCTTCTTCTTCTTCTTCTTCTTCTTCTTCTTCTTCTTCTTCTTCTTCTTCTTCTTCTTCTTCTTCTTCTTCTTGCCAGCAAACCACCACATAGAACCTCATGTGGTAGAACTTTGTTAATGGGGCTCCTCCTTCTAAAACTGAGTGTTCAAATTGGCTTCAAGAAGGTAGGAGTCAAGTGGAGACATCACTCAGAACTGGAAACCATTGCTCGCTTTGAGGGTTGCAGTCGCTAGTAATAGCTTTTCACTCCAGGGAAACTGGGAAAGTTGATACCGTACCGAGGAACGGTATGACATCGCATAGAGGGTCTTTATCTGGCAGTACAAAGTGTAGAGCTGCCGTTTGGAGGACTGGCTGCTCGTCTCACAGCAGGGAGACGTTCCTCACAATGGCACCCAACTGGGAGCTCAGATCTGTCCGTGTGTAGTCCGCCCTGGCTTCAGATGTGTCTAGTAAAGGAGCGTTAGAAGGCAGTGGTCTCCTGATGTTGAAGGATTGCCCCATATTTCAGAAAATCACTCGTCTGTAGACTCGAATTACTTCTAAAGACTTTCCCTCTAGTCACACTTATGTGGCACACCTACTTGTGGCTCAACATGGCTTGGATTCTGCCTATCTACAGAATGTCACCAGGCGATCTCACAGCTCCAGTCTTTCTGAAAGATTCATCTAAATCACTGGTTCCCAAAGTGGGCAGTACCACCCCCTGGGGGGCAGTGGGATTACCTAGGGGGCGCTAAGAGGCAAGGGGGCAGCAGGGGGCACTAGAGGTGGGCCCCTTCAACTGTGTTGTTGGATAGGGTGGGTGCTGGGGTTGAGTTTGTGGAACCAATGGGACGGTGGCCCGAAAAGTTTAGGAACCACTGATCCGAATGAATCAATGCTGATTCTAAATGAATCAATGCTGATACTATGACCTTAGGCAGATCATGAGAAGGAGGGCATCTTGTCCATCTTCTGGGCATGGAGTAGGAGTCACTGGGTGTGTGGGGGGGGGGAGGTAGCTGTGAATTTCCTGCATTGTGCAGGGGGCTGGACTAGATGACCCTGGTTGTCCCTTCCAACTCTATGATTCTATGAAATTGTCTTGCTGCCAGGAATAATAGGATCTCAAAGAACTGTGGGTTAGGCTTTGGGACTTGTATGTGAAAAAATAATGGTTTAAGACACTGTCTATTTTAAAAAAAAATCAGTCAGTGGGTTAGGCCTTATCTTGAGGTCTGTGGAGCTGATCTACTTCTGATGTCTAATTTTTGGTGGCCATTAAGGATTATTTTATCTTTGGGCCTCAGATATACTGAGCTAAGGAGACCGAAATGCCAAGTCGGAAGGCTTCTGTCGGCCAACAGCAATAGGAAGGGAAATGCTATCAATCACTCAAAGTATTTTGGAGGAAGGGGCTGAGAGCAGAAGAATTTCTCTCTTTTCTTGTTGTTGTCTTTGTTGAAGGGAGTCTCTCCCCCCCCCCTTTACATTTTTGGACATCTGCCCAGACACATGCAGATTAAAGAAACCGGAATAAATTTCTAGAAGAAAGAAATGAGAGCGAGGGTGGGGAAAGGAAGATTATACAAAGAATGAAGGGCTATACCAGGGGTGGGAGAGAGCAACTGGAGAGACAAAGAAGGCCGTTGCCTGCCCCCCATCTGCACCTTCCCCATTTTTGCGACAGTGTACACTCTTCCCACGCCCACGTCAACCCTCAGAGGTGTTCTCCATCTTCGTGTGATGTTTCTGGAGAGGTAAATTGAGAGTTCCCGTTGTACTAGAGTCTTCCTGGGTCCGCAGAGTTCTTGTTACCTTTTTATCCCACCTTTCCTTCAAGTAGGACTCGGTGACGTAAACTCAGGTATAAACGAGCGGAAGGGCTGGTAGATCCATTTCGGTGGAAGACCTTTACTCTTCTACTGTAGATCAATGTAAAAAAAAACATGCGGCCAAATTGATCTACACTAGATCTAAGACTTACACTAACTTTGATGCTCGGTGGACATGCTCTCCACTTGCCCTGGGCCTGTCATCTAAGGGTAATCTTCCTTCCTATATGGATTCTCTGGTTAGTCCAAAGTTATGTAGAATCTTTATGCTTTCAAGATTTAATTGCCCTTTTTCAATGGTTTTGCTGGGCCGTATGCTAAAGATCACTTTTTCAGACCGGCTGTGTCCCTGCCTTCTTCAGTCAGTGGACTCCTTGGTACATATCCCTTTGCATTGTCCTTACGTATACCCACTTAGGCTAAAATGGATTATACCAGGTTTTAACAAATAGCCCACATCTTCTCGAGCAGCTTTGGAGCAAAAGGTTCAGTTCCTCTTAGAGGATGCTGAACCTCAGCGTACTTATTTTGTTGCTCGTTTTTTGGAGGCTGCAGAGAAGAGACAAAGGGAGGTGTTTTTAGAGACGGTATGGTTGTATTGTTCAAGACCTTGGTCTAAGAACAGGGGGAAAGAAAAAGAGGTAGCCCCATTTCAGAGAAAAAAATCAGTATGCAGGGGGCTATCTGCCTCCTCTCTCCCTCAAGGAACCGCAGCATCCAGTCCTTGTAATATATTTCTGTATTTAATTTTATCATACCCGTTTCTCCAAAAGCCCCGTGGCACAGAGAGGCAAGCTGCAGTACTGCAGTCAAAGCTCTGCTCACAACCTGCTCACGAGTTCGATCCTGACAGAAGTCGGCTCCAGGTAGCTGGCTCAAGATTGACCCGCCTTGCTGGGGGTAAAGTGTAGATGACTGGGAAGGCAGTGGCAAACCATCCTGCTGCAAACATAGTTTGCCTAGTAAACGTCGTGATGTGACAGAACCCCATGGGTCAGTAATGACCCTGTGCTTGCACAGGGGACTACCTTTACCTTTTACCTTTCCCCGAGGAATTCGGGATTGCTTTCATACTTTCCTCGTTCTCCATTTTGTTCAGCCTTGGGATGTAGGTTTAAAGGAAGGCGAAAAGCCACCCCGTGAGTTTCACTAAGTGGGGATTTGAACCTGGGTCTCCCATCCGCTACTCTGACACTCTGACCTCTTTGTGTGTGTGTGCAAAGTGTAGGGTTGCCAGGTCCCTCTTCACCACTGGCGGGAGGTTTTTGGGGTGGAGCCTGAGGAGGGTGGATAGTTTGGTGAGGGGAGGGGCTTCAATGCCATAGAGTCCAATTCCCAACGCGGCCATTTTCTCCATTTTCTCTGTTGGCTCCATTTTCTCTATTGGCTAGTACCTGGAGGTTGGCAACCCTAGTAAAGTGCCATTAGGTCTCAGCTGACTTAAGGTGACTCCAGCAAGGGGATTTCAAAGCAAGTGAAATGCAATGTCTTTCTTGGTGGTCTGACAACGATACAGACTTCTATCCTAATTACAAATACAGTATCTATATAACTATAACCTACAAACAGTGTTTAAACCCACCAAGAAAATACAACAGATGCTACGATCAGCAAAAGACAAAAGAGACCCCCTCACCTCTGCAGGAGTATATCGTATACCTTGCAGCTGTGGAGAAGTTTACATCGGGACCACAAAACGCAGCATACAAACAAGGATAAAAGAACATGAAAGATACTGCAGACTTGGCCAACCTGAGAAATCAGCAGTGGCTGAACATGGACTGACACAAACAGGACACAGGGTCTTATTCCAAGACACTGAAAGACTGGACAATTCTACCAACTATTTTGTCAGATTGCACAGAGAAGCCATTGAAATTCATAAACATCAGCACAACTTTAACAGAAAAGAGGAGAGTTTAAGAATGAATAAGGCTTGGCTTCCTGTCCTGAAAACCTCCAGACTAACAAAGACTATAGTCCACAATAGCCATGCAGATTAACTTTGGATTTCACACATTAACAGATCACTTCAGGATACAGTGGTTCCATATTAACATACCACACCCTCATTAGCACATTATCTTGATACTTACAGGACAATGGTTAGCACATTACCTTTGATACTTTTTGCAGGACAGTGATTCAGCTCAAACCCAACCCCTTTCTGACTATATATTACTCTTCCTACACACTTGACACTGAGAGACACTGTCCTTCAGTGTTACTCCTCTGAAGATGCCCGCCACAGCTGCTGGCGAAACGTCAGGAAAGAAAATACCAAGACCACGGTCACACAGCCCGGATAACCTACAAGAACCTATGTAACTATGGTTTGTAGAATAATGTGAACACAGAGAAGGTGGGGAAAGAGCTTGTTGTTCCGAGAAATTTCAAACTAAATGTAGACCATCAACAAGAGGAAACAGGACGATCACTTGTGTGTTGAACCACACCCCTTGGGCACAGAGCGGGACCACTCAGTGTTTTGCTTAGTGAATCGCTTGGCCTTCCTTAAGAAAGTGAGGAGTTGACTTGGCTCCCCTCAGGGGTCTGGACTGTCCGTATCCTTTGCTGAGCTCAAATTTTAGCCGTGCATGCCAACCTGATGTTGTGTTTGGCTCTCGGTCGCTCCTGATTTCTTTCTCGGTAAACACTGGAGACCAAAATGGAAAACATCTGGTTGACTCTCGGGCTCTGTCGAGGCTGGATACACAAACGCACGATGTTATGCAAGCCAGGCTCTGCGCTCCGTCCCTCCTTCTTCCCCTTTTTTGGGCGGGCGTTGTGCATTTTTGTTTTATAATCTCATCGGTCAGGATGCAGGAGAGGTTCCTGCTGCTTCTGCCAGCGTGGTGTAGTGGTTAAGAACGGTGGTTTGGAGCAGTGGACTCTGATCTGGAGAACCGGGTTTGATTCCCCAACTCCTCTGGCAGAGGCTAATCTGGTGAACTGGATTTGTTTCCCCACTCCTACACATGAAGCCATTGGGGTGACTTTGGGCTAGTCACAGCTCTCTCACCCCCACCTACCTCACAGGGTGTCTTTTGTGGGGAGGGGAAGGGAAGGTGATTGTAAGCCGGTTTGAATCTCCCTTAAATGGTAGAGAAAGTCAGCATATAAAAACCAAGTCGTCGTTGTCATTGGGGAGGGGCTGTGGCTCAGTGGTAGAGCATCTGGATGGCATGCAGAAGGTCCCAGGTTCAGTCTCTGGCATCTCCAGTTAAAGAGACTAGGCAAGGAGGTCACGTGAAACACCTCTGCCTGAGACCCTAGAGAGCCGCTGCTGGTCTGAGTAGACAATATTGACTTTGATGGACAAGGGTCTGATTCAGCAGCTTCATATTTTATCATGTGTCGTCGTCATCTCCTTCTCCTCCTCCTCCTCCTCCTCCTCCTCCTCCTCCTCCTTCTTCTTCCCAGAGAAAAAAAATTACCAAAAAGATTAGTTCAATTGCAATCATACGAGTGGGAAAATGGAAATGGATGTAATCAACCTAATAAGAAGAATATTATAAAATTGCCGGTGATCATTAACCTCACAACAAATAGTATTTGATGGGCTTGCATAAAATCTGCATAAAATCAGAACCAAACGTTCATCAATGTTTGTGGTACCCATTTTATAATCTTTGATGTATCAATTATTCCTATCTGTCCGTCTTTCCATCCATCCATCCATCCATCCATCCATCCATCCATCATCTGTCTGCTTATCCCTCTGTCTGTCTGTCTCTATCTATTTGTCTGACTAGCCATACCCTCCCAAACTAATGACTAAGGCTGAAAACGAAAGAGCACTTTGATGAGAGTTCGACTGTTGAATAATGGCAAAGAGGGAGCTGGCAACCCTATATGTAGGCTTGTTGGGGGCAGAGGCCTGTACATTTTTGTTCGTTTGCCTTTGGAACTTTGCGAAGGCAGTATGGTGTAGTGGTTAAAGTGTCTAGACTAAGATGTAGACTAGGATCTGGGAGACCTAGGTTTGAATCCCAGCTCTACCATGAATGCTGGCTGAATGACCTTGAACCAACTCCACACTGTCAGCCTAACCTACCTCACAGGGTTGTTCTGAGGATAAAATGAAAGAGGGTAGAACAACGTCAGCCATTCTGGGTCACCATTGGGTATAAATGAAGTAAATGATACTTATAGTTATTACTACTTATGGTTATTACTACAGCCTTCCATGGCAGTTGAATTTTGTACATGCCCGTCCGTATCGAGGCCGAGTATTAGCTGTGGGGTTGCGGATGGCCACCTCCATGGCAAGGGAAAGGCAGTAGGGAGATGTGGAAGTCACATATGTCCCCTTGTTCCTAAGCCATGTAAGATCTTCTCCCCGCTTGCGTTGACCTACGCTTCCGTCAGCAGCTGATCCAGAACTCCTCTGAAAATGTGGAATCGGAAGCCAGCAACGGAGCCGATTAAGGCTTGCTATCTCCGCGTCTCACGCTGCTCCCCTATTGTCCAGTGGGTTAAGTCCTTTATAGAGGTTTCTCTTTTATCCCGTTTCCATAATCCTTGGCCCGACCAGTCGAGAAGGAGGAATTGCTCCTTTAATTTGCTTGGAAGCCATCCAACCTCTGGAATCTGGTTAGCTCTTAACCAGGGCCAGTATCATCTTTTTTTAAGCTTTTGGGAAACATTGAATTTTCCCAGCTGATGTCCAGAGCGTCGGGTCAGAAACCCAAGCGGTTTCTGCTCAGCATCCCGGCCACAGGAGACTCTTCTTTTGTTCGGTATTCGTTGATGGCCAACAGTCTTTTATTGCGAAGGCAGGCACGCACCTGCTAGCTGAAAGGCCGCGTCCCATTTCCTCCCCCTAGCCGTCGGTAAACTCCCAAGTTCCCTTCCTGTCGGTAAGGCTCACATTTGCTGGAGAATATGCCCAAAGGGTGACTGCAGATAATATTATTTTCTCCCTCGGCCGACCTCTGTCCATACCAACAGCGCCTTTGTACGTGAGCCGGAGAGATTTTGCTCGAGCCTCGCTCGAATAGAAGACATTTGACCCTTAAACGTGTGAACGAGACAGGGGGGGTCCCTCACATGTTAAGCAGAAAGCGGTGTCTGTTTTCATTGTTCGGTGCAGGGAGGGGGGAGGAAAGGGCAGGGACCGGCAGGCCACAAAAGGAAGTGGCCAACGAGAGCCAGTAAGGTGGGATTTGCAAAGGACCCTTTCTGAGGGTCCTTTGCACCGTCTTCCTTGCTTGGGAAGCCAGCAGAACTAATCCCCCGCTGTTTGCCCCGAGCATGCGAGATCTCCAGCACAGCACAGCAGCTCCTGGGATACGCGATAAAGCAAGCGGCGGAGGAAAGGTCCCCGGGCTTTGGGATTCAGCGTGCCCTCACGCCTTCATGAACATTATTAAAAACTGCATCCAAACGGCGACTATAAATTACCGATGTTATCCGAATAGGCTCTGCCGGCCGGCCTTCCACGTCGGGAATTGTTTTTTTTGGACTCCTTCCTCTTGCTCGGTGTTGCGAACGGAAGGAGGTTTGCGAGTCCTGTATGGCAGTATGGCATTGGAAGGCGATTCTCGGGGGAGGGTGGCCCTGGCTCAGTGGTAGAGCCTCTGGAGGTCCTGGATTCAATCTCTGCCATCTCCAGTTGAAAGGGCCAGGTAGGACATGATGGCTAGGGTTGCCAACCTCCAGGTACTAGCTGGCGATCTCCTGCTTTTACAACTGATCTCCAGCCGATAGAGATCAGTTCCCCTGGAGAAAATGGCCGCTTTGGCAATTGGACTCTATGGCGTTGAAGTCCATCCCTCTCAAACCCCACCCTCCTCAGGCTCCACCCCGAAAACCTCCCACCAGTGATGAAGAGGGACCTGGCAAACCTCATG
This sequence comes from Euleptes europaea, assembly GCF_029931775.1. Lineage (NCBI taxonomy): Eukaryota > Metazoa > Chordata > Lepidosauria > Squamata > Sphaerodactylidae > Euleptes > Euleptes europaea. The sequence goes on along the minus strand of NC_079315.1, from coordinate 115,939,500 downwards.
ATGGCACAGGCTAGCCCAATCTTGTCAGATCTCAGAAGTAGGGTTACCAGCCTCCATGTACTAGCTGGAGATCTGCTATTACAACTGATCTCCAGCCGATAGAGATCACTTCCCATGGAGAAAATGGCTGCTTTGGCAGTTGGACTCTATGACATTGAATTCCCTCCCATCCCCAAACCCCGACCTCCTCAGGCTCCGCCCCAAAAATCTCCCACCCATGGCGAAGAGGGACCTGGCAGCTCTACTCAGAAGCTAAGCAGGGTCGGCCCTGGTTAGCACTTGGATGGGAGACCACCGAGGAATCCCAGGGTCGCGACACAAGAGGCAAGCAATGGCAAACCACTTCTCTTGCCTTGAAAACCCTATGCTGTCTCCATCAGTCAGCTTTAATTTGACAACTGGTGATGTGAAAGACCTCTGCCTGTAACCCTGGACAGCCAATGCAAGTCTGAGTAGACAATATTGGCCTTGACAAACCAATGGTCCTATTCCATATAAGGCAGCTTAATGGGTGTCCATGTGTGGTCCGTGACAAGAAAGGCTGGACTACAAACTCGTGTGTCTTGTGGCCAGTGCCAGGCATGTGTTTCTAACATTTAGCTTCGATGTGCCATCATAAGAACATAAGAAAGGCCATGCTGCATCAGACCAAGGCCCATCAAGTCCAACAGTCTGTTGACACAGTGGCCAGCCAGGTGCTTCTAGGAAGCTCACAAACAAGACGACTGCAGCAGCATTATCCTGCCTGTGTCCCACAGCACTTAATAGGCATGCTCCTCTGACCCTGGAGGGAACAGGTATGCATCATAACTAGTAGCCATTTTGACTAGTAGCCATGGATAGCCCTCTCCATGAACATCTCCACTCCCCTCTTAAAGCCTTCCAAGTTGGCAGCCATAACCACATCCTGGGGCAGGGAGTTCCACAGTTTAACTCTGCACCCAGTGTAGACCAAGGTCTTCTCAATGGTAGAGAAGAATGGCTTTGTTGCCTCCTCGCTGCACTGGTTTTTGTTCAGCCGTCAGGTCCGTCGACTGGTTATCCCCACATCCTCAAAGGGCCTTCGTTTCTTTTTGGCTATGAAGAGTCTTAGGGAGGAAGAACTCTGTTACACAGTGTATCTTCTGACAATTCCCCCTACGACGTTCATTAACCGTAAGGGACGTTGTTACGCCGACTCCCCGAACGTCAAGTAGGAAAAAAGTCCACACACCTCCCTCATGCCTTCTGCTTCTGGGAATTAGCTTTGGGGCTTCCCAGCCATGCTGATCAACCACTGGGAAATGATAGTTCGCGAGAGCCCAGGCGTACATTTCCATATGGTTCGGCCCCGGTAGAGGGACCGCGAGGGTGGAGAGGCAAAACCCTTTCGGTGCTCACGTCTTAGTTCCAGGCACGCTTGTTCATCCTTCTGCCATTCCATTCATTTTAATCCAATTGGGGAAAGAAATGGCTCTTAATTAATTGCCTTCTTCTCCAGACTCGAGAGGAAAAGCCCGCTTCAGAATGAATTAATGCACTGAAAACCTGCAGATTGTACAGCTTCTGGCAGAGTTCCCTGCGAGCGAGTAAGGGAGTGTGCATCTCCAGCTTTGGAAAACACTTCGAGCAGTGTTCACAGTTGGGGATCCCGGGTGTAACGCAGTTGAGCAATTCTCCGTCTGAAGGAAATGTCTTGGGGACCAGGCTGACTTAGAATCATAGAATCGTAGAGTTGGAAGGGGCCAGCAGGGTCATCTAGTCCAAACCCCTGCACAAATCAGGAAATTCACAACTACCTCCCCACCCTACCCCCAGTGATCCCTACTCCATGCCCAGACGTTGGCCAAGATGCCTCCTCTCTCATCATCTGCTTAAGGTCATAGAATCAGCATTGCTGACAGATGGCCATCTAGTCTCTGCTTAAAAACCTCCAGGGAAGGAGTGCTTACCGCCTCCCGAGGAAGCTAATCAGGGATCTTAGGCAGATCTTGAGAGGGAGGGCATCTTGACTATCTTCTGGGCATGGAGGAGGGGTCACTGGGTGTGTGGTGGGGAGGTAGTTGTGAATTTCTTGCATTGAGCAGGGGGTTGGACTAGATGACCCTGGTGGTCCCTTCCAACTCTATGATTCTATGATTCTTCTAAAAGCATTTGTTTTGAGTTAGGAACTGGATCCCCCCACTCCAAGGTCAAATCTTCTCAGAGTTCTTCATATCTTTTTGTTTTAAAAAATATTTATTTATTAAACTAACAAAAATGTACATTTCTTAATATAACTGTACATTTTGCATATAAAACAGTATTGTATAATACTTAGTCCTCCCCTCCCAGCCCCCTAACACAAAATTATTTTCACCAGTTAATGCAGTCCAAGCTCTGCTCACGACCTGAGTTCTATCCCGACGGAAGTCGGTTTCAGGTATACGGCTCAAGGTTGACTCAGCCTTCCATCCTTCCGAGGCCGGTAAAATGAGTACCCAGCTTGCTGCGGGTAAAGGGAAGATGACTGGGAAAGGCAATGGCAAACCACCCCATAAACATAGTCTGCCTAGTAAACATTGGACTGTGACATCACCCCATGGGTCAGTAATGACCCGGTGCTTGCATAGGGAACTACCTTTACCTTTTTAAAGCTAACAAAACATCGTAATACCAGATTCCAAACCGGGTACAGTAGCACACTATTTGGTAACCTTTACTATTTTCCCCAACAACCTTTCAAGGACACTGGGGAGGAAAACAAAGGAAATAGAATAAGCATTTAATTTTAACAATCACCCTTGGTTGGTATGAAGGGAGTGGAAGGAAATGTCAAGATATCTTTAAACAGAGATGCATTAATCACGCATTAATCATTTTTAACCTGCCCTTTGTCAAGGAACATCTTTCCCTGTTGTATCCTCCCAGCAACCCTGTGAAGTAGGTTTGGCTGGGCATGTGTGACTCTCCTAAGGTCAACCAGAGAGCTTTGTGGCAGCGTGGGGAACTGAACCCAGATCTTCCCGATCCTGGTCTGGAAGTCTTAACTGCTAACCCCATACCGGTCGTTTATGCACGGGAGTTTTAACTGAGTTTTGTTGCTTGATGGACCCACACTTTCCTGTTGGGAGTCAATGCACCAGCAATCTCCAAGCTCAAATCAGGAAGTATTTGAATCCCCGCCCCTTGAAATGCTGCTTCGTAATTGACTGTATTGAGTGAAAAGTTCCCTCCCCCTCAAACCCAATTGCTGCATAAAAAAGCATTTTAAGAACATAAATCAAAAAATGGAGCAATCTGAAAAGAAAGGGGGGGAGAAATCCAAGCCTCAGTTTAAATAAGCCTTTCTTTTGTTCAGAGGAAGCAGGAAGCATTTGAATCCTCGCCTCTTTACACACTGCTTTGTAATTGGCTATGAGAGAAACCAAGCTTGCATGTCACACACTCTGCACAGAGATTTCACCCGAGCTGAGCTCAGGGGAGAGGGAAGAGTGGGGTAATAGAGGAATGGGAAGGTCCAGGATTTGCAAGAGTTGGCAGCGAGGTCATCTCTAATGGAGGGAAAACTCATGCATAACTCCAAGGAACAACCGAGACAGACGGGGGCGAACGTGAGTGAAAGTACCCAAGCATAAATGACCACTGTCTCTTTTGGTTCTTACGTCTCCCCTTGCTCCTCCTGACAACCATTTGACACAGATCAGCTGGAAGTAACTGAGGCCCAAAGTCACCTGGCGAGTTTCATAGCGGAGCAAGGATTTGAACCTGGGTCTCCAGGCACCTGAACTGCTATGCCAGCTCTCTTACTGTACTCTTCCACCCACCCGCCAAAATGAGTGCTCAGAGGCAAAACAGGTGTGTAGAAAGTGATGGTGTTGTGACCGGATAGACTTCTGGAGTTGGAGCTCTGGCCCATCCACCTTCCACTTCCTTCCCAGAGCATCCGTTCCCACAATGGCTTCGCCCAGCAGTACTGATGCAGCAGCAGCTGGCGTCCTTAATTTTTGTGCATGCAGATGAGCGAGTAAATAAACTATTTACTGAGCTCCAAAAAGTAGCCGTACCCTGGCCGAAAGAGCCTTCTGTCTCCCTTCATGATGAAATGTTTACCCTCGAATCATGGCGCTCATGGAGTTCAGGTGCGAGAGCCGCATGCCAGCCGGCCCATTCCAGACACAGGATTTTCTTTCCCCACGCCTCCGCGTGAAGCCTGCTGGGTGACGTTGGGCCAGTCACAGTTCTCTCTGAACTCTCTCAGCCCCACCTGCCTCACAAGGTGTCTGTTGTGGGGAGGATGGTAAGCCGCTTTGAGACTCCTTAATGGTAGAGAAAAGCGGAATATAAAACCAACTCTTCTTCTACACAACACAAGCTCTCTTCCTGAAATCTTTGAAGTCCAGGGAAGTTTGAGTGGTTAAGCTGAAGTCCCGTTTCCCCCGAACGACGCTTCCTTGCATCTAGAAGAAATAGAATAAATTATGTCAAATAAAAAATATATGCAAATAGGATGGATTTGGATGACTTTCTGGGTTGCAAAATTTAGCTTCTGCAACATTAGAGTTACCTGGGCTCATAAATTAGTTTGTGATTATGTGTGTTTCAGTCGCACAATCCTGAGGGTGGAACTTCCTTTTCCAAGTTTAGCAGGGCTGCCACTGAAAATGGAAGCCTGGTGTTGGATCCTTCCCCTTGGAATGTCAACTTTTAACATTCTCTATATTCTGATGTTGTAGTTGTTTTTTAATTGTGATGCGGAATTGAATGTTGTGTGCAGATATATATTTTTTGCAGTTGCAAGACTGAAGCCTGCCCTTGCAGATGGGACGGGTTATAAATCAAACATAAAATGAAATACAGAGTCTGCATTTGCGTGTGTGTGAAAGCCCGGTCTACAGGGGGTCGGGGCAGACGAATGTTTTCCGCCAGCGTGATCGATTTATGTCCATTTGGCTTAAAAAAAAACAAAAACCCTCCCCCTGAAAATAAATGAATCTGTGTTTGCCCCACATGTGCGGCCCTCTAACTGCTTCATCTCCCCTTGGAGCGGTGTGAGTGGTCCCCCCTTCTTCCTTCGGAGACGGAGACGCTGTTTTCTGCCGCGGCACAATCAGCAAGCCGGTTCGAGAATCCGTCATTAAGCAACGCTCTGATTATTCCGGCAGCCGGGCTCCTTTCGGTCCCGGCGGACTGCAGCGAACACGGAGAGAATTGTGCTGCGCCGAGGACAGGGCGAAAGGTCAGCGCATACAGTGGACAGCTTTGTCTGGTCAAATCGACGCGCCGTTTCCCTCCACCGTTACCGACGGGATCGCCGATGGGCCTTTGCCGGCTTGTTGACGCTCGTGGCCTGTTGCAATTTAAACCAAGGTTCGATTTTGGGTTTTTTTTAATAGGAGGAGGGAAATGCGCCTTCCCGCCGAGTGACAGCTGTTTATTTCTTTGGCTGTGCTGATGGTCGCAGAAGACGTTCGGGGCGGATCCCTTTCCAGAACGAGCGAGTCGGTGTCGTCTGGGCACGGTTCCCATTGTCACCTGGCTTCCTCTGCCAGCCACACCGCTCCAAGAAGTAATCGCCATAAAGGCCCAGAGACCAACCTGTCCTTCCAAAAACACATTTCAGTTGTTCAGATTTGGTCATTTCGACATCGACGCTACTCCTACTGCCAGGGCTCCTGGTGAGTCATAGCAGTTAGCCGCACACATAGCACAGAATGAAATACTGTAGGAAAATGAACCCATGAAGCTGCCTTCGACTGAATCAGACCCTTGGTCCATCAGATATCTTCTTAGTCTTTAGGGTGCTACTGGGCTCAAAAAATGAGAGGGGCAAGCAACACATGAACACATGAAGCTGCCTTATACTGAATCAGACCTTTGGTCCATCAAATCAAAGTCAGTACTGTCTACTCAGACCGGCAGCGGCTCTCCAGGGTCTCAGGCAGGGGTCTTTCGCATCACCTACCTGCCTAGTCCCTTGAACTGGAGATGCCAGGTCCCAGGTTCAATCCCCGGCATCTCCAGTTCAAGGGACTAGGCAAGTAGGTGATGGGAAAGCCCTTTGCCTGAGACCCTGGAGAGCCGCTGCCGGTCTGAGTAGACAGTACTGACTTTGATTTGATGGACCAAAGGTCTGTTTCAGTATAAGGCAGCTTCATGTGTTCATGTGTTGCTTGCCCCTCTCATTTTTTGAGCCCAGTAGCACCCTAAAGACTAAGAAGATATCTGATGAAGGGAGCTTTGGCCCTCAAAAGCTTGTACCTTGTAAACCTTTGGTATTTAAGGTGCTGCTGGACCCAAATCTTACTCTTCTACTACAGACCAACACCGCTACCCACCTGAATCAATCCTCTGATTTTCTACAGCATGGGGCCCTTGCCAGCTGCAACGTGACCCACATATTCAAGATAGTCCAGTAGACACAGGCCTTCATGTGACCACCTTTCTGTAGAATCAGTCCTGCGCTTCATTATAAATAGTGATCACCACTCTGTGGGGTCAAGATGAGCCAGTGGGGTGTAGTGGTTAAAGTGTTGGACTAGGGGGAAACCCAGAAATGACATCACTCCTTTCTAGGAATCACTGGTTTTACCTTGGAGCAGGGGGTGTCAAACATAAGGCCCATGGGCTGGATCTAGCCCGTTGAAAGCTCGTATCCAGCCCATGGGTCAGGAATGGCCCGGTGCTTGCACAGGGGACCTTTACCTTTAAGGGTACAGTGAGCATGGATTAAGGCCTGGCGAAAGGGCCACGCTTCCAGAGTGTGCTTTTGTTTCTTTTGTGATCCAGCCCTGAACTGCACATAGGGTTGCCAGGTCCCTCTTCATAAGCGGTGGGAGGTTTTTGGGGAGGGCAGAGTTTGGGGAGGGGAGGGGGTTCTGTGCCATAGAGGCCAATGGCCAAATTGGCCGTTTTCTCCAGGGGGACTGATCTCTATCGGCTGGAGATCAGTTGTAATCGAAGAAGAGATCTCCTGCCACCGCCTGGAGGCTGGCAACCCTAACTGGGCACCTAAGATGTGGTGCAGACAGAAAGACTGTCTGACGCGGCCAAGCGTCTGTGCCAACTGTTTTGGCAGTTAAGTGAATGCCTTTTTAAGTGATGGGCTCTTTGCTTTCCAGCCCGAGTGTGGATTTGCGCTCATCCTCCATGGGAAATCTGACATAAGTCTGAAAAGGAGTGGCCATCTGATCGGAGCTTGGGTCACGATTGACTTGGGAACCCACAAATCCGTATTGCAAACCGCTCCGTTCTTAAAGGACGCGCTGCCCCTAAATCCCGCTCCTGTTTGTTTTCCTCCCCGTACTGGTTTCTTGTTCAAGTGCTAAACCCGCTCCAGGCTGTTTATAGAGGTGTCGAGGAACGGGGTTGGGTGTATTTCTCATTTCGCAAGCGTGTGTGCTCTCACAAGGGTAATAAAGGGGAAAAAAAACAGGCAGGAATGTGTCTGCGGACATTACTCCCACTTTGGGGAAACTGCCGAATGCTCAGTGCTTTGTTTTGGATGTATGCCTCAGCAGATGGATCCTTATCTAAAGCTGTCAGTTCTTCAAAATGAGACTGGATTTTTAAAAACAAAAAAAAAACAAATAGGATTTCTTGCATTGCATGTAGTATTTCTGGTACCAAATAACCAAAAAAGGTAAAGGGACCGCGCAAGATTTAGAAATTCCTTAATCTCGAGGAGTTCAAAAGAAATATGGTGCTCTGGACCAGATTAGTTTTGATCCAGTGCTCACGGAAAAGTGGGATACAGATATTTTAAATAAAGAAGCAAATGAGGGGAAATCCACTAACGACACTAGTTAGAGGTCTATAAAGTTATGCAGGGTATGGAGAGAGCGGACAGGGAGAAGCTTTTCTCCCTCTCTCATAATACTAAAACGCGGGGTCATCTGCTGAAGCTGGAGGGCGAGAGATTCAAACCTGATAAAAGGAAATATTTCTTCACCCAATGCATAGTAAAATTGTGGAACTCCCTGCCCCAGGATGTGGTGATGGCTGCTACATTGGAAAGCTTTAAGAGGGGAGCGGACACGTTCGTGGAGGAGAGAGGTATTCATGTCAGAATCAGAAACACCTTTATTGGCATTAACATCATAAATTACATAAGGGTCAGTGGTCAAAGGCAAATCTCCTCCTAGTAGCGTAATAAAGAAAGTTCGCAACCGAGGCTACTAGTCAAAATGAAGACTAGCCATGATGCATACCCATTCTCTCAAATATCAGAGGAGCATGCCTAATATATTGGGTGCCGTGGAATACAGGCAGGACAGTGCTGCTGCAGTCATCTTGTTTGTGGGCTTCTTAGAGGCACCAGGTGGGCCACGGTATGAACAGACTGCTGGACTTGATGGGCCTTGGTCTGATCCAGCACGGCCTTTCTTATATTCTTATTAACGGGTACTGCGGGTCAGCTATACTGATTGACTTGCTTTGCACCGATCTGTTCAGTTTCTCTACAAGCCTTTGGGGTCTTCACCTTTTTCCCGACTGGACATCCACCTTTATGATATTTTCAGGTCACCTAGAAAGGTGCACACTGGCCCAAGACATGACATGCCCACTCCCTTCTTAAAGCCTTCCAAGTTGGCAGACATCACCACTTCCTGGTGCAGGGAGTTCCACAGTTTTAGTATGCATTGTGTGAAGAAATATTTCCTTTTATCAGGTTTGAATCTGTCACCCTCCAGCTTCAGCAGATGACCCCGCGTTCTAGTATTACGAGAGAGGGAGAAAAGCTTCTCCCTGTCCACTCTCTCCATAACCATGCATAATTTTACAGACCTCAATCGTGTCTCCCCATAACTGTCTTCTTTCCAAGCTAAACAGCATGGGTGAAGGTGGGAAGAACCGCTTCTTTGGGAAAAAGTAAGAGAAGGAGAACAGAGTGCAGGAGAAGGTATGAAACAAAAGTGCCCGGCTGGAAAGACAGCTACTTGCCAAGCTCTGCGAGAAACAAAGCTGCCAGTAGCACGCCGTGCCATCTTCACGTAATGTCTGTTTGGTTTCTCTCGCCTGGTAGTGCAGGTGTGAGCAGCCACTTGGCTGCCTTTTCCCCCTCTCCGAAATCAAGGAAGGGGAGCTGCGATCCAACAGCGCCTTGGGTGCATTTGAACATGCATGTGCCGCAGCGGCGCCTGCCTGGATCCTGGCGCGTACGAGAGTGAGCGCCAGGCTCCCGTACCAGGGAACGGTTTGGGAGCAGCTGCGTCCCTCTGCGCGGGGAGATGCCACCGTGTTGGCATCTGCGCGGGGAGATGCCACCATGTTGGCATCTGCCATGACACCTCTCAGGCATGAGGCGGCAGGTGGAGGAGGGACAAGGTACGCTGCTCGGCTTGGGAAATTTGGAAGCGCATCGGGAAGGATGGCCAGAAATGGCTGGCAGGGATATGGGGACGGGTTCTTGTTTGCGGCGTGCCTTCTCTTCTTGGAGAGAAAGGTACAGAGGTGGGGTACGCCTCTCGTATGACAGGTAGCCACTTCCCCTCCCTCCTTCCTTTTTCTGCTTCCGGGGGGCCGAGAGGAGAAGGGGGGCCGACAGACGAGCTGAACCGGTGCCAGGAAAGAGCTGCAGCGTCTCAAACATCCCATTCTGTGCAGCACTAATATTTTGAGGCAGCACTGTTTGGAAGAGAGCCGGAAAACGTGCCAGGAATATGAACCACGGAGGAGCCGGAGCCGCTAATGTTGTCGAGGAGGGGTCGGGGGGGAGTGGAAGGGATCACGAGCCCCGGTAAAGATTTCATCCCCTGTCCCCCTCCTTTGCATTTATTTCAACACACTCCTCCGTCACCCCCAGAGGGAATCTGCTCTAGAGGAGGCGCATTGTCTGTCTTTAATGAACCCCGAAGAGTAACCCACCGTTAACACCAATTCTGTCTCCCGCTCCTCTTGCGGAAACCTCCTCGCAACCTGTTTATGCTGCACACGGCGGATGTGTCCTCGGGAGCTTAATGGCTGCAGAAGATAGCGACTCAAGGATGTGTGTGTGTGTTTATGTTCCTTTCTCCCTCCCTTCCACAATCTTCTCTTTTTGGCTAATTCTCTTTATTCCCCACCTTGTATCATTTGATGGCTGATCTCTTCGTGTTTCCAGGTATCCTTTTAGGGATCACAGATATGGAGGGTGGACGCCGGAAGGGTGTAGAGCTCCCGAATCGGCCCCTTTCAGCACTCTACAATTTTGCTGTTTGCTTTGAACAATAAAACTCCAGTGCAAAGGGATCTGTTTTGTTCACTAGGATGTTTCCCTGATGGCTTCTCCGATTTCTGTTCCTCCTCGAGTACCCGGCCAGGCTGCTGGTTCTCTCTGGAGCGATGCAAGGTTACCTGTAGGACGAGCAGATCTCGGCAAGGTGCTGCCTGCATTCATGTTCTTCTCTTCTCCTTTGCTGAGGGGCGGGGCAGCGCACCAGGTGAATGTTTTGGCTCGGCTGCTTTGGCATGCAGCTTCTGACCAAGGGGCGGGGAAGGAGATTAAAAACCGTCTCGTGTATTTATTGTGTCCCTTTTCAGCAATACTAGAACGCGGGGTCATCTGCTGAAGCTGGAGGGTGAGAGATTCAAAACTGATAAAAGGAAGCATTTCTTCACACCCCACGGAGTTAAATTGTGGAACTCCCTGCCCCAGGATGTGGGGATGGCTGCCAACTTGGAAGGCTTGAAGAGGGGGGTGGACACGTTCACGGAAGAGAGGGCCATTCATGGCTACTCGTAAAAATGGATACTAGTCATCATGCATACCTATTCTCTCTAGTATCTGAGGAGCATGCCGAATATATTCGGTGCTGTGGATCACAGGCAGGATGGTGCTGCTGCAGTTGTCCTGTTTGTGGGCTTCCTGGAGGCACCTGGTTGGCCGCTGTGTGAACACACTGCTGGGCTTGATGGGCCTGGGTCTGATCCAGCATGGTTTTCCTTATGTTCTTAGATGGAAATAGATTTTGTATAAGTGGGGGACCTACAATCCCCTTCCCCTCCCCACAACAGACACCCTGTGAGATAGGTGGGGCTGAGAGAGTGTGACTAGCCCAAGGTCACCCAGCTGGCTTCATGTGGAGGAGCAGGGAAACCAACCCAGTTCACCAGATTAGCCTCCGCCATTCACGTGGAAGAGTGGAGATGTTATGCCTCTGTTGATGCACCCCAATAGATAGAAATGGGAGAATCTGAATGCACAAAATCCATGTGGTTTTCTTCCTCTGAGGACTTGTGAGCGGCACCTCACTTACCCCTGTATCCCTTCCCCCACTATTTCCTCTTTCAATAATAATAATAGTAATTAATAAACAACTTTATCTCTATCCCACCCTCCCCTGGACAAGCCGGGCTCAAGGCGACTACCAACATAGTTAAATATACATCAACCCTTGCTTAACTAGTTTCAAACTCCCTAGATGTAACAGCCACTAGTTATCCGTCAACCGCTTCACACTTTAAAAAGGGGAAATGAAATTTAATTTTTCCTTGACACTATAAAGAGAAAAGTTGCCTGCTATTACATCTGATTTCTAGCCGATAGAGGTCAGTTCAGGAGAAAATGGTCGCTTTGGCAATTAGACTATGCTGCATTGAAGTCCCTCCCTTCCCTAAACCCCTAAGGCTCCATCCCCAAAATCTCCAGGTATTTCCCAACCCGGAGCTGGCAACCCTATCGTTGGGTCTCTCCCCACCCCCCATTTCTTTGTGCCAATGTCTTCCCCATTAACATTCACGCATTTCTGCAGTATCACTTTGTGTGGTCCGTGTATAACTGGCATTAAACTGGCATTGAAGAAATGAACTGGGAACGATGCAGCACTAATCAATAGGTGGATTAAAGGGCTAAACATATGAAAACTGAAATAAATGGAAGTGGCTTGTTTGTTTATTCTTCCCTGAAGACTGACATTATACCCTTTTTTACCCTTAAATGTCAGATACTATGTGATTGCTGAGAGTCATTCTGCTTGTGGAAAGTTAACACTCGGGAGATTTTTTTGGGGAGCTACATGCTCTAGGGTGGTTATGTGTGTTTGTTATTTGAAGGTTTTTTTATTATTATTATTGTTTCCCTTGGACTGACAGCCAAAATGCCTGTAATCTTAAGTGTGCAAATGTTTCGTAGCCACGGTCTGGTGAGTAGGTTGATCTCGACCTCTCCATAGAGATGGAGGGGGGATTTGCTGTTGATTCCGGATATGAAGACTCAGACCTCCGATTATGTATCATAATTTCCGGGGCTGCAGTTTGGACGTAGGCCCTACATAAAACTATTGTCTTAAAGGGGATGGAAAATAGAGAGAGAGAGACAATCTGCAGTGAACCCTAAGATAGGTGAATATGTGGAATATTTTGCTTTTTTGTACAAAAGGTTAAGAGATAACAGAAAAGAGGAGGCAAGACCCGATTCCTTTTTGCTTGGTGTGAACCGGTGTGATGTAGCGGTTTAGAGCAGCGGTTTGGAGCGGTGGAGTCTGATCTGGAAAACCAGGTTTGATTCCCCACTCCTCCACATGAGCGGCGGACTTTAATCTGGTGAGCTGGGTTGGTTTCCCCACTCCTCCACATGAAGCCAGCTGGGTGACCTTGGGCTAGTCACAGTTCTCTTAGAGCTCTCAGCCCCACCTACCTCATAAGGTGTATGTTGTAGGGAGGGGAAGGTGATTGTAAGGCAGTTTGATTCTTCCTTAAGTGGTAGAGAAAGTCGGCATATAAAAACCAACTCTTCTTGTGTTCTTCTGGGAGTGGACATGTTCATGGAGGATAGGGCTATTCATGCCTACTAGTAAAAATGGATACTAGTCATGATGCATACCTATTCTCTTCAGGATCAGAAGAGCATGCCTATGATATTAGGTGCTGTGGAACACAGGCAAGATAATACTGTGGCAGTCGTCTTGTTTGGGGGCTTCCTAGAGGCACCTGGCTGGCCACTGTGTGAACAGACTGTTGGACTTGATGGACCTTGGTCTGATCCAGCATGACTTTTCTTATGTTCGTCTTCTTCTAAAGAGAAAGGGAGTCGAAAGGAGAAATTGATTTGCCACCAACATCCTGCTAAATCTCAGAAAGCAGATGTGGGCAATCCTAAAATGGAGCTAATGCTTTTAATGAGACATTTGGTTTGGCTTTTGGGATGCTTATCTCTTGTTCTTTTGAAGACTTTAGAAATAGGCATCTCTACAATTTCTGTTGAATTTTTGGCCCGTCTCCAGCGGTTGGGAATATTGAGATTTTACCAAGGGACTCCAAAGTTCCTCCATTTTTATAATGAGCATAGAGCTTGGGCCTTAGGATACAGGGACAAAGCCAGGAAATGAGCCCTGAAATTAGTTGGGGACAGGAGAGAACTTTAATTGCTACTGGGTACCTAGAATGGGCCCTGATCTGGATGGCCCAGGATGACCCAATCTTGTCAGATCTTGGAAGCTAAGTAGGGTCAGCCCAACCTCTTTACATCATCTTTGTACATGTGAAGTTGAGAAATGAGAAGATGGGAGACCATCAAGGAAGCCCTGGATTTTTATGGAAAGGCAAACATTGACAACTCACCTGTGTTCATCTTGTGCTTTGTAAACCCTATGGGGCCTCTATAAGTTGGCTGTGACTTGCCAGCCCTTTCCTCCACTGCCTAGAACAGTTGCCCGTTTACGATTCAAAGGAAAGAGCTTCTGGTGGCAAGATATCTAAGCTTGATGGAGCCTCCCGTACCTCATGTTTTTGAAATTAAGCATTTAGAGACTGTGATAAGTTCGATAGAAGAAGAAGAGTTGGTTTTGATATGATGACTTTCTCTACCACTTAAGGAAGAATCAAACTGGCTTACAATCCCCTTCCCCTCCCCACAACAGACACCCTGTGAGATAGTTGGGGCTTAGAGAGTGTGACTAGCCCAAGGTCACCCAGCTGGCTTCATGTGGAGGAGCAGGGAAACCAACCCAGTTCACCAGATTAGCCTCCGCCGTTCCTGTGGAAGAGTGGGGATGTTATGCCTCTGTTGATGCACCGCAATAGATAGAAATGGGAGAATCTGAATGCACAAAATCCATGTTGTGTTCTTCCTCTGAGAATGAACTGAACTTGAAGGCAGGTGAACAGACTGGAAAACATTTATTTAAAATTGAAACCCTTCATGACTGATAAATGCCTGTGTGATGTGGTACCTGTGTGTGTGTGTGTTTTACGTCCTGGAGGGTGCTGCACATTTAGCTACTGTGAAGGAGTCAGCTTTAAACCCACAAAAAGGATGGGGGGGAGATCTTGCAAGGACCAACTTTGATGTTTGACGGCTTTGTTTCGCTGTGCGGGTCGATAGGAACAGCGATACCTCTGTTTCCAGGGCATACTCATCTGTCAGGGATATTGATCATTTGGAGATGTACCCTCACATTGATCCTCGATACCAACCGAGTCACTGGGAAAACAGAGGGGAACGGAAAATAAAAAAAACCCTGCTCTTTTAATAAGCGGGGTTGAAGCTGTAGGTCGCTGCTGCGCAGGTGCAGCTCCTCATCTTTACTGGGAAAGGGGGTGGGTAGATTAAATAGGTTGATCAACAGGTCACGGATCTCGCAGGTCGTTCCCATCAAGTTGTCAGATCGTTTGCTGGGTGGGGGGGTTAAAACCTGTTCATGAACATATGAAACTACGAGAGTCCGTGTGGTGTAGTGGTTGAGAGAGGTGGTTTGGAGCGGTGGACTCTGATCTGGAGAACTGGGTTTGAGTCCCCACTCCTACACATGAAGCCAGCTGGGAGACCTTGGGCTAGTCACAGCTCTCTTAGAGCTCTCTCAGCCCCACCTACCTCACAGGGTGTCTGTTGTGAGGAAGGAAATGGAAGGAGAATGTAAGCCGGTTTGATTCTTCCTTAAGTGGTAGAGAAAGTTGGCATATAAAAACCAATTCTTCTTCTTCCTCCTCCTCCTCCTCCATCATCATTGTTGGACCATTCTCAACATTAAGAGGTTTCTCACAACCAAACAAAATCTATCCTCTTCTTGTAATTTAAGCCTCTTCAATCTAGTTTTGCACTTTGGAGTGGAAGAGAACAAACCTTTACCCTGCTTGAAGGGACAGCTCTTTTAAGTATTAGAAGAAGAAGAAGAAGAAGAAGAAGAAGAAGAAGAAGAAGAAGAAGAAGAAGAAGAAGAAGAAGAAGAAGAAGAAGAAGAAGAGTTGGTTTTTATATTCCGACTTTCTTTACCACTTAAGGAAGACTCAAGCTCTCTGACAATCACCTTCCCTTCCCCACAACAGACACCCTGTGAGGTAAGTGGGGCTGAGAGAGCTGTGACTAGCCCAAGGTCACCCAGTGGGGAAGCAAATCCAGTTCACCAGATTAGCCTCTGGTGCACATATGGTGGAGTGGGGACTCAAACCCAGTTCTTCAGATCAGACTCCACCGCTCCAAACCACCTCTCTGAACCTCTACACCATGCTGGCAGGGACAGATGGACCCAGAGAAGTTCAGGAAGATCGATATAACCTCCTCATCTTTTGCAGGTTATTATCTATGGGTTTCTGCACCTTAAAGAGCTCAGTTGTCCCATGATGTTTCATATTTCCTCCACTTACTTCTGGTATGGGGGAAAGCAGCCCGTCTGAAGAGGAGAGGAGGAGTAAATGTCACCCCCCCCACACAGTGGAATCCTGTGGGATCCACCCTGGTGTATTTGCCAGGTAGTTCCTGCATAAAAAAATAATTCTGCCATAACCACTGCAGAAAAAAAAACGTGGTCAGTATGACCTTGAAGTACAAAATAGTCTTAATTTTGAACATTCTAATCTCCAGAAAGACTTTCCAGCCCTCCTTAAAAATATTATTCCAAGGATGTTGCTTGGATGTTGCTGTTCTTATTTTTGGCTCTTGCAGAAGATTTTCTGGAGATGGCTGGAAGAGATTGACATGTTCCAGGGATTTATTAGCCCCATCAAGACAAGTCAACAGGAAAAAAATCAGGGTTATATATGTATTTTTTCCTCTCAAGCTTTCAGGGTGTGTGTGGAACTAAAAGTACTTTTTAATCATTATTTGTTTGAATTTTTTGTAAGCCTGCCCCGGGCTGCCAAAGATTTCACTATATTAAAATTTTACCAGAATGGAAAGATGGAAACAAGCACAGAAGATCCAGCGGGTTACTTATTAATGGGGGGGGGGGGGACAGAGGAAAGAATAATCTTGAATGGTTTACTCTTCTCCCTTCCTGACAATCCTTCCCTTTAGTCCTACTCTGTGGAACTTCTTACTAAGACCGACTTGGATGGAGGGGTTGTAAGAGAGATGTGCATGGAGATCTGCTTTTACAACTGATCTCCAGCTGACAGATCAGTTCCCTTGGAGAAAATGGTGGCTTTGGCAATTGGACTCTATGGCATTGACGCCCCTCCCCAAACCCTGCCCTCCTCAGGCTCCGCCCCAAAAACCTCCCGCCGGTGGTGAAGAGGGATCATTTTCTCCAGGTGAACGGATCTCTATCGGCTGGAGATCAGTTGTAATAGTAGAAGATCTCCAGCTACTACCTGGAGGTTGGCAACCCTATCGCTGATGCACCCTTGCCCCCACCTTGTGTGTTGTGTGTGTTAAGTGCTGTCAAGTCACTTGGCGACCCTATGAATCAATGTCCTCCAAAACGTCCAATCCTTAACATCCTTGCTCAGGTCTTGCAAATTGAGGGCCGTAGCTTCCTTTATAGCACTGGTTCCCAACCAGGGGTCCATGGACCCCCAGGGGTCCGCGAGAACTAAATTAAGGTCTGCGAAACAAAGTTATAAACCCATAATAAATTAATATTTTCCATTAAAAGTTCTCTATTATAAAATATATATATTCAAATATAATTCTAAGTTTAATGTTTAACCAACAGTTATGATTAAAGTTTATTTTCAAATTCCCAGAATTTTTATTTTGAACCTTGGGGTCCCTGCACCGAACAAAAAAGTCCTAGTGGTCCCTGGTCAAAAAAAGGTTGGGAACCACTGCTTTATAGAGTCAATCCATCTCTTGCTAGAAGAGCGGAAGACCACCTTGTGTTATACCAGCAAATAGATATTTGGGGAGCTGAGCTTGCTGAATTAGGGGAGCTGAGCTTGCTATGTAACAGCAGTGGAATTGGCTGCCTAGAGATTTGTCAGGGATGCTTTAGGCCAGCAGTTCCCAAACTGTGCTCCATGGAGCACTCGGTGCTCCTTAAATCATCTCCTGGTGCTCCGTGAAAAGATTGGAAAGAAAAATACTACTGTCATTTGGTTTAGTATATAGGTGCTAGGTGAAAATTAGTGCTCCGTGATGAATTTTTCTACTGAAGACTGTTCCATGACTCAAAATGTTTGGGAACCTCTGCTTTAGGCTGATCCTGTATTGAGCAGGGGGTTGGACAAGATGGCCTATATGGCCCCTTCCAATTCTATGATTCTGTATTTTTCTACCCTAAATTGTTGGGTTTTTCTTACCATTTGTGTGCAGAGCTTGTTGGTGGTTTGGAAGTCTGTCTCTCTCGCACCCCCACTCCAGGCAATTTTTTAAAATAATAATAATAATTAAACTGTATTTGAGATCGTAATTTTCTGTGTGGAACCCCTTGTACCAACGAGAGTGGAAGATTTAACCCAGGGGTGGGGAACCTTTTTTCCACCAAGGGCCATTTGGATATTTATAACATCATTTGCAGGCCATACAAAATTATCAACTTAAAAATTAGCCAACCAATACGTTTCTTCGTGGCCCAGGTGGGAAAGGGTTAACACAGTTTCTTGGGTGGTCCTAACAGCTCCATAGCTAACGACACTTCTGCAAGGGGGGAAAAAGTTCCTTTTCCCGGCAAAACAAACACACATCTGCCTTGAATAGAGGCTATTCCTGTCCGCGGGAGGGGGCCTGTCGCCAGTCCTAGATCCTTATGAGCTAGACATCTGCCAGGACCACGAAGGGCCAGACCAAATGATTTCGCGGGCCTTAAATGGCTCCCGGGCCTGACGTTCGCCACCCCAGATTTAACCGTTCTCCTGGGAAGGGGCAAGTCAAACATGCAGAGGTTGCTTCATGGAATGTGGCAGAAGGTGCCTTCAAATAACAGCTGTCTTAGGGTGACCACGTAGGGTTTTCAAGGCAAGATACGATGGGGAGGTGGTTTGCCATTGACTGCCTCTTCGGGGGCTAAAAGAGTTCTGAGATAACTGTGACTGGCCCAAGGTCACCCAGCATGCTTGATGTGGAGGAGTAGGGAGTCGAACCCGATTCTCCAGATCAGAGTCCACCGCTCATGTGGAGGAGTGGGGAGTCGAACCCGATTCTCCAGATCAGAGTCCACCGCTCATGTGGAGGAGTGGGGAGTCGAACCCGATTCTCCAGTTTAGAATCCGTTGCTCATGTGGAAGAGTGGGGAAACAAATCTATTTCTCCAGATTAGAGTCCGCCGCTCATGTGGAGGGGTGGGGAATCGAACCCGGTTCTCCAGATCAGAGTCCACCGCTCTTAACCTCTACTCCATGCTGGCTTCAAGGAATACTCCCGGGGTATTTGTGTGCCAGCCACGGTGAATTGGTCCAATGAGGCCGTGACAGTAGTGAAGACTGAACGCCGCCAGACCTGAACCCGCATCCCTGTTCCCAGGATTTAGCCAGCTGTGCCTTAAAATCCTCCTGTTTTTTAGGCAGGAGTTTGGTTCAGGAACGCCTGGCTTGGGGGAGCGGGCTCCCCCAAAGTCTTCAGACCACGTCCATTTATTTCTGACAAACTCTTGAAGGGAGGGGAAAAAAGAGCAATCGGGGAAAAGAGAGCCGCACAAATAAAACGGCAGAGGCCATTTATTCATGGAAGGTTTTGCATTGGATTTGTCACTCTCTAGATGCACATTTTCCCCATCTGAATTCTCAAAACTCTGCATGGCGGCTTATTGTTGAGTTTTGAGAATAGGGATGGGGGAAAAGTGCATCTAAAGAGTGGCAAATCCAATGCAAAACCTTCCATGAATAAATGACCAGAGTGTAGATGGCAGAGGAGAGCATGGACTGCATCCGAAATTCCCCATCAGCTGTAGTAATGCCAATTACTCTGCCAATTGCTGAATCTGCCCCAATTTGTTTAGCACAATCATGCCGGACTTTTTTGCTGGGCTCCCTGCCTTTGTTTATTCTGAATATTCATTTTACGGTGCACTGCGTTCTCGTTCTGTCTCACCGCTTTCTCCCACATCTTTTCTTCTCCCACCCATCATTAGAACTTATTTGGGTAGAGAGGGATATTTCTTTTGTTGTTCTGCTCATTTCCAGTCTGTGTAGTTTGCCATAGAGGCTGCTACCTTTCTTTCCTTTCAGAATGATGTGGATGGCAGTTTTTAAGCTGCTTCAGGGACAGCGTGGTGTAGTGGTTACGAGCGGTGGACTCTAATCTGGAGAACCGGGTTTGATTCCCCGCTCCTCCACATGAGCAGCAAACTCTATAATATAATATAATATAATATAATATAATATAATATAATATAATATAATATAATATTTTTTTAAAAATTATTATAATTTATTAGGGTCCTTGACCAGTATTAGGTGAACCAGGTTGGTTTCCCCAACACATGAAGCCTGTTGGGTGACCTTGGGCCAGCCACAGTTCTCTCTGAACATTCTCAGCCCCACCTACCTCACAGGGGGTCTGTTGTGGGGAGGGGAAGGCGATTGTAAGCTGGTTGGATTCTTCCTTAAGTGGTAGAGAAAGTCAGCATGTAAAAACCAACTCTTGAACACGTGAAGCTGCCTTATCCTGAATCAGACCCTTGGTCCATCGAAGTATTGTCTACTCAGACCGGCAGCGGTTCTCCAGGGTCTCAGACAGAGGTCTTCCCCATCACCTACCTGCCTAGTCCCTTTAACTCACTGGTTCCCAACCAGGGGTCCACGGACCCCCAGGGGTCCGCGAGAACTAAATTAAGGTCCGCAAAACAAAGTTATAAACCCATAATAAATTCATATTTTCAATTAAAAGTTCTCTATTATAAAAATATATATTCAGATATTATTCTAAGTTTAATGTTTAACTAACAGTTATGATTAAAGTTTATTTTCAAATTCTCTGAATTTTTATTTTGAACCTTGGGGTCCCTGCACCGAACAAAAAAGTCCTAGTGGTCCCTGGTCAAAAAAAAGGTTGGGAACCACTGCTTTAACTGGAGATGCTGGGGATTGAACCTGGGACCTTCTGTATGCCGAGAAGATGCCCTGCCACTGAGCCGCGGCCCCTCCCCAATTACGGTGGTCACCACCTAGATCATGGAGGCGGATGCCGCTCACATCGGCGAAAGCCCAGCTTACACAACACATCCCCCCGCACGACTCTAGCCCTTTCCGTGTTCACGGATCAATGGCCTCGGCCCCAACAACTGGTTTCCAGCGACTGGGGAAAGGGAGGCCTGCGCAATGTGTTTCCGAGCAATTTGGTCATTAAGCCCCGCGAGATTAGAACAGGCAAACGTGCAGATGTCTGAGCACGACGGGAAAACCTAGGAAAGCAGGCAGCTGGGAACGTGATGTGCCGAAAGCCTTCCCCCCCCCCCCCAGGTCGAAATCTTCCCCATTCGCCTCCCCTCCTCCCCCCCCCCCGAGAAATGAGCCGAAGCGTTCATTACTGTTTTCGTGCCCATCTTTGGAAATTAAGGGGTGGGTCTCCGGCGCCACTTTGAACAAGAGCTGTGATTCTTCTCCCCCTAATTGGGGAAGAGAGCTAATCATGGACATTTGCGGGAATGCATCTGCTTGATTGACAATGCACATGCAAACGAGAGCGTGGCGGTTTGCGGGGGGGGGGGCGTTCTTTTTTTAGAGAGGCTGAATTAATTTCTTCCCCCCCCTCCCCTTCTTCCATGCCCAGCTCATCACCGAGGTGCCAGGCGGAGATGGCGGCAGGATTTTTTCATGCCTTGTGCTTGACCCAGCTGAGTTCCTCTTGGAATTATCACCATCTGCCGCCGAGAGGGGGGCTGTTTTGAATCTCTGGCCCTCCGGCTTCGGCAGACGACCCCGCAAATGTCCACGATTAGCTCTCCTCCCTCTCTCGTGATACCAGAACGCGGGGTCCGCTGCTGAAGCTGGAGGGCGAGAGATTCAGAACTGATAAAAGGAGCTATTGCTTCACACGACACATAGTTGAATTGTGGAACTCCCTGCCCCAGGATGTGGGGATGGCTGCCAACTTGGAAGGCTTGAAGAGGGGAGTGGACATGTTCATGGAGGAGAGGGCTAGCCATGGCTACTAGTCAAAATGGATACTGGTCCTGATGCATACCTATTCTCTCCAGGATCAGAGGAGCATGCCTATTGTATTAGGTGCTGTGGGACACAGGCAGGACAATGGGGTTGACATGAGGAAGAACTTCCTGACAGAGTGGCTCCTCAGTGGAATAGGGTTCCTCAATGGGAGGGGAGGCTCTCCTTCCCTGGAGGTCTTTGAGCAGAAGCTAGATGGCCATCTGTCAGCAGTGCTGATTCTGTGAACTTAGGCAGATCATGAGTGGGAGGGCAGGAAGGGTTGTGTCAACGCTTGGCTCTCGTAGCCCTTTCTTACATGCCCAGGGTGATGCCGATGAACACTTTGAGGTCAGAAAGGAATTTTCCTCCAGACCAGATCAGCCAGGGATCCTAGAGGGGGTTTTTTTTGCCATCTTCTGGGCATAAAGCAGGGGGTGTCGGTGGAAGTAGTTGTGAATGTCCTGCTTTGTGCAGGGGGTTGGACTAGATGACCCTGGAGGTCCCTTCCAGCTCTGTGTTTCGATGTTTCCCCCTGCAGCGGTGTTGCAGGCCTGTTTGGGAGGCCCTCCTTTGTTTTCCAAAAGCCTTTCCCCACAGCTGCTGTGGGGCTGTGAGGAACCAGAGTTGTGTCCAGGAAACCCAGACCCAACTTCTTAAAAACCGTAATGTGTGGTATCCTCGGGCAGAGCTTTGCAACTTTGGTAGAAAAGAGAGGCATTTGTGTTGGTGAGCCCGGCCTCTTCCGTCAGTTTCGTGTCCTCTTGTGTGAACTTCCAAATCTCTTCGTAGCAAATGCTATTAATCCCGTCCGTCCTAGACAGGTGTCCCTACTGTCTTACCCACCGCTATCATAATCACACTTAGCAGCTTGCATCCCCCCCTTCCCATCTGCCCCCATCTGGCCTTGCCTGTCTCTGGGACGGGGCATCTGCTTCCTTCTCCCCCTCCCGGCCTTTTCGGCTTTCACACCTGGGTCCCTTGTATCGCTGCACAGCTGCCTCCAGGAAAGGCTGTTAGTGTTTTGTGGGAGAGAGACGTGTGTTCGTCCTCCACCCAGTTTGGCTTGCAAGGAGGAGGAGGAGGAGGAGGAGGAAGAAGAAGAAGAGTTGGTTTTATATGGTGACTTTCTCTACCACTTAAGGGAGAATCAAACCGGCTTACAATCGCCTTCCCTTCCCCTCCCCACAACAGACACCCTGTGAGGTAGGTGGGGCTGAGAGAGCTCTAAAAGAGCTGTGACTATCCCACGATCTAGTGATTGTAAGCCACTTTGAGACTCTTTAAAGGTAGAGAAAAGTGAGGTATAAAACCCAACTCTTATTCTTCTTATTCCTCTTCTTCTGTTTCAAATCATAGGCGCAACTTTCTGCTGCTACTGTAATGGCTTTTGTCAATTTTGTTCTCCATTTCCCTTGGGGCAATAAATATACCCTAGAAATTGAAGGTAGGGTGACACATAACAACCGGAGGTTAGGGTATCCGGTTGCACCGTGTATACGATGCCGTGTTATCCATTTCAGGGTTGCTGATGGAGAAACCTACAGGCATCGTCTTCCTGGCCGCTGCAACCTCGCTTGACTTCCTAGCCCGCACGAACGGTCCAACATAGCTTTACACATATCACAGTTTCTACCAGACATAAATAGACCCCTAAAAATAACTTTGTGCTCACAGGGTGGCCAGCTTGGCTCTCCGGTTCGCGAGCGCTGCTCTCAGGGAACTGCTTAATGTTCAGAGGTCCCCAAACTGGTTGATCGTGTGGCCACTATGGTAATTTTGGGAATGAGGAGTGGGCTCTGCCACCAAATGGATGCCATGGGGACTGGGGCTGATCACGACATGGGTGCTTGGAAGCCAAGCATCCTCCTACAACGGAGACAGATGTTTCTGAATGGGGGCTCCCTACAGAACCAAAGGCGAGGAGCGGTTTAAACGCTTAGGGCTGTTTAGCTTGGAAAGAAGGCAGTTAAGGGGAGACATGATCAAGGTCTATACAATTATGCATGCTATGGAGAGAATGGACAGGGAGAAGCTTTTCTCCCTCTCTCATAATACCAGGACATGGGGTCATCTGCTGGAGCTGGAGGGTAAGAGATTCAGAACAGATAAAAGGAAGTATTTCTACACACAACTGAAAGTTCAGTTGTGGAACTCCCTGCCCCAGGATGTGGTGATGGCGGCCAACTTGGAAGGCTTTAAGAGAGGCGTGGACGAGTTCATAGAGATTAGGGCTACCCATGGCTACTAGTCAAAATGGATACTGGTCATGATGCATTCCTATTCTCTCTAGTATCAGAGGAGCATGCCTATTATCTTAGGTGCTGTGGAACACAGGCTGGATGTTGCTGCTGCAGTCGCCTTGTTTGTGGGCTTCCTAGAGGCCCCTGGTTGGCCACTGTGTGAACAGACTGCTGGACTTGATGGGCCTTGGTCTGATCCAGCATGGCCTTCCTATATTGTTATAACATGGAAGGCTCTAAGAGGGGAGCTGACATGTTCATGGAAGATAGGGCTATCCATGGCTACTAGTCAAAATGGATACTAGTCATGATGCATACCTATTCTCTCCAGGATCAGAGGAGCATGCCTGTTATATTAGGTGCTGTGGAACACAGGCAGGACAATGCTGCTGCAGTCAACTTGTTTGTGGGCTTCCTAGAGGCACCTGGTTGGCCACTGTGTGAACAGACTGCTGGACTTGATGGGCCTTGGTCTGATCCAGCATGGCCTTTCTTATGTTCTTATGTGATGCCTCTTGGGTTCTTCTAAAGCCAGGTTCTGCAGCAACCCACCAGATGTTTTTAGAAAGTGGGCAGGGTCAGATGGGGCTTTTGCCCAGCAAAGCTTTTGATTGGTCACTGAAGTTGTGGAGATCAGTTGTACTAGCAGAAGATCTCCATCTAGTACCTGGAGGTTGGCAACCCTATCTCTGTAGTCTAGGGATGAGGGGATCCCCAGATCTCACCTGGAAGCTGGCATCCCTACGATCCCTCCTAGGCTTGCCAGGTCCCTCTTCGCCACTGGCGGGAGGTTTTTGGGGCGGAGCCTGAGGAGGGGGGATTTGGGGAGGGGAGGGACTTCAGTGCCATAGACTCCAATTGTCAAAGCGGCCATTTTCTCCAGGTGATCTTTATTGGCTGGAGGTCAGTCGTAATAGCGGGAGATCGCCAGCTGCCACCTGGAGGTTGGCAACTCCAGCAACCAAGCAAATGGCTCATCGCAGGCTCCTACTTGGTTAAGTGGCTTTCCTAAATAATAGACAGTTTCCCTTTGTATTGAGGCCTGGCTTGTGTTTCAGGGCTGGCCAGGCAGGGGAAGCGACCTGACATTTTAGAAGCGCATATGTAGGATTCCACAGTCACTCTCAGCAGTTTCCCAAACCTGATTTAGGGGAGATAGCGTCTTTGATGTGCAATTAAATGGTGGGGGGGGGGGTAGCTTTGGGTAATGTATAAATAGAGGAGGTGTAGAGATAGAGTCAGCCGTTGACAGCTTGTCATTTGAGAATGAAAGGTGCATTCCACTGTCTTTTCCAAAGAATGGGTTTCTGAAAATCTGTGCTCCTGTTTTTTTTGGATTTGTGTTATTTTTTCATCCTGACTTCCTTTTTTTCCATGTATATTATGTTCCTTGCTGGGGCTCTCTAATCTTGGAAGGTGGTTTTTGGTTGCATAGCTGTCGGCTTCGAAAAATGGGGGGTTCTTGACAAAGCAGGCTTTCTTAAAAGCAAAATCTGCGAAATTCGTTCATCCCCCCCCCCCAGCCAGTGTATAAAGCCCTATGTTTTCTTTATACAGTGCATAGTTAAACTATGGAACTCCCTGCCCCAGGATTTGGTGATGGCTGCCAACTTGGAAGGCTTTAAGAGGGAAGTGGGCATGTTCATGGAGGAGAGGGGTATTCATGGATACTAGTCAAAATGAATACTAGTCATGATGCATGCCTATTCTCTCTAGTATCAGAGGAGCATGCCTATTATATGAGGTGCTGTGTAACACAGGTAGGATAATGCTGCTGCAGTCGTCTTGTTTGTGGCTTCCTAGAGGCACCTAGTTGGCCACTGTGTGAACAGACTGCTGGACTTTATGGACCTTGGTCTGATCCACCATGGCTTTTCTTATGTTCTTATTCTGTCGTACACTGAAGTTATCAACTAGCAAAAAAAGCTGGAATTCTGCATTTTCAAAGGGTGCAAGAAAAGCACTGGGTAGATACCACAGCGAAAAAGACTCTTCCCTCTTTCCATGTATTTCCAGGCTTGGTAAGCCCCACAGATCAGTGGGTTATAGATCAAATCAAGCCTGGACTGAACCTAGAAGCTAAAATGACTAAACTGAGGCTGTCGTACTTTGGTCACATTATGAGACGACAAGAGTCACTGGAAAAGACAGTCATGCCAGGAAAAGTGGAAGGCAGCAGGAAAAGAGGAAGACCCAACAAGAGATGGATGGACTCTATAAAGGAAGCCACAGCCCTCAGTTTGCAAGATCTGAGCAAGGCTGTCAAAGATAGGACATTTTGGAGGACATTGATTTGTAGAGTCGCCATGAGTTGGAAGCAGCTTGAAGGCACTTCTCACACACACACAAGCTCCACTTAATGAATGAAATTAAGACATCTGTGCTCAGTTAACTTAATAACAGGAAAATGTTTACAGCGCAAATTCTATAGAGTTGCACCCGTTTAAGCCCATTGACTTGAATGGATTTAAAAGGACATGATATTGCAGTGGCAGCGTAGTCTTGTAGCTAGTGACTTCATAACTCAGCCTCTTAAGCCATTCGCTCCATTCCCACAAAGGATATCCAGGAGTTGAATCATTCTTTGCAGGTGTCTGATGCAGGGGCAGATTTGAAACTGACTTGGATCAATGATTGGGACGTGTGGTCTTTACTGCCGTGCGTAGCTTATTGTAAGCAAGCCAGCGTGGTGCCATGGTTAGGAGTGGTGGACTCTAATTTGGAGAACCGGATTCGATTCCCCTCTCCTTCACATGAGCGGCGGACGCTAATCTGGTGAACCGGGTTGGTTTCCCCGTTCCTACACATGAAGCCTGCTGGGTGACCTTGGGCTAGTCACAGTTCTCTCTGAACTCTCCCAGCCCCACCTACCTCACAGAGTTTCTGTTGTGGGGAAGGGGAGGTGATTGTAAACCGGTTTGAGTCTCCCTTAAGTGGTAGAGAAAGTCAGCATACAAAAACCAACTCTTCTTCTTCTTCTTCTAAGTAGGATCCTTTGAAATTTCTGAACCGCTTAACGTGTCTTGTTAATACATATGCTATGCTTCAGTTCTTTCTAGTCTCTCCAGACTTCTAATACCCTAAAACTCTGGTTATTGAACGCCCCGTTTTGTTGATTGTACTGACTCACTATATGTGTAGTCTGCCTTGGGTCCCTGTGAGAAAGGCGGACTGTAAATAACGCAAATAATTTAAAATAAATAAAAATAAATATGCACATCTTGGTCACGTGGAGAGAGGGAAGGCGGTGTGGTATAGCCTGATTATGCCAGATCTCAGAAGCTAAGCCATTAGCTCAGAAGCTAAGCTAATGGCAAGCCACCTCTGTTTCTGACTTGCCTTGAAAGCCCTTTGCTGGGGTCAGTATAAGTTGGAACCTAACCAGACTCAGTACTTAGATGGGGGACCACCAAGGCAGACTGTGCAGAGGAAGGCAATGGCAAACCACCTCTGCTTCTCGCTTGCCTTGAAAGCCCCTTGCTGGGGTCGCAATAAGTCAGCTGCAACTTGACAGCGCTTTACGCACACAGGTCACATGGAATTAGCTGGATGCAATTGTAGGGCAGAAGAAGAAGAAGAGTTGTTTTTTATATGCCGACTTCCTCTGCCGCTGAAAGGAGACTCAAACTGCCTTACAGTCACCTTCCCTTCCCTGGGAGGTAGGTGAGGCTGAGAGAGCGTAACTTGCCCAAGGTCACCCAGCTGGCTTCGTGGGTAGGAGTGGGGAAACAAATCCAGTTCGCCGGATGAGCCTCCGCCGCGCACGTGGAGGAGTGGGGAATCAAACCCGGTTCTCCAGATCAGACTCCACCGCTCCAAGGAGATGTGTGTCTCATCTGGGGCCATGAACAAATAGACTTGGATCTGGACTGCGCACATTTCTTCTTGAGGTTACCTGCCCCAGTCCCTCTGTAGCACATTAATGGGAACCGCCGCTGTGGCGCACGGGAGTGCATTTGCGAGTTCAGGAACTGTGAGGAGAGGTGTAGGTAGAGTCGCAAGCGGGCATGCTGCAGTAATTAAGGATGTAAATGACTCAGGGCCTGGGGACGTCTGCGCAAAGCAGTCATAAATGAACTGGAGTGTATCATGGCAAAGAGTGTCAGGTCTTGTGGACCAAAGAGATTTAATTATGCCCTCCTTTAACCGGATTATCTCAGCCACGCATAGGCTGCTTCGGCTCTTACGAGCTCTGGGGCTTTGCTTATGCATCCCCCATGGTTTATAAGCCCAGAGACTCCTATTTTAAATGGATGTGGGACTCATGTCTGGCTTCAAAAGGCATCGTAAGAAGTCACCTGGTATTTAGAGAGAGACTGTTTTTGCTCCTCGGTTTCTTTTCCAATGTACTCAACTTCCATCCCCAGAGCCCCGTGGCGCAGAGTGGGAAGCTGCAGTACTGCAGTCAAAAGCTCTGCTCACGAGTTCGATCCCGGGGGAGGTCGGTTTCAGGTGGGAGTGGGGAAACCAACCTGGTTCACCAGATTAGAGTCCGCTGCTCATGTGGAGGAGTGGGGAACCAAACCCGTGTACTTGTATGCTTTATTCTTTGTAGGTTATTCAATAGCAAAGTTAGGCAGAATAGATTGAATAAAATCCTCCCAGTTGATCGACGGATGTTCCCTTAACTAGCTGACATTCCTAGTTTCCTGCAAACGCATCCAGAAATTATAGTTGTGCGTTGGCTCTGAGAATCCGCCTTACACATGAACGCATGAAGCGTCCTTCTACTAAATCAGACCCTTGGTCCATCAAAGTCAGTATTGTCTACTCAGACTGGAAGCAGCTCTCCAGGGTCTCAGGTAGGGGTCTTTCGCATCACCTAGTTGTCTGGACCCTTTAACTGGAGATTCCAGGGATTGAACCTGGGACCTTCTGCATTCCAAGCAAATGCTATACCACTGAGCCATGACCCCTCCCTTAGGTTGCCTTTTTATCTTTTGTTGTCATAGAATCATAGAGTTGGAAGGGACCACCATGGTCATCTAGTCCAACCCACCGCACAATGCAGGAATTTCACAACTACCTTCCCCACACACACCCAGATATCCCTACTCCATGCCCAGAAGATGGCCAAGGTGCCCTCCCTCTCATGAACTGCCTAAGGTCATAGCATCAGCATTGCTGACAGATGGCCATCTAGCCTCTGCTTAGATGATAGTCGTCTAACCTCTTCTTTAAAACCTCCAGGGAAGGAGACCTTACCACCTCCCGAGGAAGCCTGTTCCACTGAGGAACCGCTCTGTTAGAAAATTCTTCCTAATGTCTAGATGGAAACTCTTTTGATTTAATTTCAACCCGTTGGTCCTGGTCCGCCCTTCTGGGGCAATTGGGGTTGGGGGAGCTTGTCTTAAAGAAATGGAATTGCTTGAGCAACAGACTCCAAGCAGCACTACCCTAACTTCTAATCACAGGACACCCAACCTTAGTCATGTGATGCTTTAGGAATTCACGTACGTCGAGATACCGCTGCAGAGGTTCCCCGTTGAAAAGTCTCCGGGGTATAAAGTACTAAACAGAAGCTTGCCACCCTGAAGGTTTGGGAAGAGAGCAAATTCCTTCCAGGATTAGGGGATTAGAGAGCTGCAAAGTGATTCAAGCTCTTCATTAAAACAGAGGGGAGAAGGAGGGGGATGAGAGGAAACTCCTCAATGCCTGTATTGCTCGGCGTGTTCCCCTGTAATTGAAGGAAGTTATTGAAAAATATTTGAGGGGATTAAGTGCCGAGCGTACATACGTGTGTGCCGATCGAGTAACAGAGAAGCCCGCATTCTTGTGATTTATCGGCGGAAGGATTTGAGCGGTAGGGGTCGGAAAGAATAGGGCGGTTGCCGCCGTCCCAGTGTGATGACGCGTACCATAGTATACAACGGAGAGCGGTTCGTGGGAATGTCCCGGTCAAGAATCAGAATTGTATGGGAGACACAGAAACATCTGGAGATTAGAACTGGGAATATCCAGCACCGGGGGGTGGGGATGTCTGGTGACGTCCGGTGGATTCCAGTGACTGTGGATTTTCCCACAATGGCTTCAGCATTCAACACATTCTGTGTCCCCCCCAAGTGAAATATGGTTGTCTAAAAGACCCTAGTTTATGGTGGACTCCCAAAGTGAAAGGTAAAGGACTGGGTCATTCTTACCCATGGGGTGACGTCACATCCCAACGTTTACAAGGCAGACTGTGTTTACGGGGTGGTTTGCCATTGCCTTCCCCAGTCGTCTACGCTTTACCCCCAGCAAGCTGGGTCCTCATTTGACCGACCTCAGAAGGATGGAAGGCCGAGTCAACCTTGAGCCGGCTACCTGAAACCGACTTCCGTCGGGATCGAACGCTAGTCGTGAGCAGAGCTTGGACTGCAGTACTGCAGCTTACCACTCTGCGCCACGGGGCTCCCCAAATCAGCACTCATTCCACACCCTACAAAACAAACATGGCACCAGAGTGGCGGTCAACATTAATCCCTTCCACATGGATACCACCTAAATCTGTGAGGGGATCCTGAAACTGGGGGCCAGGAAACTCGTCCAAAGTAGACTTGGGTTCAGGAAGAGTCACCCGCGCACTAAAGCATTTTTAGTTGTGGGAGAGCCTCGTTCTGTCTTTGGCTACTTCACCATTTAATGAGTAACTCAGTCGAAGCGCTTGGCTTATGGGCTTGTTTGTTTTCTCTACATGGATCTGGATGTGATTTGGCGTACGTGTCATGCTTGACAACCACAGTGCAGATTGGTTTTTGTGTTGTGCCCCGTACAATCAGATGGGGTCGAAAAGAACCCGCGAAAGAATCACAGTAGTCTCTTGTCCATTTGCAGTGTGAAACGCTGAGTATTGCATGAGCTGAGGGCTTGGACTTCAGCGCAAGCTTTGCAATTGCGGTTTGGGGAGGAAAGAGAAGCAGAGGCGTGAGGTCCCATTAGCTCATCTGTCTTTCGGTTTTGTTCCTCAGACAGTCGAGGGTCACCATAACTGTTGTTGCTCTGAAGTGCATTTGAACTTAACACCTTCCTGGGAGCTCAGCGAGGCTAGAACATATTGATTATGTAATGTGTGTGAGATGGGATGTCCTTGATTCAAATTTCACCTCGCCCATGATCTGACCAGGTGGTCCCAGAGAAGCCTGGGACCCTTGGCCCATCAAAGTCAGTATTGTCGACTCAGACGGGCAGTGGCTCTCCAGGGTCTCAGGCAGGGGTCTTTCACATCACCTACTTGCCTGGTCCCTTTGACTGGAGATGCCGGGGATTGCATGCCAATCTGCATGCCAAGCAGATGCTTCTGCATGCCAAGCAGATGCTTCTGCATGCCAAGCAGATGCTCTGCCACTGAGCCACAGCACAAGGATCTGCACTGTGTCAAGTTGCGGCAATCGTTCTGTGTCAGCCGTTTTGTGGCCGTGCCAAACATGCCGTGTCAGACTTCCAAATGTGCCCTCAGGCTCAAGCAAAAGTGTAGTTTGGACCTCAGTTTTAGAAGATTAAGCAAATGCCATTTCTGAGTGCCCGGATTTCTTCGCTTGCCCCTCCCTCCAAGAACTGAACTGTAGTGGTTTTCCCCACTAGTCCAAAGAACCATTTATTTATTCATATCTATTTATTAATCAAAGCATTTGCATCCTGCCTTTCCTCGCGGTTCGAGGCAGCTCACCATAATAGTTAAAAATATTTTTCGGTTAAAACCGAAAGTAAAATTGCAGACCCCAGATCTCTCCCCCCCCCTTTAAAAAATGTCTGCCATTCAAAGCCCCTCAGAATCCCTGGCAAACATCAATCGGTGCCATTAACCCAATCGATGCTGTTTTGGCATTAGCGGTATATGAAATTACAACCAGAAATTCCACATGGTGAATGCTGTATAATTAAAATCTCCCCTTTCAAATGTTTTCATCCACTGAGAGGGCGGTTTTTGGCTAACTTTAGCTAGCTGCTCCCCTCAAATTCTCCCAGAATCAGATTTTTGCTTCAGACGCCTCAAGGTGAAAAACTGCACTGTTACTCCATGACAGTTAGAAGCGTAGATACTATCCAAGCAGCAGAACTTTCCCATCCAGAACCACCTTGAACCATGAGGAAAGGTGGGATATAATGGTTTAAATAAATAAATTCTTCAAACCCCCCCCCAAATAATAGGCAAGAATCACCACAAACCAGCTCCTGAAATAATCGGGAGTGCGATAGAGAAAACAGTGGAAGAGCAGCAAAGATTTACCAGCATCCTCCAGAACTATTGCTGTAATTACCTGTACAGCGAATGACCATTGATTATTACATTCTTATAGAGTCTAGACCACTGGTTCCCAACCGGGGGTCCGTGGACCCCCAGGGGTCCACGAGAACTAAATTAAGGTCCGCGAAACAAAGTTATAAGCCCATAATAAATTAATATTTTAAATTAAAAGTTCTCTATTATAAAAATATATATTCAAATATTATTCTAAGTTTAATGTTTAACTAACAGTTATGATTAAAGTTTATTTTCAAATTCTCGGAGTTTTTATTTTGAACCTTGGGGTCCCTGCACCGAACAAAAAAGTCCTAGTGGTCCCTGGTCAAAAAAAGGTTGGGAACCACTGGTCTAGACGCATCAGTGAAGGAGAGGTCCATCAATAGCTAATAGCCACAGTGTCTGAATGGAACCTCCATGTTCAGAGGCAGTAACCTTCTGATTACCAGTGCTGGTGGGGCTAAATTTAAGGCAGGCTTTTGTTTCCTTGACCTTGTAAGGTGAATCAGTAATTGGTTTTCTTTCTGTTTGGGGTTTTTGTTTCTCCCTCCTTCCCCCCCCCCTTAAAGAAAAGCTTTTCAGAGAAGCAATCTAGAAGCGTACATGGAGTTTGAATTCTTTGTATCTTCTGATGTAAAACAGGCCTCTTTCGTGGAATCAGTTTTTCAGCGGTTGTGAAAGGACGGGCTACGGTTTCACAACACAGCCTCCGTCACACAAACAACTTGTCCATTAATAAGAACAGAAGAACATAAGAAAGTCCCTGCTGGATCAGACCAAGATCCATCAAGTCCAGCAGTCTGTTCACACAGTGGCCAACTAGGTGCCTCTAGGATGCCACAAACAAGATAACTGCAGCAGCACCATCTGGCCTATGTTCGACAGCACCTAATATAATAGGCATGCTCCTCTGATCCTGGAGAGAATAGGTATGCATCACGACTAGTATTAATTTTGACTAGTAGCCATGGGTAGCCTTATCCTCCATGAACCTGTCCACTCCTCTCTTCAAGCTTTCCAAGTTGGTAGCCATCACCACATCCTGGGGCAGGGAGTTCCACCATTTCACTATGCCTTTTGTGAAGAAATGCTTCACTTTATCAGTTTTAAATCTCTCACCCTCCAGCGTCAGCAGATGACCCCGCGTTCTAGTATTATGAGAGAGGGAGAAAAGTTTCTCCCTGTCCACTCTCTCCATACCATGCATAATTTTATACTTCTCTATCATGTCTCCCCTTAACCGCCGTGCTGAAATGCAACGTTTGAGTAAAATGGAGCACAATTTTCTGCACTGAAAGTTGTGTGTACAGATTGTCTGTGTGCGCATGTCTTTGTGCTGGGGATGCATAGAGGGAGAGAAGAGGAAAGGACTGGTGGTGCCCCCCCCCCCCACCGGGGCTGATGCAAATAACTTTTTTTAGTTCCATTGAGACCCTGTTCATTTCCTCCTCCCCTGTCGTTTTATTTGCATAACTTTTCCTTTTTGCAAAAACGCAACCTCGTGTGAAAAGTTAAGTACAAATCATCGAGTGCTAATATGTATATTGATTTAAAAAAATAATAACCTGATTCCTGATGTCGGTTATCTCTCCCCCGCCCACGCTTTGCAATGTGTTTGTACAAATTAGGCTTTCAGCCACTGTTAACTACTGAAACCACAAACATAAACAGAAAAGAGGGAAGGAACAATGTCTTTGTTTGCACATACTTTGTAATGCACATAACAAAGCCACCCTGCCTTGCTGGGGTCAGTGTTGTCATAGTACGCTGCACACACTCCTGAAGTCTCCCCACCCACAAGTCAGGGCGGCCTTTGATGGTTTCGGGAGAGGAGATCTGAGAGGTGAAACCTTGTTTTGGCTGGCAGGTTGCTTTTGCTGGGCTAGGGATTATGTTGTGATTGTTTTTAATATTCCTTTTCTGTCTTTTTTTTAAGAGAGCTGTTCTTTTCAGGGGAGATTGCTACATCATGTGGCCATGCGTTCCAAAGGCTTATCAGAGGGGCTTTGGCTCATTGGAGGAGCCTCTGCTTTGCGTGCAGGAGGTCCCAGGTTCAATCCCTGGCATCTCCAGTTAAAAGGAACCAGGCAGTAGGTGATGGGAAAGACTTCAGTGGCTCCTTAGTAGAATGTCTTCTGGGCATGCAGAAGGTTCCAGGTTCAATCCCCAGAATCTCCAGTTAAAAGGAACCAGGCAATAAGTCATGGAAATGACCTCAGTGGCTCATTGCTAGAGCATCTGCCGGGCAGTCAGAAGGTCCCATGTTCAATTCCTGGAAACTCCACTTAAAAGGATCAGGCACTAGGTGATGTGAAAGACCCTGGAGAGCTGCTGCAAGTCTGAGTAGACAATACTGGCCTTGATTGACTGATTCTCTGATTCAGTGTAAGGCAGCTGCATGTATGTTCATATATCTTGGCCTATATCCTGTTGCGGGGAGGGGCCATGACTCAGTGGTAGAGCATCTGCTTGGCATGCAGAAGGTCCCAGGTTCCTGAAACAAATTCATTCTCACGTTGGGCAAAAAATGAGTGGCAACGCTGCAGTTATCATAGAATCAAAGAGTTGGAAGGGGCCACCAAAGTCATCTAGTCCAACCACCAGCACAATGCAGGAAATTCACAACTACCTCCCCCCCACATCCCCAGTGACCCCCGCTCCATGCCCAGAAGATGGCCAAAATTCCCTCCCTCTCATGATCTGCCTAAGGTCATAGAATCAGCATTGCTGACAGATGGCCCATCTAGCCTCTGCTTAAAAACCCCTAGGGAAGGAGAGCTTACCACCTCCCGAGGAAGCCTGTTCCACTGAGGAACCGCTCTGTAAGAAAATTCTTCCTAATGTCTAGACGGAAACTCTTCTGATTTAATTTCAACCCGTTGGTTCTGGTCCGACCTTCCGGGGCAACAGAAAACAACTCGGCATCCTCCTCTACATGACAGCCCTTCATGTACTTGAAGATAGTTATCATGTCCCCTCTCCGTCTTCTCCTCTGCAGGCTAAACGTACCCAGCTCCTTCAACCTTTCCTCATAGGACTTGGTCTCCAGACCCCTCGCCGTCTTTGTTGCCCTCCTCTGGACACGTTCCAGCTTGTCTACGTCCTCCTTAAATTGTAGTGCCCCAAACTGAACACGATACTCAGTTGGTCTTAGAGCACAAATGGTTTCTCTCCCGACTGGGGGCGGGGGACGGGAATCTAGACCATGGGAGAGAAGCATTCTTACAGAGCGCATCGCCGTTTCCAGCAAGAAACCCGCGCATCGACAGGTGCAACTATGGCTTGCCTTTTCCAGCTTTCTCTTTCTAGCAGCTAATGCCTCCCGCCACAGGATGATCGCCTTTCTCGTAAGGTCGAGAATACAAAGCCGGAGAAACCTTCGGCGGCGAGCTCGCGTTCTCCGCTCTCAGCATCAAACGACAGAAGGGAGGCCGTCCGGAACGAAAGCTCTCCAAAGGCCACCTTGGATTTCTAAACACTTGCTTCTACGCGGAAGAAGTTTCTTTTGAGAGGAGAGGGTGGTGTGTGTAACGGCGGGCTGGGAAAGAGACGGAGGAACAGAAATACTTAACACGATCGCTTATAGAAGCAGCGCGGGTTTCTTGTTATTAATACAGAGAACCAGAAATCAGGTCCCCTGCTTTATCGTGGGTGACCAGATGTTGTCCGTGGGCTCGCGGGGGACCCAAGCCTGGGTCAGCTGTCAGGACCGCGAGTTGCTTTTAACAGCTCCTAGGTCCCCCCCCCCAAAAAAAACCTCTGGGTTTCCGTTCTCAGGCATTTGATAGCTTTTACTGCAGCTGTTGGTTTCACGGTGCGGTCAGGAGCTTTGGGCGGGCGTTTCGAGGCCACTCCTGGATTCTCTGTGGCCGGTCCTCTCCCCTCGAACTCCCTCGGAAAAAGGAGAGAAGAACACACGCCCTTGTTGTGCGTGCCTGCGTCTGGAGAAGGAAGTAAAAGCGAGAACCCGTCAGAAGTGTTTCTCTTTAAAAGAAATCGGAGGGCGGTTTCTATTTATAGCCCGTTTAAATGTCAGCAGTTGACTTTGTACCTTTCCGAGGGCTGCCGTTTGCACAGAAACGCTGATCGGGGGAGATAAAACAGCAGAATTGGGAAGCTTTTGAGACCGCAGTCTACTTACCTTGTGCCGGATACGAGGGACAAATCTTACCGCTTTCTCCATTGCTAGATTTTCTTCGGATGATGGGCAGGGAATGTGGCAGAGCCAGAAACGTGCATGTAGGAAAAGCCTCAGGTTCAGTTCCCAGAATCTCCAGTTAAAGGATCTTTGGTGACAAGTGGTGGGAAAGACCCTTCTATACCAGGAAAACATTGCCAAACTGAGTGGGCAGTAGTAGGCTAGATGAACACGTAATCTGGCTGACTGCAAAACAATCGTGAGGCTGTGGTTCAGTGGTAGAGCATGCAGAAGGTAGAAGCATGCTAGAACCTGCGGGCATCTCCTGAAGAAGAGGAAGAGTTGGTTTTTATATGCCAACTTTCTCTACCACTTAAGGGAGACTCAAACCGGCTTACAGTCACCATCCTTTCCCCTCCCCACAACAGACACCCTGTGAGGTAAGTGGGGCTGAGAGAGTGTGACTAGCCCAAGGTCACCCAGCTGGCTTTATACGTAGCAGCGGGGAAACACATCCAGTTCACCAGATTAGCCTCCGCCGCTCACGTGGAGGAGCGGGGAACCAAACCCGGTTCTCCAAATCAGACTCCACCGCTCCGAACCACCGCTCTTAACCACCACACCGTGCCGGCTTTCTCAGTTTCCTTCCAAACGCTGAATTTGAATTCTGTTTTTTGGCACGGCTCTGCTTAAGATACAACCGTTCAACAGATCGTAGGACCGGTTTTTTTTAAAAGCCGTGAATCGGTTCCTTCTTCGGCTTCGGTGCGGTCCTCCAGTAGGGTGAATTAACCCGAGACCCTCCAGTCCGCTGCCAAGGAAGCCCCAGGGTTGTTGTTTTTTTTAGAGATTCTTTCTTTCAACATTGCAACTTCAGAAGACTCTCAATCGGTCTGTGTAGCCTGGAATGTGATACCCTGGAAAGGAATGTTGTGAATCTCTTTAGACTTCCAGCTCCTTTTGACCCACCTCTCCAGGCCTGAGCTTGGCATCTGTCTAGCAATCCATCCCCTCTTTTCCCTCCTCGCTTCAAACAGCCACCATTAATAGAAATGAAGAAAAGGGGGCCAGCTGCTGTGGGGGGGGGGTATATGTTTTTCTTTTGTCTCATCAAATATGACGGGATTTCCTTTTAACCCTCGCTGTAAAGAATTTTTTTCCCTAACCAGGGCTTAATTCGGCTAAGATTCATTTCTGCATCGGGTTTCCTGTACATAAAAATGTCATGCTTTTAATGGCTGATATTTTGTTTAACAAATGGGAATTTCATACCGCCGAGCGGAAGACGGTTCCATTTTCTTAATGGAATACGCAAGTTGCCGATAATCCTGGATCTGAAGGCTGAGACATTTATATACTTTGAAAAATCTACTTTATCTCTCAATGGTTTTACCTTTTGGGTAGGATTATCTCGCTCTCCCCCCCTTTCCCGCCCCGTTCGAAGCGGGATGATTTCATAAGGGAATCGCTAAAATGTGGTAATAAAAGTTTACGGGACTCTGCATCATTCCCAAAATAGTTTATTTGTAACATATGTTGCACGAATAGACTGCATATCGGCATGGAAATGTAGAATATCGGCATGGAAATGTAGAAAGGTTTTTTCGGCGTGTTGTCAAAATGATTTACTAGGGATCCTCAGTCCGTGTTTTTCAGCCTAATCTCAAACTCAGACCCATAGCAGATATAATGTTGGCTTCCCCAATAAACCATAGTTTGCAAACTGGGCTGGCTTAAGAATATAAGAGAAGCTATGCTGGATCAGATCAAGGCCCATCAGGTCCAGCAGTCTGCTCACACAGTGGCCAACCAGGTGCCTCTAGGAAGCCCAAAAACAAGACGACTGCAGCAGCATTATCCTGCCTACTTTCCACAGCCCCTAATATAATAGGCATGCTCCTCTGATCCTGGAGAGAATAGGGATGCATCATGACTAATATCCATTTTGACTAGTAGCCATGAATACTCCTCTCTTCCATGAACATGTCCACTCCCCTCTTAAAGCCTTCCAGGTTGGCAGCCATTACCACATCCTTGGGCAGGGAGTTCCACAATTAAACTTTTTTTTGTGTAAAGAAAGACTTCCTTTTATCTGTTTTGAATCTCTCACTCTCCAACTTCAGCAAATGACCCCGTGTTCTAGTATTATGAGAGAGGAAGAAAAGCTTCTCCCTGTCCACCCTCTCCATACCATGCATAATTTTATAGACCTCTATCATGTCTCCCCTTAACCACCTTCTTTCCAGGCTAAACAGCCCTAAGAGCTTTAACCACTCCTCATAGGGCAGTTGCTTGGGGAAACTGTTTCCAAATTACCACAATCACAGTTATTTATTTAGTTGTTTATACCCCACCATTCTCCACGATGGGAACTCATAGTGGCTCACCTCTCCTCCTTTGCTATATTTTATCTTCACAACACCTCTGCGAAGTAGATTCGTCTGAGAGTATATGAATGGCCCGGGGTTACCCAGTGAGCTTCCGTGGCAGAGTGGGGATTTGAACCCAGGTCTCCCAGATACTAGTGCAACACTGAAATCACTACACTATGGTGGCTACAATGCACCAATTCAAACCATCATTCCACATAAACCCCCAAGACTGAAACCATGGCTTGAAGTGTATTAAAAAGGTGAGTTGCTCTATATTAGATTGACTTGCCAACTGAAATGTGAATTAATTTTTATGTACATTTTTTAAAAAAATTATAAGAAAAACATTGGTGGTGGTGGAAAGAATCGTCAAATCGTAGCCAGTTTATGGCAACCCTGTAGAGTTTGATTCTCCCTTAAGTGGTAGAGAAGGTCGGCATATAAAAACCAACTCTTCTTCTTGATGATGATGGAGCCAAGGAATAGAAAGTCTTGAACAATTTCAGTTTCCTCATTGTGAACCTTAAAGTTGAGTAATTCTCCTGCGGTCATTACTTTGGTCTTCTTGATGTTCAGCTGTAGCCCTGCTTTGGCCCTTTCCACTTTAACTTTCAGCAGTAGTCATTTCAAGTCATTTCAGTCACATCTCCAATAGTGAATCAGAAGCCTTGCTGGGTAAAAGCCCTAACTGGCCCCAACCACTTCCTAAAAAACACTTGGCAGGTGCCAGAAAAGGTGTTGTGGCCACCCACGAACACCATGTTGGGGACCCTACCTTACATCTTCCTTCTCTCCTTCCTTTGCTCCCAGCAAGTCTAGGGTTACCAGGTCCCTCTTCAACCCTAAGCAAGTCCCAAATGGTAACCCTGGCCTCAAGATTTCCCTTATCGTTTGAAATGTCTCTGCAGCTGAGCGCTTGGGTGTATGTGTATGTTTTTGGTTCATTTTGGGATTCCCACTCCACCCTCCCCATTGGCGGTGCTAACTCGATTGTAAATGGAGTCCTGAAAGGTCAGGGAAGATGCTGAATTCACCTGAAAGTAGACACTAGGAAACTGTAAGGAAAGCTGTGAACTGCATCGTTTTAGCTCATCGTTCTTGCTGCTGCACAGCTCGTTTTGCAGCTACTCCCAAATTAATCCTTCCAGGAAGAAGAAGAAGAAGAGTTGGTTTTTATATGCCGACTTTCTCTCCCACTTAAGGGAATACTCAAACCGGCTTACAATCACCCCTTCCCCACAACAGACACTCTGTGAGGTAGGTGGGGCTGAGAGAGTGTGACTAGCCCAAGGTCACCCAGCTGGCTTCATGTGGAGGAGTGGGGAAGCAAATCCAGTCCACCAGATTAGCCTCCGCCGCTCATGTGGAGGAGTGGGGAATCAAACCCGGTTCTCCAGATCAGAGTCCGCCGCTCCAAACCACCACTCTTAACCACTACAGCACGCTGGCTCTCCAGGAAGCAACATCACTGGGACAAGAGCAAAATCCAACCGATGCTGTTTCTGAAAGTTGAGCTGATTTCATGAATGTGAGAAAGGAGGTTAACGCATGGCCGTCTTGTACCCCCATGTCTCCCGCGAATGTAGTGAATTTCCAAAGCAAGCACACGCATGGTCGCCGCCTGGCCACGCTATCACCCCACCCATTTCCAAACCACTGGTTTTTAAAGTCCTGCGTTGTCCCAATTTAAATGGGTGCTTCGCTACAGACGCGGGAGTTTTCCAGCGCATTTCCGAACGCTGGTAAACTTATCCCCTGCTGGGATAAGCCGCCACCCTGCCACAGCAGCAGCAGCTCGGTAGAGCATCTGCTTGGCATGCAGAAGGTCCCCGGTTCAATCCCCGGCATCTCCAGCTAAAGGGACTAGGCAAGTGGGTGATGTGAAAGACCTCTGCCTGAGACCCTGGAGAGCCGCTGCCGGCCTGAGTAGACAATACTGACTTTGATGGACCGAGGGTCTGATTCAGTATAAGTCAGCTTCATGTGTTGATGTGTTCACCTCTCTTCGTCTCTTGCCTTGAAAACCATATGGGGTCACCATAAGTCAGCTGCGACTTGATGACCCTTGATACACATACACACAGTATGTATTGTATGGGTTTTGTTTTCAAAAGGGACCTTTGTTCAGGTCAGTGAAAGAAAATGCTGTCTCGGTAGGTTCAGTGTAAATGCAGGCTCAAGTAAGACCTTCCTAATGGCAGAATGCCCTGACCTGGATGGCCCAGGCAAGCCTGATCTCATCAGATCTGAGAACCTAAGCAGGGTCGGCCCAGTAGATATTTGGATGGAAGACCACCAAGGAAGTCCAAGGTTGCTATGCAGAGGCAGGCCATGGTGAACCACCTCTGCTCCTCTCTTGCCTTGAAAACCTCATGAACGGTCTCTGTAAGTTGGCTACGAGTTGACAGCACTTTCCACCACCAAAATGCTAGCTGGTATCATAAGTCTTACTTTCCCTTACGCGATTCCCTTTTACATTGTACAGACAATCTTCTGCTGTGGATTACTTTCTTCCGACATTAGATCCTTAACGCTCCCACAAGCCTGGTATCTTTCACAAAGCCGAAAAGCGCAGTGCGCCAGTGGGATGTGATCCACAGCAAAGGACTCCCTGCACAGCAGGTAAAAGGGGGTATGCAAGTGGAGAAAAGGCTCAGGATCAAAGCAAAGGAGGAGGAGGAAGAGAAAAGTTGTTTTTTTATATGTCAACTGTCTCTACCTTTATGGAGTCTCAAAGCAGCTTACAATCCCTTCCCATCTCCACAACATATCCCTTGGGACATAAGTAGGGCTGAAAGAGTTTGGAAAGGAGGAGGAGAAGGAGAAGAAGAAGAGTTGGTTTTTATATACCGACTTTCTCTGCCACTTAAGGGAGAATCAAATCGGCTTACAATCACCTTCCCTTTCCCTCCCCA
Organism: Euleptes europaea; assembly: GCF_029931775.1. Taxonomy (NCBI): domain Eukaryota; kingdom Metazoa; phylum Chordata; class Lepidosauria; order Squamata; family Sphaerodactylidae; genus Euleptes; species Euleptes europaea. Next base: position 115,898,437 of record NC_079315.1, on the reverse strand, counting down.
CAACAGACACCCTGTGAGATAGGTGAGGCTGAGAGAGCACGACTAGCCCAAGGTCACCCAGCTGGCTTTGTGTTTAGGAGTGGGGAAACAAATCCAGTTCACCAGATTAGTCTCCGCCGCTCATGTGGAGGAGTGGGGACTCAAACCCGGTTCTCCAGATCAGACTCCACCGCTCCAAACCACAGTTTTTGACCACTACATCACGCTGGCTCTCTTGTGTGACTAGCCCACGGTACCCAGCAGGCTTCAGGTGGAAGAGTGGGGAAACCAGCCCAGTTCACCAGATTAGAGTCTGCCGCTCACGTGGAGGAGTGGGGAATTGAACCCGGTTCTGCAAATTAGATTCCACCGCTCTTAACCACTGCACCACACAGCAGAATGAGTCCATAGCCAAACACACAGAGCCCTGAGAAGTGAGGAACAAAATAAATAAATAAAAAGAGACCACCTGGTCAAAATGGAGGAGGGTATTTTGGTGAACCATGTTCACTCTTGGACGAATTTTGCATTAACCTCTTGGCAAGGGGGTAGGCGTTGGCAGGGCGGCTTTACCAACCTATCCGGACAGCTTCTCCCAAATTGTAAGGTGGGGGGTTATGCATCCCAGTGAAAGTAATGTAGTGCAGAAGAGGCATACCCAAAATTCAGGCGCTGTTTGGATGTGCGCCCAAAGAAAAGCGTATCCAGGCAGGGTTGCACAAACCCTCTCTTAGGGGGCAGAGAGGTTTCACACTGGGAGCCGTTGCGAAGAGCGGTAAAGCGCTCAGGTAAAGGTAAATCCGTTTCCACCACTTTTTTGTGCCAGTTCTTCTCGGGGAGAGCGCTCGCACCTGCAGTTTTAAACCTCGTGCTCCAATCGCGGGTTTTATTTAGTATGCCATAAAAACAGTCATTTCTCAGATCATAAAAGGGGCCTTCACGTCATTTCTCTGCAGCGAGCTTTCCGGTGGAATGGTTCTGTCTCTGGGCTTTCACGCCTCAGGACACTGCATGGCTCTGTGTATTTATGCCCCCAAATAAAATGTGATTTTGCAAATTTTATTAGGTGCGCATTTTTCTCTGGGCGTGGAAATTCGTTCTGGAGAGGATACTGGGTGAGGCAGTTGATGTGCTGGAGTTGAGATTTCTGGGAGGAGAATGTGTCTTTTACAGGACTGGTGAGCTCTGCCTCCGGTTTTGTCCCGCATGGCAGCATTTAAACCCTGGTTGATTAAATCGACCACACACACTCCGCACTGAGCAAGATCGCTACCTGAGCAGAGCAAGAAGCAGACCTGCACATCTTTAAAGGCCGTGTTAAGACACAATCTGGTGATTCTTTTTTTTTAATAAAAAAAACCAGACAATATAATAGAAGAAGAAGAAGAGTTGGTTATTATATGCCGACTTTCTCTACCACTTAAGGGAGAATCAAACCGGCTTACCATCACCTTCCCTTAACCCTCCCCAGAACAGACACCCTGTGAGGTAGGTGGGGCTGAGAGAACATGACTATCCCAAGGTCACCCAGCTGGCTTCATGTGTAGGAGTGGGGAAACAAATCCAGTTCGCCGGATTAGCCTCCGCCACTCATGTGGAGGAGTGGGGAATCCAACCCGGTTCTCCAGATCAGAGTCCACCACTCTTAACCGCTACATAAAGTTGAATCAGATTATTGACAGAGGGCTTATTGTTGAACACATTTTCCAATTTCTCTTGCAATTACAGCTAAGAAAGGAATTCATTGATGGCATTGGTTTGTTTGTTTTTTAATAATTTTAAAATATATTTTGGACTTAATTCCTTTCCCATAATCTGAGGAAGGGTTTAGGTAGATGCTGAGTATCTTTCTGATTCATGTATGAAATAAAATCATGCCACATTTCATGGAAATCTGATATTTTACCTTTGACTACTGTTAAGTTGTGTCAATTTTTTTGCCATAGCTATTTGCCACAGTTCAGCATTCCAAGAATGTAGTATTAAATGTTCTGCAGTTTTCCAACGTTTTGCTATTACCCTACAGGCTGTCATCCCTCAAGTGTCTCTTGACAAACGTCTTGTCTCTAGTTCCAGGTAGCTGTGTCAGTCTTCCGTAGAAGAGTAAGATTCAAGTCCAGTAGAACCTAAAAGGCCCACAAGATTTTCTTTTCGGTCTTTAAGGTGCGACTGGACTCGAATCTTGTTCTTCTTGTCACTAGAAAACTGACTAAAACTCGGCACAGTTTGAGTGATGTCCTGATTTTGCATGGTCTCTGATGACAATTATTTTTCCTTGAAGCAACCCAACGCAGATTCTTTATTTGTGTCACGGGAGACACTTTCATAGACAGCTTTAAAGGGGGATTAGACATGTTCATGGAGGACAGGTCTATCAGTGGCTACCAGCCCTGGTGACTAAAGGGAACCTCCATGTACAGAGGCAGTCAACCTCTGAACCCCAGTGCCAGGAGAAGCCCTCAGGCTCTGTGCTCTGTTGTTGGACGTCTAGAGGAACCAGTTGGCCACTTTGTGAGGTGGGATGCTGGACTGGATGGACCACTGGTATGATCCAGCAGGGCTCTTCGGATGTTCTTGTGAAGGTCTTAGCCTCTATGCCCTGTTGTTGGCCTTCCAGAGGAATTGCTTCCTCTGCTTCCAGAGGATGGACCACTGTTGGAGACAGGAGGGTGGACTGGATGAACCACTGGTCTGATCCAGCAGGGCTCTTCTTACGTTTTTATCTGTTGGTAGAGAAGGGAGGGCCCTAAATTCTACATAATATCTCTGTCCTTCTCTGAAGAGCGCAGAGTGGCAGATACTTCAGCCATGGTTGCTTACTTTTTTTCTGAAGCATACTTCAGGCTTAAACCCTGGAAATCTTAGAACCCCCCCCCTTTCCAAGTATTAGAAAGGGCTGATGCTGATTAGCTTCCAAGATCTGATGGGATCGAGCTAGCCTGGGCAATCCAGGTTAGGTCACTGATGAGCCTACCTTTCGTGAATTTGCCTAACTTGCTTTTAAAACAATCTAAACTAGTGGCCAGGGAGAGTGGAGATTCAAACCCAGCCATCTGGGATCCTAGTCCAATACTCTGGCCACTACACAACACCAGCCCTGTCTGGAAGATTGGAGGTTCTTTGTAACTCTCCCTGGGGTATTGATGCAGCCACTGGAGGAGGGGCCGTGGCTCAGTGGTAGAGCATCTGCTTGGCATGCAGAAGGTCCCATGTTCAATCCCCGGTATCTCCAGTTAAAAGGGACTAGGCAGGTAGGTGATGTGAAAGACCCCTGCCTGAGACCCTGGAGAGCCGCTGCCGGTCTGAGTAGACAATGCTGACTTTGATGGACCAAGGCTGTGATTCAGTATAAGGCAGCTTCATGTGCTCATGTTCATGTGACCTCAATACCAGAGGAGAACCATTGGCATTCTAACACCCTACAAGGAAAGTGAAGCATGTGTGGCCACTCACAACCTGATATTTCGAGTTGTTCTGGAACACTTTAAATTGTTTGCAAAGGGATACATGTTTTCCAAAAAGCAGACAAATCGCTTTCTAACTGATATATCCCATCCACTCCTGCCCCCATGATGCCTTGCAAGGGATTTAAACCCATTCGTCATGAAACTCTGCATGCATCAAGGCCAAGGGACAGCGATTAACCTTTGATAGTGTCTGGTAAGATAAAACGGATTCCAGCTCCCGTAAGGGTAGAACAGCTTCCAAATGGATCTCTATCACTGCATCCATAAAAACATTCATTCCAGGGGTGGGGGCATTTGTTTTTGCTTTAGGTTTTTTTTTTTTTAAGTGAGTTTCCAGTTATCTGTAAATGTCTGTTTTACTATCCAATGGGCAGGGGACCAAAACTTCACATTTGGTTTGTTTCTCCCCTTTATCCCGGCAATTTGGCCTGTGCTGAAGCAAATGTGGAAATCCTCATGAGAAGGAAATGGATCACATTAATGCAATTCTCTGCCGGAAGAGGATCAGATACCTTTCTTGGGGGAAAACAGTGGAGAATAGTTATGGTCATTTAGCAAGTTTCTGGTCTAAAAATTGGGGTGTATGTGAAGACAACTTAGAATCATAGAGTTGGAAGGGACCACCAGTATCATCCAGTCCAACCCACTGCACAATGCAGGAAATTTGTAACTACCTCCCCCTACACCCCCAGTGAAGAAGAAGAAGAGTTGGTTTTTATATGCCGTCTTTTCTACCACTTAAGGGAGAATCAAACTGGCTTACAATCTCCTTCCCTTCCTCTACCACACTGGCCCCTACTCCATGCCCAGAAGATGGGGAAAAACCCTTCCAGGATCCCTGGCCAATCTGGCCTGGAGGAAAATTGCTTCGTGACCCCAAAGTGGCAATCTGTTATTGTATATGTGTGTTTGATGGAGTGTTGCACAAAGCCTACGGTAGTCAAAGGGCTCTTTCGGCTCATGGTAATTGAGAATTGTCTCAGACGGTAGCTGTATTGGTCTGCAGTACAAGATCTGTTTGAGTCTAGTAGCACATGAACACATGAAACCGCCTTATACCGAATCAGACCCTCGGTCCTTCAAAGTCAGTATTGCCTATTCAGACTGGCAGCAGCTCTCCAGGGTCTCAGGCAGAGGTCTTTGACATCACCTACCTGCCTAGTCCCTTTAACTGGAGGTGCCGGGGATTGAACCTGGGACCTTCTGCATGCCAAGCAGATGCTCTACCACTGAGCCACGGTACCTTAGGGACCAATAAGATCTCGGGGCTAGGAGCTTTCAAGAGTCAAAGCTCCCTTCGGCACGACTGAGAATGCAGCTCTTTGCGAGCCACAAAACCCGCAACCCGATGCCGTCCTGGCAGCAGTTCTCCTTTATGAATGTTGCGTCAAAAAGCATGAGCCAGAAGGCCACGTGGTATTGGCAAAAAAGCGACTGAAGGTTCGGTTTCGTGAACGATTAACTCCGACCCTTCCTCGCTTGTGCACCAAAGTGGCTTTTCTCCCCAGCTTCTGTTTTGTACACCTGCTGTTTAAATATTGACACATTTTCTGTGTTTGCAGCATGTGCTGGCCGCTCTGCCCTTTTCTCTCATGCCGGCGAAAACAGACTTTGCTGTGTACAGAAGTACCTGGAAAAGATCTCCTTGGAGTATCTGCCTTGGCTATGAGAAGGCAGAGATTTCTTTCTGTTTGTTTTAGCGAACGAGCGGCGAAGCAGGAGGCTTGCGTCCCTGTCGGAGATACCCCGGGCGTAATGACCGGTCATTTGATCGTCCGGCGAGATGCCCCAGAGATTTGGCATGATGCAAAACTGACTGTTGGAAGATATGATCTGGCCAACAAGGTTTCTGACCACCAAATAGGTCTAGGGTTGCCGATCTCCAGGTATTCTAACAAGAAATCACCATCTACTATAAGTCAAGTTTAAGCAAAGTAATAGTACTAGGCTCTTGGTATAATAATTCAAGTTCAAACAAATAAGTGTGTGTCAAAAAGTTCCCTAATATTCCAATATACGGAAAGGTCCGAAATACGGACCACTTCTGGTCCCAAGCAGCCCGGATGAGGGATATTCAACCTGTACGTGTTATCATCAACAATGTTGACTGTTTCCGTAACCCTTTATACTTGTGGTTTTATATGTAGCCTGTGCTCCAGGCCTTGTGTTTTTATCATATCTATTGTGTACTTGCCCTGACCTGGATGGCCCAGGCTAGCCTGATCTCGTCTGATCTCAGAAGCTAAGCAGGGTCAGCCCTGGTTAGTATTTGGATGGGAGACCACCAAGGAAGTCCAGGGTTGCTGTGCAGAGGAAGGCACTGGCAAGCCACCTCTGTTAGTCTCTTGCCATGAAAACCCCAAAAAGGGGTCGCCATAAGTCGGCTGCGACTTGACGGCACTTTACACACACACACACATTGTGTACTTAGGAGCCCCGTGGCGCAGTGTGGTAAGCTGCACTACTGCAGTCCAAGCTCTGCTCACTACCTGAGTTCGATCCCGATGGAAGTCGGTTTCAGGTAGCCGGCTCAAGGTCGACTCAGCCTCCCGTCCTTCCGAGGTCGGTGAAATGAGTACCCAGCTTGCTGGGGGTAAAGGGAAGAAGACTGGGGAAGGCACTGGCAAACCACCCCATAAACTAAGTCTGCCTAGTAAACTCGGGATGTGATGTCACCCCGTGGGTCAGGAATGACCTGGTGCTTGCACAGGGGACCTTATTGTGTACTTAATAAATATTAATTATTTTATAAGTTATAGTTTCCAGCTCAACCTTTGAGGATCTCTGTATTTTTATGGTTGAGTTTGTTTCTCCCCCCCTTTTTTTTTTTGTTGCCCAGTTCGAGGGAGCACAACCCATGCAAAGTTGGAGGTGGCGGCAAAGTAAACAGGTGCTTTGCGCTGGTTCTACAGCTCTGAGCACTGACCAGGATTGTTCTGTAGACAGTGTTTTAGGTGAATCAGCATTTCACTTCTGTTAACAGGAACTCAAGTAGCAAGAAGAATTACCAAGTCAAGAGTAGGGGATTTTTGGACCTGTGTCCTGCATCTGATGGGGGTAGGGTTGCCAGCTCTGGGTTGGGAAATCCCTAGAGATTTTAGGGGTGGAACCTGAGGAGATGAGGGACTTCACTGGGGTATAATGCTATAGAGTCCCGCCTTCCAAAGTGGTCATTTTCTCCGGGGGAACTGATTTCTGTTGCCTGGAGATCAGTTGTAATTCCAGGAGATCTCCAGCCAGCAACTGGAGGCTGGCAACCCTAGTTGGGGGTGAGACATTCAGAGGTCTCTTGACTGAGATGTCCCACCCCTTAGGTTTGGAGGTGATACCTGCTATTCATGGAGCACAGGGGTCTCTCCCGACCACCGTGAGGAGGGGCCATGACTCTGTGGTAGAGCATCTCCCTGGCATGCAGAAGGTCCCAGGTTCAATCCTCAGCATCTCCAGCTAAACAGATCAAGGGTCGGTGATGTGAAAGACCTCTGTCTGAGACCCTGGAGAGCCGCTGCCTGTCTGAGTAGACAATACTGACTTTGATGGACAAAGGGTCTGATTGGGGAGGGGCTATGGCTCCGTGGTAGAGCATCTGCTTGACAAGCAGAAGATCCCAGGTTCAATCCCCGGCATCTCCAGTTAAAGGGACTAGGCAAGTAGGTGATGTGAAAGATCTCTGCCTGAGACCCTGGAGAGCCACTGCGGTCTGAGTAGACAGTACTGACTTTGATGGACCCAGGGTCTGATTCAGTATAAGGCAGCTTCATGTATTCATGTGCATCTGTTTGTTTGGGGAGGGGCTGTGGCTCAGTGCTAGAGCCTCTGCTTGGCATGCAGAAGGTCCCAGGTTCAATCCTCGTCATCTCCAATATAAGGGATGAGGCAAGCAGGTGATGTGAAAAACCTGTACCTGAGACCCTGGAGAGCCGCTGCCAGTCAGAGTAGACAGTACTGACTTTGATGGACCAAGGGTCTGGTTCAGTAGAAGGCAGCTTCATATGTTCATGATTGTTGGCTGCCAACCTGTTGGAGGGCTGTGATGGTCAACCGACCTAGAACTTCATTCTCCCGTGTTGCGAAGGCGGGCACAATGCCTTTGCGCAGTTGCGAACGAACTCAGGCGAACGTCGTGGAAGAATTCTGAATGATCAAAGGGTAACACACATCTTTCAGATACGAACAGGCATCGCTGAATTTCTCAAAAGGGTACAAATCATCAAAATGCGTGTTAATATTAATGAACATCCGAGACGCAGCTTGTGAACTTTTCAAGGGAAGATTTGTCTGCCTTCTTGTTTACACGTTCAGGTTGCCAAATCGCAACCCCTTTCATCCTCCAAAGAAAATATGGGGGGGGGGAGAAATTAAATAGTAGAGGAATCTTGTGTTTCATTTATATAAAGACCTTTGCAGTAGACTCATTTTATCTTGTGAATCACTGAGGGAAGAAGAGTTGATTTTTGTATGCTGACTTTCTCTACTACTTAAGGAAAAATCAAACTGGCTTACAATCACCTTCTCTTCCCCTTCCCACAACAGACACCCTGTGAGGTAGGCTACCCAAGGCTAGCTCAAGGTCACCCAGCTGGCCTCGTGTGGGGGAGTGCGGAATCAAACCTGGTTCTCCAGATAAGAGTCCACTGCTCCAAACCACCGCTGTTAACCGCTACAACACGATGGCTCCTTCCCAGCCCCCCTGCCTTTAACATTTAATTTTGAGAAGTTATAAACCCCTTTTTTAACCAACCAGCCCACCCTCCAAAAAGGTAGGAGAATGGTAAACATAAGAGCAATGCAAAGCAACAGCCTGAGACAAAAATCCCACACAATAATCCATAAAAACCAAATCAATAGATCTCAAGGCCCTGCAGAGGTGAAAACCAAGACAACTAGTAAAACAAATAGTAGACAATAAATAGGGAGCCAGCTTGGTATAGTGGTTAAGAGCGGTGGTTTGGAGCGGCGGACTGTGATCTGGAGAAGTGGGTTTGATTCCCCCCTCCTCCACATGAGCGGCGGAGGCTAATCTGGTGGACTGGATTTGCTTCCCCACTCCTCCACATGAAGCCAGGTGGGTGACCTTGGGCTAGTCACACTCTCTCAGCCCCAACTACCTCGCAGGGTGTCTGTTGTGGGAAGGGGAAGGGAAGGTGATTGCAAGCCGGTTTGATTCTTCCTTAAGTGGTAGAGAAAGTCAGCATATAATAACCAACTCTTCCACTCCTCCTCCTCCTCCTTCTTCCTCTTCTTCTTCTTCTTCTTCTTCTTCTTCTTCGTCAGTGCCACAAACAAGGCTAAGTTAGTCACTAGTGGGGTTCCCAGCCAAACTGTGCTGACACCATGCCGTAGTTATGGCATTGGCATTTTTTGAATGCGGCGCTAGTTTGCATAAAAGAGCGTACGCAAAGAAGCGGTTATTCCATAACGGCGCTGCGACCTTCTGCTTTTGTGCATGGCACTCGAAGGCCATTGAGGTTGGCTTGACATCGGCGCATTGTTCAACGGCGAGTTGTCCTCTCGGTGTGGGAGGGGTCAAGTTTTTGTAAGTAGGGCCGTTGCACTGTACTTAAGGCCCGATTGTTCTCGCCCAGCTGCCTGAAAGCCCCGGCCCCGCCAAACCGTGTTGGGCTCAGACACGATATTTAAATGGATTTGTTGTGTCAGCACTGACGGGCCCTTTGTCCGAGCTGACAGAAGAACCCTATTGTTCCGCGTTTTCCCAGGCGAGGCTTCGAATGCAGGCCCCTGGAGGGAGTTGGCCTGTTGACATGGGGTGAAGACAATGTTCATAGTGGTGAACAAAGTTCGGTGGAGGAGGGAGAGAAGGAGCCTCCCGGGCTCGGAGCAAGGAATGGCATATGTGAAACACCGCCCATATTTTGGCTCAAATCTAACATCACTGTTTAACATTGAACACATGCTGAGGTCTACAATCTGACTCATGCCAGCTAAAACCCGACGTGAATAGGATGCTTTTGCAGCCGGAAAAGTAGGGAACGCCCTTCGGGGCCCGGAGTAGGGTTGCCCACCTCCAGGTGGGACCTGGGGATCTCCCGGAATTGCAACTGATCTCCAGACAACAGAGATCAGTTCACCTGGAGCAAGTGGCTGCTCTGGAGGGTGGACTCCATGCCATTCCACCCCCCTGAGGTCCCTCCCCTCCCCAAACTCCACCCTCTTCAGGCTCTACCCTTAAATCTCCAGGAACTTCCTGACCTGGAGCTGGCAAACCTAGCCCACAGTGACATCAGACACTCGTTGGTTTACAAACCTAGGGTCCCAAATTCAGTCCTGGGCAGCTCTGGGTAAAAGGATGTCATAGAATCATAGAGTTGGAAAAGACCACCAGGGTCATCTAGTCCAACCCCCTGTACAATACAGGAAATTCACAACTACCTACCCCACAAACCCCCAGCGACTCCATGCCCAGAAGATGGCCAAGATGCCCTCCCTCTCATCATCTGCTTAAGGTCATGGAATCAGCATTGCTGACAGATGGCCATCTGGCCTCTGCTTAAAAACCTCCAGGGAAGGAGAGCCCACCACCTCCTGAGGAAGCCTGTTCCAGTGAGGAACCGCTCTAACTGTTAGAAAATTCATGTCCGCTAGCATGGCTGGGAAATCCTCTGCTGGAGACCTTGGCCGAGTGCTGCCAGTCAGAACACATGCTGGGGGATTGACGGAAGAAGGTATCACACCTTTTCCATAGTCACATGAACCCATGAAGCTGCCTTATACTGAATCAGCCCCTTGGTCCATCAAAGTCAGTATTGTCTACTCAGACCAGCAGCGGCTCTCCAGGGTCTCAGGCAGGGTCTCCAGGGTCTCAGGCAGGGGTCTTTCACATCACCAGCTCGCCTAGGCCCTTGATTGAACCTGAGACCTTCTGCATGCCAAGCAGATGCTCTACCACGGAGCCACAGCCCCTCCCCAATCAGACCCTTTGTCCATCAAAGTCCGTATTGCCTACTCAGACAGGCAGCAGCTCTCCAGGGTCTCTGGCGGAGGTCTTTCCCATCACCTATTTGTCTGGTCCCTTTAGCTGGAGATGCCGGGGCTTGAACCTGGGACCTTCTGCATGCCAAGCCGATGCTCTACCACTGAACCAGAGCCCCCTGTACTTATTTAATTGATTTGGGTGCAAGACGCATTAGCTACTTTTTCAAAAATGTCAAAAGTGGTGCGCAGCAAAATGAAATGTTGCTGTCATTTTTTTTATTTTAAAAAATTGAAACGTCTGAAAACCGCAGTGATTAAGCAAACAGAAGACTTTGGTATTTAAACTAAAATATAACATCGTAAAAAAAATAATAACACGGCGTTCGCACAGTCACTGAGGTCACATGGCCGTAGATACGTGCAAAACAAGTTCTGGAGGAAATTCTACGGTTCCACAGATGTTAACTGATCCTTAGAAAGCCATTTATCACAGGTGTGGAGGTTGAATTTGCAAACAGTCTCTTGTGGCTTCTGACACAGGGTTTCTCTGTGTGTGTGTGTAAAACAATGACAAATCTTAGAAATACGGTTTCATTTCAAATGCACATATTTTCCTGTTCCTGTGCAGGCATTTGTGTTTGCCTTTATTTATTGATATCCCGCTTCTCTCCCTCGTTGGGACTCAAAGCAGCTTAGAACATCGACCTCCCCTCCTCCGTTCTCTCAGAACAACAACTCTGCGAGGTGGGCCGGGCTCAGAGTTTGTGATAGGCCCCAGGTCGCTCGGTGACCTTCACTAGTTGAAGTAGGAATTCGAACCCAGGTCAGCCAGGGATCTACTCCTCCATCTATTCACCGCACCCGCTCTCAGAGGGGATCAGAAGTCACATTGCAGATGTATCATACCTGTTGCTGATAGCCTTTTTGCCACAAAGAAAAGGAGCAAGCTCGATTTGTGTGGCTCCGCTTTCACTGGACAATGATTTAAGTGACAGAGAATGAGATTTCTAAGAGAGCCAGAGTGGTGTCGTGGTTAAGAGCGGCAGACTCTAATCTGGAGAGCCGGGTTGGTTTTCCCTGCTCCTCCATATGTGTGGCGGACTCTAATCTGGAGAACCGGGCTCGATTCCCCACTTCTCCACATGAAGCCATCTGGGTGACCTTGGGCCAGTCACAGTTCTCTTAGCCTTCTGTCAGCCCCACCTACCTCACAGGGTGTCTGTTGTGGGGAGAGGAAGGGAAGCAGATTGTAAGCCCATTTGATTCTCCTTCAAAGGTAGATAAAGCAGGCATATAAAACCAACTCTTCTTCTTCTTCAAAGAGAATAAAAATGTTGACTTTTTTGAGCCCATGTTTGGTGGTGTCAGAAGTGGTTATCACGAAACCACTCATCAGGTCTCTCTCTCTCTCTCTCTCTCTCTCTCTCTCTCTCTCTCTCTCTCTCTCTCTCTCTCTCTCTCTCTCTCTCTCTCTCTCTCTCTCTCTCTCTCTCTCTCTCTCTCTCTCTCTCTCTCTCTCTCTCTTTTCATAGCAGCTAAATTCATCACCTCCCAAAACCCAGCTCTGGTCGTTTCTACGGAGTTCTGTGTTGTTCTAATGCATCACACTATGATGTGGGAAATTTGTGTCCCAGTTTCCCAGTCTGCTTTGAAGCTCACTGGGTGAACATTGAGAGCACCTTCCTCTGTCACATGTTCACCGAACCTTATAGGGTTGTTGAGAGGATAAAATGGAGGCGGAGAAACCAATGTTTGCTAACCCAAACATTTTGCGGGGTGAAAAAGGTAAAGGTCCCCTGTGCAAGCTCCGGGTCATTCCTGACCCATAGGGTGAAGTCACATCCCAACGTTTGCTAGGCAGACTTTGTTTACGGGGTGGTTTGCCAGTGCCTTCCCCAACCTTCTTCCCTTTACCCCCAGCAAGCTGGGTGCTCATTTTACCGACCTCGGAAGGACGGAAGGCTGAGTCAACCTTGAGCCGGTGACCTGAAACCCACTTCCGTCGGGATCGAACTCAGGTTGTGAGCAGAGCTTGGACTGCAGTACTGTAGCTTACCGCTTTGCGCCACGGGGCTCACTATTTTGAAGGGAAGGTATGATATAAACAGAGTTTCAGAAACTAAACTAAAACTAAAAAACAGAGTTTAAAAAACTGATCAGTGTTCTTCTTACCCTTCAATCATTTCTGCAAAGAGATTTGTGTGCTAATTAACCCAGAGAAACAATCGGTGATATGCCTTTAAATTAAAGGGAAAAAAACATTTTTCCTTCCAAAATCCAGGCTGATTAGAATATGAAAATAGCAGAGCCACAATGGTGCAGATGTTTCAAAAATCACAGCAGACAGCAATTAGTGACATGAGAAGCAGCTGCTTATCTATCCAGATAAAGCTTCTTAATAGGGAATTATACTCGAGGAACCGTTTTTGCAGATGGATCGCCTGATGCCTTAAAGAGGGGGCGTCGAGGTATTAGCTTTGATTTGCCAGCCAGGTTGCCATCCAGCGATCTGAGCGAGGCCTCTCCAGGCAGGTGTTTTTTGGCGTTAGGGGAGAAGGGCTACTGACAGATTAGGAGCTGATTTCCTCCACACCACCATGGCTGCAACCAGCATCACATGGAAACGCTTAGGGATGTTTAGCTTGGAAAGGAGACATGATAGAGGCCTATAAAATGATGCATGGTATAGAGAGAGCGGACAGGGAGAAGCATCTGTTTTGAATCTGTCACCCTCCAGCTTGGATGGACCAAGGGTCTGATTCAGTATAAGGCAGCTTCATGTGTTCATGTGTGCTACTGGACTCGAATCTTAGTTGCATCAGAAGTTAGGGCATCGGTGTCGTTTGTCTTGACCTTAACCCAAGAGCTGGTGGGTTTGATTTGGTTTTAAACGGTTGTTGCCCCTTCCCCTCTCTTCCCTCTCTCCTGTAAGTTTGGCTGCCGCTTTGTGTTTGCTCTTTTTGCCGCCCTGAGACGGTACAGTTCATCCAGCAACGGGGACCGAAGCCAAAACATTAGGAGCCGTGGGGGATCAGGCAGCGATCCAGGTGGATACACTGGGAGCAAAATACACTTCGAGTGCATTAATTTCGGCTCTCTCTGCCTGTCCTTTTGAATAAACAGTCTGCGCGTATCAGTTAACAGCTAATGAAACTCAGCCCGCGCTGGGCCTCGTGACCTGTGGTTATCATGCCGCACCAAAGCACATGGAAGGATTCTTTCAGAATGTGCGGCTCTCGCATGGTAACCTGTAGAGAATTAAGAGCAATGTGAAGTCTGGAAGGAGTAGCCTGTACACGAAGCAATGGTCTTTTGTGTCTTAACAACGCTGCAGGCTAAAATTTGACTTCAGAGGCAGGAATCTGGACTGTCTTAATTCAGATTTGTTTTAGACCAGGGGTCCCCGACCGTGTTGAACCTCTGGGTACTTTGGAATGTTGACAACAGGTAGAAGTAGGGTTGCCAACTCCGAGTTGGAAAAAACCTGGAGATTTGGGGTGTTTGCAGAGGGGAGGGACTTCAATGCCATAGTGTCCAATTGCCTGAGGAGGGCGGGGTTTGGCGAGGGGAGAGACTTCAATGCCATAGAGCAGGGGTGTCGAACTCATTTGTTACAAGGGCAGGATATGACATAATGTCACTTGGTTGGGCCGGGCCATGCCTTGCCAGCCCAGATCGAGAATGGGGGTTGGGCGGCTGCCTCAGCTGGCTTGCAGACTGGATATGAACTCTCAAGGGGCCGGATCTGGCACATGAGCCGTATGTTTGACACCCGTGCTGTTGAACACATGAGCAGGCATAGATAAAAAATATTTTCTACAGTTCCATTTTTGCCATGGGAGTGATACGGGAGCAGTCTTGTGACTGGAAAACCGCAACACGGGAAGGTCACACATACCCCTAAGTGCATGTCCCAACCGAGCAAGAGAGGTTCAAATGTGCGTTGACAATGTAGAGTAGAGCGTGGAATCAAGTCGGTTATCGCAGGAGTGACAGCACTGCTCCCTGTCTCCTCGCCTTCTTCCCTTCTTCCCGTTCTTCATCCTCCAAGTATTGACCCGCGCACCAGCAGATACAAAAAGCATGGGGATTACAGTTGGGCAAATGCTATTCACTTTGTTCCCTCGTTTTGCTGCGTCAAGAGTTCGTAGTCCATCCATCTGATGACTCGTTGCAAATTCCTATGGACGGCAGTCGTGCTAGAAATCAAGAACCTTGTGACAATATTTAACTTTCTCCTCTGCTCTTCACAGGTTTATGACCGGCTGCAAAAGCATGCTGCTGCACACTACAATCCAGAGCACCAGCAGGACTTCACCAGTGACACCTTAAAATCAAGGCACCAGCAAAAAAGCAGCAACCAGCATCATCTCGACTGGTCGGCGAGCTCTGAATCTGGTCCGGCTTCCCAAGCCTGCTTCATCGAACCCGAGCCAAATCGAGAAGCCAGCAGCTCCGCCAAGACCCCTGCCTCGGAGACCACAGTGTCTTTCAGCAAATCCCAGTCTAAGAAATCTAATGCCAGCAACTCGTGGGGTCAGTTGGCCACCAGTAATAACAAAGACCATACTGTGTGCAGCGTGGTCCCAGGATCCAGTGCCCTTGGTGTAACTTCCCAGTCTATTAATCCATCTGAATGCAATGGCTTTTTGCCACGGTTGAGCCAAGAGGGAGGGGGACAGATGGAAGCTCCTGACCCACCCACTGGCAGCTCAAAGAAAAAATCCAGTAAAAAAGATTCAATCAACCAAACCATCCAACACGCAGACATAGAATGGGTGAAAAACACTCAGAAGTCCTTTGAGGCCAAAACTCATGACAGTATGGAAGGGAAAAAGGAATCTGGCGCGACCAAACCATCGCCCCCTAGGCAAAGCCCAAACTCTGCCAACGGTTCTGAAAGTGACTCCAGTCGCGTGCGAATTACTATACCGATCAAGGCTCCAACGGCGGAGCCGCCTGGCCACAAACGGAAGAAACGACAGTCCCCCAAAAATGCTGTTGACAAGAGCATCCCAGAGAAAGCCCCACCTTCCGGACACCCTGTGAGCAGTGATGTAGCCAGCAGGATTAACTCACAAACAGAGGTATGCAAGAAAGATCTGCGAGTCACAAAGCAAGGAAAAGCTACTGAAAGCGAGCCATCATTAGTGCCAGTAGAAAACAATGTCGCTCATAAATCTCCTGCAACCAATGCCACCAGGCTCCGAAAGTCCACAACTGTGACCCCTGCTTCAATGACCATTGATACTCCTGCACTCAGCAAACAGCCAGAGGTTCAACATCCAAAGTTTGCCGCCAAACGAAGATGGACTTGCAGCAAACCTAAGAGTATGCTCCGGGAACCTCCTCTAGGCCCCTCTGAGAAATTGATGGTAGAACCTCCATCAGCCTATCCCATAACTCCGTCTAGTCCTCTGTATACCAATACAGACAGTCTTACTGTGATTACTCCCATCAAGAAGAAGAGGGGGCGACCGAAGAAGCAGCCTTTGCTCACCGTCGAAACCATCCACGAAGGAACATCCACCAGCCCGGTCAGTCCAATCAACCGAGAATTTCCTGGTACGAAAAAAAGGAAGAGGAGACGAAACTTGGCCAAGTTGGCCCAGATGGCTCCGGGAGAAGATAAATCTATCAGCGAGCTGAAATTTCACAAAAAGGTTGGCAAGCTCGGCGTGTTGGATAAGAAAACCATTAAGACCATTAACAAAATGAAGACCCTCAAGAGGAAGAATCTTTTGAGCCAGATCTTATCCTGCTCTAGCAACATAGCTTTGAAAATGAAAACACAGCCACCCGCTAGTATGGGGGCTCCGACCATTGATGCCCGACTAGGGAAGCAGATAAATGTGAGCAAGAGGGGGACAATCTATATTGGCAAGAAAAGGGGAAGAAAGCCACGGTCTGAGTTGCAGCCCCCGTTGGAAGAACCGAAGACAGCCATCAAACATTTGAGGCCTGTTTCCAGCCAGCCAGATAACCCAGCAGTGCCTTCCCACTTGCATTCACTTGTGGCGCCATCACCAGCAGCTGTTCATCCGCTTTCGACGCAGTTAGTGGGGTCTAACGGCAACCTTAGCCCTGCCAGCACTGAAACGAATTTTTCAGAATTGAAAACTATGCCAAATCTACAGCCCATCAGCGCTCTTCCCACAAAAACTCAGAAAGGAATACACAGCGGGACTTGGAAATTGTCCCCACCCAGGCTAATGGCAAATTCTCCTTCCCACCTTTGTGATATAGGTTCCCTGAAGGAAGTCACGCTCTCCCCAGTAAGCGAATCCCACAGCGAGGAAACCATACCAAGCGATAGTGGGATTGGAACTGACAACAACAGTACTTCTGACCAAGCAGAGAAGACCTCAGAATCCCGCAGGAGGTACTCATTCGATTTCTGTAGCCTGGACAATCCAGAGGCGATTCAGTCAGACACCAGCACTAAGAACAGACACAGCCACCGGCAGAAGCATCTCATTGTTGATAACTTTCTCTCTCACGAGACCATGAAAAAACCAAAGCACAAGAGGAAGAGGAAAAACCTGCAGAACAGAGACGACCTCCAGTTTCTCGCAGACCTGGAAGAGCTCATCAGCAAGTTCCAATTGTTCAGGATTTCCCACAGGAGCTACACGTTTTATCACGAAAATCCTTACCCCAGCATTTTCAGGATTAACTTTGATCATTATTACCCTGTGCCATATATCCAGTACGACCCATTGCTGTATCTTCGCAGGACCTCCGACCTGAAGTCTAAGAAGAAGCGTGGTAGACCTGCCAAAACCAATGACACCATGACAAAGGTGCCTTTTTTACAAGGGTTTGGTTACCCTATTCCCAGTGGGAGTTACTATGCACCCTATGGAATGCCTTACACATCAATGCCTATGATGAATCTTGGTTACTACGGTCAGTACCCAGCTCCTTTGTACTTGTCCCACACACTCGGAGCAGCTTCTCCATTTATGAGGCCTACTGTGCCCCCTCCCCAGTTCCACACAAGCTCGCACATGAAGATGCCCAATACTGCCAAGCATAAAGTGAAGCATGGCGTTCATCTGCAGACCCCCGTTGGGATGGGCCTTGGGGACGTGCATTCTTCACTTACCTCTCCAAAGGTTGCGGGGCCGAGCATGCCCAGCGGCCGACTCCACAAAAGGAAACACAAGCATAAGCACAAACACAAGGACGAGCGGATATTGGGGGCACATGATGACCTGAGCAGTCTCTTTGCTAGCAAGTCCACTGGCTTCTCTGGCCATTCGGTTAGCGAAAGATTAAGTGTCTCGGATAAAGACCTCTCTTTGCTGACGGAGAAGAGCAAGCATAAAGAGAAACAGAAGCACCAGCATTGCGAAACGGGGCACAAAAGTTCCAAGAGCAGCTTTGAGGTGGACACCTTGTCTACACTGTCACTCTCTGACACCCAGCAGTGGATGCCGAGCAAGGATAAGAGCGATTCGGGCAATGACCCTGCCGACTCGTGCATGAAGAGGTACTCTGGGAATGCTGAGAGTGGCGCAAGGTCTGAGTCTCTGGACGTGTTCGGCGAGATCAATTCATTGAGTGAAAAGCGCGACAATGATGCAAGTGGGAGCAAACGGAGGAGTTTTGAAGGATTCGGGACCTATCGGGAGAAGGACCTTCAGACCTTCAGAACGAGTAGGAGGGACAGGAGTTCCTACGATTCCTCCGCTGCTTCAGGTAAGAGTCCTAATTTGCAAAAGATATCCTTTTGTCAACTCGTTCTGGTTTTCTTTGCAGCTACTCATTTTGATATGCATTATCTGTTCGCTATATTTCTATCTGCCCACCTTCTCAAAGAAGTTCATCATTTGCAGTAACAGTTTAAAATCCTATAGATGTGGTACAAAAGGAAATGGAGAATGAAGTCAGAAGGACAGGAAGTTCGGGTACCTTCATTTCATGATGTTTAATGCAATTAACAAAGCGACCCGATGGTTGATTTGTTGGACATAGATGTACGACATAGACATAGATGGTTGATTTGTACGACATAGGACATCTATATAACATAGATGTTATATAATGCAGTTAACAAAGCAAGTTGATGGTTGATTTGTATGACACAGACAATGTATCTTGCCCATAGGTGAGGCATGAGTGTGCTCGTTCCTACCCATGCCCGACATTTGCACCCAAGACACACCATCTGAGGAGGCCTACAGAGAAACTTTCTTCTGCCACACTGGCCCAATTGCATGAAGAGTTTCTGCAAGAGGGTCACATATCCCCAGTAGATACTGACATTGGGGTGCATCATACTGTCATTGGGGGGGGAATGCCTCACTTTTCCTTTTGACTCAGGTTTGAAGCCTTCCTCCAATCGAAGGAGCCTTCCTCCAAATTAAGTGGCCCTTCCCCTTAATTTGGATCCACGTCGCTGCTGTGGAGACTCTCAGTGTGGCCACAATACTGGTAGTAAGGTGGCTAGAAATTTTATGGCCTCCCCAGATGGACAGTCATCACCGATAACTAATTTTCAGTGGTCTCTCAGTAGGGCTGTAATACAGCGAGGTTCATTGGTAAGAAGATATACCTTTGTCATCAAAGAAGAACAGAATATTTAAAGCATGGCTGCATAGGAACAGTTTTGCTTTCTGTACACTACATCCTTTGCTGTTTTGCGGCCATAAGGAAGCAGAGCTGTCCTACGCTTTGGGATACCTAGATTTATGTTGTTTTATCCGGCAAATTGTGTTATTGGAGGAAAGGCTGAAAAGCCAATTCATAGAACCCAGAAAGTGAGTGGAAATGTGGTTTGAGGGAATGTTGGCCAAGCGTGGTCAGATGGGGAAGCAATTGGGGCTCTCCACACCTTCTCCAACTGTTCAATGTCGGCTGACATTTTAATAAGACCACCTCCCAGCAGCCTTTGTGGTGGCACCGTGAAATGTCCGACCTCGTCGAGGAGCCGTAACTTATGCCGTGATCTGAGGATCGCTTACTTGGAAGTAATTTCCCGTCGTACCGGGGATTCCAAGGAAATGCGCTTAGTATCGAGCTGCCAGATCATCTCCGCAAACCCTTTTGGGGCGTGGGGAACCGCTCCGTTTGCACAGCTGCTGAGGAGACTTGTTTTGGGTCAGCCGAGTTTGCGTAAGGCGCACTCCAGCTGTGTGTTTTTCTTCTGGATAAGTGGTGAGAGAGGAGAGGGCCCCCAATCACTGCGATGCCCATCATCATCATATTTAACCGAACAGGAATAGCTTAAAATGAGTGTTTCTCTGTGGTGTACGTTTTCGCAGGTCGGGTGCTGAAGACGAGCCAAGTAGCTTTAACTGAGGCCGTGTTTCAACAACTACAACAAGAAGAGTTGTTTTTTTATATGCCGACTCTCTCTACCACTTCAAGCAGAATAAAACCCGCTTACAATCACCTTCCCTTCCCCTCCCCACAACAGACACCCTGTGAGGCAGGTGGGGCTGAGAGAGTGTGACTAGCCCAAGGTCACCCAGCTGGCTTCATGTGGAGGAGTGGGGAAACAAATCCAGTTCACCAGCTTAGCCTCCGCCACTCATGTGCAGGAATGGGGAATCAAACCTAGTTCTCCAGATCAGAGTCCACCGCTCCAAACCACCGCTCTTAACCACTACACCCAGATTCAGAGGCATTTACCTCGTGTTTATTACCCGGTGTCAATTTGTGGTTCAGAATGTATAAACAGAATCCAACCTGCAGTAATTTATTGGAGTTGATACCCCAGAATACCAGTTTACAATCGCCTTCCCTTCCTCCCCACAACAGACACCTTGTGAGGTAGGTGGGGCTGAGAGAGTTTGGAGAGAACTGTGACTGGCCCAAGGTCATGCAGCTGGAGGAGTGGGGAAACCAACCCTGTTCGCCAGATTAGAGTCTGCCACTCATGTGGAGGAGCAGGGAATCAAACCCGGTTCTCCAGATTAGAGTCCACCGCTCCTAACCACTACCCCACGCTGGCTCACGGAGGAAAGCTTTCTCACAGAGACTCCTCTTAAAAGGATGGAGCGTATGTGTCTTTGAGGAAAGGCAATAACAGGAGTAAAAGTACCACGGGCACTTGTTGCCTTACTTCTGAGCTCCGCAGGATTTGGAATAATTTTCTAACAGTTGGAGGCTTCCTCGGGAGGTGGTAAGGTCTCCTTCCCTGGAGGTTTTAAAGAAGAGGTTAGATGGCCATCATCTAAGCAGAGGTTACATGGCCATCTGTCAGCAATGCTGATTCTGTGACCTTAGGCAGATGATGAGAGGGAGGGCATCTTGGCCATCTTCTGGGCATGGAGTAGGGGTCACTGTGAGTGTGCGGGGGGGAGGTAGCTGTGAATTTCCTGCATTGTGCAGGGGGTTGGACTAGATGACCCTGGTGGTCCCTTCCAACTCTATGATTCTATGGAGACCTTGCCAGCTTGGCAACCAGCAGAAGACCTGTTGGGTCTAGGATATTTGGGGTGGGGGAAGCTTGATCACTTCTGGGGAAACCTGGAAGTGATGCCGTGCTCTCTAGGAATCGCCGGAAACTCTGTGGCCAAATCATAGAGTTTTGGAGGGTTCCTAATGAAGACTGATGTCATTGCCAGGTTTTTCTGGAAGCAATGTCACGCTATTGCTGACGGCTGGTTTTTTTTTTTTCCTCCTGCCAGCCATTGGTTTGCCAGCGGACACATGGCAACGCTGTTCAGGAAGCAGTATGGCCTCTAAATCAGTGGTTCCCAACCTTTTTTTGACCAGGGACCACTAGGATTTTTTTGTTCGGTGCAGGGACCCCAAGGTTCAAAATAAAAATTCCGAGAATTTGAAAATATACTTTAATCATAACTGTTAGTTAAACACTAAACTTAGAATAATATTTGAATATATATATTTTATAATAGAGAACTTTTAATTGAAAATATTAATTTATATGGGTTTATAACTTTGTTTCGCGGACCTTAATTTAGTTCTCGCGGACCCCTGGGGGTCCACGGACCCTCGGTTGGGAACCAGTGCTCTAAATGAATGCTATGCACAGCTTTCCTGCTGTTATGACAACAGGGCCACACCATTTAACTAGATATTTTTTTAGAAAAACGGTTCCCTGCGTTGTGGTTGCCTACGACTGACCACCCGCCTGCCCCATTGTTGTCCCAGACTTCCTTCGAGGAGCATAGGGTGGTGTGCACAGCTCTCCTCTCTGATTTGCCCTTACAACAACCCTGTAAGGTTGGCCAGGCGGAGGGAGCATGACTGGCTCAAAGTCGCCCGGGGAACTTCAGGGCAGAAACGGGATTTGAAGCCCAATTTTCTAACCACTGGCTAGTGATAGCTGTATGCTGAGGAATATGAAAAATGTCACCTCGTTTGACCGGGCCGTGCCTCGCCACCCCGGATCAAGAGTGGGGTGTGCGTGGGGCTGCCTTGGCTGGCTCACGGTCTGGATAAGAGCTCTCAAGGGGCCGGATCCAGCCCGTGGGCCGTATGTTTTGACACTCTTGTTCTACTCATGGAGAGCCAGCGTGGTGTAGTGGTTAAGAGCGGTGGTTTGGAGCATTGGAGTCTGATCTGGAGAACCGGGTTTGATTCCCCACTCCTCCACATGAGCGGCGGAGGCTAATCTGGCGAACTGGATTTGTTTCCCCACTCCGACACATGAAGCCTGTTGGGTTACCTTGGGCTAGTCACAGTTCCTTCTGAACTCTCTCAGCCCACCTACCTCATAGGGTGTTCTGTTATGGGGAGGGGGAGGGAAGGTGATTGTAAGCCGTTTTGATTCTTCCTTAAGTGGTAGAGAAAGTCGGCATATAAAAACCAACTTCTTCTTCTACTACTACTACTGCTGCTGCTTCTGCTACCACCACTACCACTACTACTACTAAAAGAAAAAATGTGCTCAGAGCTCCATACACTAGGAGCTGGGAGCTCCATACCGTTTCAGCCTGTCACGAATGAGCACCGTTGGTAAGGGACTAGTTCTCAGCAAGAAAGGCGCTAATAGATTTGCAGAGGTTCTTTAAAGGTTTTAAAAATACAAAAGTTACTCATGAATGGGGGTGGGGGGAGCCATCTTTGCTTTGCTCTCTGGCTTGACTGGGTTTGCTGTTCCAGCTTTTTGAAACCGGTATGTTTATTTTCATGTCTGCAAATATGTGTTCCTCTCCATGATCTAATCCATCAAGCTGCAGATTATGAGCTCGGTTTGTTCATTGTCAAAAGTATTATTTGGATGGAAAAGTCATCAATGTTTAGCTAACCAGAGCCATACTTTGTACTACAATTGGGGGGAAAAAAGAAAAATATATTAAAGCTAAAACAAGCTCTTGCCAAGAAAATGTGGAGCCAAGAGCACTCATTAAACTCTATGAATATCTGCCTGTTTATGATTGTCTGAGCCTGCGGCGTAACATTTTCTTTTGACTTCTGCCCTTTCGACAAGAATCCCGGTCTCTGTTTCTTCCCTTGCACCGCCAAGGCAGAGGGCCATTTCACACATTACATAGAAACAAATGTGGGTTCAGCAACGGGGAACATTTATGCAGGACGTTTAGGTGTTCCAAGTCTTTTGTATAATTTATCTGGCAGTGGTTTTTACAGCAGCCCTTTCTGAATCAGTATCTCCATGGCACAGGCGGGGAGACTAAGTGACTCCCCTAAGGCCATGGTGTGGGTTTGTAGCAGAGGGAAACCAGGGGCTGCCCGAGGCTGAAATTCATCCCTTTGCTGCTCAACAATCCGCACTTCCAATACAAGAACTCTGTTTGCAATGGACTGGAAAGCTAAGAAAACACCTGAATTAACAGAACGGATTACTAAACTGTGTGAATTTGCGACCATGTCAAGACTAACAAATTTGCTTCAAAGGAAGCCAGTCGAAGACTATAAACAAAGATAGCGACCTTTTTACGATAGACATGCGTGACAAAATATGTATATGTAATTCTCTTAAGTATCAGACACTTATGATGGATGGATGGATGGATGGATGGATGGATGGATGGATGGATGGATGGAATAATGGATGGATGGATACACTAGATTGAATTGTTTATGTTATAGTTTTATTTTGTTTGGGGGCCGCAGAAAACAGAAAGTAGAGCAAGCTTAAGAGTTTACTAATACAATAGTTTTTAAGTATAAACAAATATTAAGCGAAGATAAGAAGAATAGGAGAAATGGATAAGGCAGTAAGACAGTTATGAACAATATTTATGGGAGTTGCTAATTATCATAAGTATCACAAGTATTAGAGATCACCGTTGGGGGTAAGAGGAGATGTGGGTTACTTTGGACACGGACCGTGTTATGTTGTCTTTGTTTTATTTTTTTCCCTTCCCTTTCCCCCTTTTTCCTTTTGTATCCCATAAAAATACAATAAAAAATATTGCTTTTTTAAAAATCCACGCTTCCTGGGAGGAGCCAATCCCATTTTTTTCTGACAAGTGAGACGGCAAGCAGGAGGGCCGTGATTCCCAGGGTCTTTAATTTCATGAAGAAAGGAGGGGGGGCTTTGGATGTGAGCCACCCTCAGCCCAACCCCCCTGTTCTTAGATGGAGGTCTTGAACAGGGGGGTTGAGTTTAATAAGTTAAATAAGTTTTACTTAAATGAGCATTTGACATAGACCAGGTGCTGGCGTGTGTGGCTTCCATATCGTGTATTCCCAGCAGCGGTTCCTCCTATAAAGTTGTTGGGTGCCTCAGCTTAGCATCTGATCTTCTCTTCGTGCCCCTTTGAATCAGGAGCAGCGGTCGTGTAAAAAGGTTGTGTGTGAGCCAGGCCACCAAAGAGAGCCATAAAAACAATTTGATTCGCCTGCTGTTTGCTGCATAGCATTTATTTATTGTGAAGCTTTCGTTGTCATTCTGCCTCACATCAGAAGGGCTGCCCTGAACTTAGGATACCGTAACCCACAGAGCATCATTTTACATTTTATGAACATATGAGGCTGTCTTATACTGTCCCTCAGGGTCAGTATTGTTTACTCAGACTGGCAGCAGCTGTCCGGGGTCTCAGGCAGAGGTCTTTCACATCAGCTACTGCCAGATCCTTTAACTGGGGATGCAGGGGATTGAACCTGGAACTTTCTGCATGCCCAGTTGTTTTCTACCAGTGAGCCACTAAGGTGTTTCATATCACCTACTGCCTGTTCCTTTTGTGGAGATGCCAGAGACTGAACCTGGGACCTTCTGCATGCCAAGCAGATGCTCTACCAATGAGCCACTAAGGTCTTTCACATCACCTACTGCCTGGTCCTTGTAAGTGGAGATGCCAGGGATTGAACCTGGGACCTTCTGCATGCCAAGCAGATGCTCTACCAATTAGCCACTGAGGTCTTTCCCATCACCTACTGCCAGATCCTTCTAACTGGAGATTCCAGGGATTGAACCTGGGACCTTCTTCCTGCCAAGCAGATGCGCTACCAATGAGCCACAGCCCCGTTTTAAGTTCTGCTATGGCATCTGGGCCTATATTTCCATTAGAGAAGAAATACCAGATTTCTTTTGCAACACAGATACAAAGAAGGCTGAGAGAGGAATCGGGCAGCGGTCCGTTGGATGTTAATTCAGTCAAGTTTCAGTCTGAAAGGCCCTTTTTCTAATTAAAAATTTGACATTGAATGGCTGCAGTTTGATGAATGCCCCTCCTCTTTGCAGAGAAGGAACGGATTGCTGGATGAGGCTCCCTGATCCAAGTGAAGCCAGCCAACCCCTTGTTATGTCCTCTGTGGAAGCTTACTAAGTTAGAAGTTGCATAACCCCCTTGTCCCAGAAGACAAAACCTCGGTTGGCCAAAAATGTGTGGTTTCTGAGATATGGGCCAGCTGTATCCAAACGCTGGTTTTAGCCACTGGAAAATCCACATGCTGGATGCCAGTTCTCATCATATTAAATTCTGCGGCAACCTTCAGCTGTAGAAACCTGGTATGAGGATAACCCTTCTTTGTGGTGTTCTCTTTGTCCTGGAATCTGTTTCAGCTCCAGAGTTCCAAGAAATCATTAGGAATTAGTATATAACATCTAATAATACACTTCTGTGATGGATATTAAACATGGAGGGAAGCCCTTGCCAAAATGCTGGACTGGATGGACCGCTGGTCTGATCTGGCAGGGCTCTTCTTAAGATTTACTCCCAAAATAACCTGGAATAATTTAATGGCTTTTTCGCTTGCCAGGGGTATCAAGAGCCTGCTGTTGGCTTGGCCACCAAGAATGGCAGATAGTCTGATGGTTGAGGGGTGCCAACCGAATAGGGCAGCCCAATCAGCTGGCTTCTCCTGCCCATAGAGCTTTGTCATCTGCTGCAGCTGGAAGGTGAGAGATTTGAAACACAGAACAGGAAGCATTTCTTCACACAACACATAGTTAAATTGTGGAACTCGTGATGGCTGCCAACTTGGAAGGCTTTAAGAGGGGAGTGGACATGTTCATGAAGGAGAGGGCTATCCATGGCTACTAGTCAAAATGAATACTAGTCATGATGCAGACCTATTCTCTCCAGGATCAGAGGAGCATGCCTATTGTGTTAGGTGCTGTGGAACACAGGCAGGATGGTGCTGCTGCAGTCGTCTTGCTTGTGGGCTTCCTAGAGGCCCCTGGTTGGCCACTGTGTGAACAGACTGCTGGACTTGATGGACCTTGGTCTGACCCAGCATGGCTTTTCTTATGTTCTTATGTCTGTTTTCTAAAAGCAATTCCCCGAAATCAAATTGAAGAAGCAAACCCAAGTGACATTCATGAAGCGGGCAGCATTTGATGACCAACCGAGAAAACACAAGGAAACCACAGGAGGAAATGGGGGATTCATAGGACATTTTCCACCAGAGAGTCCTTCACAAGTGAACCAACAGACCAACATAGTGTCAAGTTCAGTGCTGCATACCTCCCATCCCTCTTGCCCTGCTGGGCTCATTCTCTCCATCCCACTTTCTCCTGTTCCATGTAAACCCTCCGAGGCTTACAATTTCAGGAATGCTATGTTACGTTTTCCCCAGTTGGAGAAGACATAGGCTGGAGGGATGAGGACAGGATGGAAGGGGGCAAGATGAACAGGCTTCAGTAGCTTTTCCTTTGTCAATAAACTTGTAGTGGTTAAGAGCGGTGGTTTGGAGCGGTGGATTCTGATCTGGAGAATCGGGTTTGATTCCCCACTCCTCCACATGAGTGGCGGAGGCGAATCTGGTGAACCGGATTTGTTTCCCCCTCCTACACACGAAGCCAGCTGGGTGACCTTGGGCTAGTCACAGTTCGCTTAGAACTCTCTCAGCCCCACCTACCTCACAGGGTGTCTGTTGTGGGGAGGGGAAAGGAAGGTGATTGTAAGCCAGTATGATTCTTCCTCAAGTGGTAGAGAAAGCCAGCATATATAAACCAACTCTTCTTCCTCCTCCTCCTCCTCCTCCTCCAGGTGCTACTGAACTCAAATCTAGCTATTCTACTGCAGACCAACACAGCTAACCCTCTGAAACCCTATTTACCTTCCGAGCCCCATTTCCCTGCAACATCTGTCTTCTCCCTCCATTTCTTTTCTCTTTTCCCTTCCTCTTTTTGCAGGAGTCAGGACTCCCTTTGCACATAGATCAGTGCTAATTGCTGGAGGCTGCAGGAGCATGGAGTGCAAGGCAGTGTGTACCTATCAAGGAAAGAATAGGTGATACGGCTGTGGGGGGGAGAGTTGATAATGAGTTAGAAAGCTTCCCCCCCACCGCCTCCAGGTCAGTAGTGTAAAACCTGTGGTAGAAATCTAAAGCAGGATGTTGGTGTCACCGTGATTCCACAAACGCGGTCCAGCCCTCACAGTTTCACCAAAGAGAGCCAGTGTGGTGTAGTGGTTAAGAGCTGTGGTTTGGAACGGTGAACCCTGATCTGAAGAACTGGGTTTGATCCCCCACTCCTCCACATGAGCGGCGGAGGCTAATCTGATGAACTGGGTTGGTTTCTCCACTCCTCTACATGAAGCTAGCTGGGTGACCTTGGGCTAGTCACAGCTCTCTTAGAGGTCTCGCAGCCCCACCTACCTCACAGGGTGTCTGGTGTGGGTAGGGGAAGGGAAGGTGATTGTAAGCCGGTTTGATTCTCCTCCTCCTCCTCCTCCTCTTCTTCTTCTTCACCCATATCTAAAAACACCTCCCTTTGACTCTTCCCTGCAGCCTCTTAAGAATGAGCAACAAAATAAGTACATTGAGGGTCAGAGTCCTCTAAGAGGAGCTGAACCTTTGGTTCTAGAGTTGCTTGAGAAAACGTGGACCATTGATTAAAACATGGCATAATCCATTTTAGCCTAAATAGGGACTCATAAGGGCATTGCAAAAGGATATGTTGTGGGTGTCTGTTGTGGGGAAGGGAAGGGAAGGTGATTGTAAGCCAGTTTGATTCTTCCTTAAGTGGTAGAGAAAGTTGGCATACGAAAGCCAGCCCTTCTTCTTCTTCCCTTATGCTAGCTGAGCCACAGGAGACTCCTTTTTTTCCAACAGTGTGGTCTTGCGGCCGTCAAAGATTTGCTTTCGAGCGTTGCCGTGAATCAAACATTCTCTCCCCACCCGAGGAGAACTTTCCTAACCCTTTAACTCATGCGCTACTCTAAACTGCAGCAAAGAGATTTCACAGGGAATATAAACTGGAGCAGAAGGATCATTGCTGCCTTAGTTATATATATGAATAGCCTCAAGAAAGCACCAGATTTGCCCTTTTAGTGGGGAGCGATGCACCGAATCCGTCATGCAGTTCCCTAATATTTTACCTTCGAATGCTAAATTGCAGCCCATTGTATCTGTCCAGCAGGAACTTATAGATTTCCACCTTCCCCCCGCTACCTTCCAAGGGAGTTTTTAAAGCAGTTCCATTTCATCCAAATGGCATTGTTTACTTGATGAATATCCCACTCCTGCTAGAAAATTCTCTCCAGGATCAGAGGAGCAAACCTATTATATGAGGTGCTGTGGAACACAGGCAGGACAATGCTCCTGCGGCTGTCTTCTTTGTGGGCTTCCTAAAGGCACCTGGTTGGCCACTGTGTGAACAGACTGGTGGACTTGACGGGCCTTGGTCTGATCCAGCAGGGCTTTTCTTATGTTGTTATGTAGTTAAATTGGGGCCAATTAGACATATATCTCTAATACTACAACTTGGAAGGCTTTAAGAGGGGAGACTGCTGGACTTGATGGACGTTGGTTTGATCCAGCAGGGCTTTTCTTGTATTCTTAAGTCCCCACCCTTCTTTGAAGGCTTGAAGATGAGAGTGGACATGGCTACTAGTCAAGATGGATATTAGTCATGATGCATACCTATTGTCTGCAGGATCAGAGGAGCATGCCTATTATATTAGGTGCTGTGGAACACAGGCCGGACAATGCTGCCGCAGTTGTCTTGCTTGTGGGCTTCCTAGCGGCACCTGGTTGACCACTGTGTGAACAGACTGCTGGACTTGATGGGCCTTGGTCTGATCCTGCATGGCTCTTCTTATGTTCTTAAGTCCCAACCCTTCTTCCAGTTTCCTTCCAATTTGCCGCCTGTTCGTCATACCCAGAATCAGCCATATGAGGCGGTTGCCTTTCTTAGCCTAACCTGAAGCAACCGCAAATGGCCAAAGAAGCACATCTACACAAAAGTACAATTTTTGAGACCTGAATCTACCGAGTCTTTTGGGGTCTTCTCATACTTGGAGATGACTTTTTTTTTTTTTTTTTTTTTGCCTGACATTTCTAGGGTTTCTGTCTTCAGCCTTTTCTGGCTATCACAAGCAGTAGCGGAACGTACCATCAGAAAGGGCCTTAGAGGAATTGAGAAATATATATTAGCACATCCCTTTAAAGAAATTCCACTTAGGAGAGGGGAAAGTGCAAAAATGAACTTACTGAACAACTCTTAGAGGGGAATTTCTGACACGGTCTTCCTAACCGTCCACGGCTTCAACCCAAACCTGTTGCCTGTGAATAAAACTAAATTTATCCTTTATGTAAATATATTTATATAATCAAAAGCGGAAAGCAAACCAGGACAGGCTGTCCTTTGGGGGGATTTTGATTCCCTTGCCATTTTGTTTGTTTATATATTAAAAAAATAATGTTCGGTGATGTCTAGGCCCCAGGAATGTATCTCCTCATCCAGCCCGCAAGCTTCTGGCAAAATGTTAACACTAACACAGAATGTTCTTTTAGCATTTTTTTCTCCCCCTTCCAAAAAGGTATAAATCACAGTGTTTAGTTTTTGAAAACTGAAGTATAGGCTTTGCGTTCTACGTCTGGCACCATTTCTTCTGGCCGAAGGTCCTTCCAAAGAAATGTGGACGCTCAGCTCGCCACTGTCTGGCTTTGAATGGATTTTAAAAAACCTCCGTCTTTAAACCCTCAAAGGAAAACAGAGAGATCCTATTAGGTTGCCGCCGGCTGTTTTCCTGCTGACTGCGACTGCTGAGCCTTTCCAAACTCTTCTCCACCTAAAATATTTCAGGGGTAAGATAGAATCATGGAGTTGGAAGGGAACACCAGGGTCATCTAGTCCAACCCCCTGCACAATGCAGGAAATTCACAACTACCTCCCCCACACACACATCCCCAGTGACCCCTACTCCATGCCCAGAAGATGGCCAAGATGCCCTCCCTCTCATGATCTGCCTAAGGTCATAGAATCAGCATTGCTGACGGATGGCCATCTAACCTCTTCTTAAAAACCTCCAAGGAAGGAGAGCTTACCACCTCCTGAGGAAGCCTGTGCCACTGATCCGCTCTAACTGTTAGAAAGTTCTCCCTAATGTCTAGACAGAACCACCACATGTGTTCTGGTGGTTGGAATGGGGGGGGGAGGTAAGGTTCCTAGCTTCGGGTTGGTAAATATCTAGAGATTTGGGGGTGCCGTCTGGGAAGGGTGGGGTTTGGGAAGAGGAGGGATCTTGCAGGGTCTAATGTTATACAGACCACCCTCCAAAGCAGCTATTTTCTCCAGGGGAACAGATCTTGGTTGTCTGGAGATCAGTTGTAATCCCGAGAGGTCTCAAAGCCAGGATTAAAGGATCATGCCTATTATTTTGGGTGCGGTGGAACACAGGCAGGATGGTGCTGCTGCAGTCGTCTTGTTTGTGGGCTTCCTAGAGGCACCTGGTTGGCCACTGTGTGAACACACTGCTGGACTTGATAGGCCTTGGTCTGATCCAGCATGGCCTTTCTTATGTACTTATGTTCTTAAAGTCCTGCTTGGAGGTTGGCAACCCTAGGGAAAGTATTGCAACTTCTCTCCTTTGGCAGTTTTTTTTTTTTTTTAGGCTATGCAGATGTTCGTTTTGTGGTCCCCAATAGGTGGATTAAAGTGTGTCATTTGGCTCATGGCAACCCTATGAAGTTCCACCTCATGTGAACATAAAAACATAAGGAAAGGCCCTGCTGGATCAGACCGAGGCCCATCAAGTCCAGCAGTCTGTTCGCGCAGCGGCCAACCAGGTGTCTCTAGGAAGCCCACAAACAAGACCACTGCAGCAGCATTATCCTGCCTATGTTCCACAGCACCTAACATAATAGGCATGCTCCTCTGATCCTGGAGAGAACAAGTCTGCATCATGACTAGTATCCATTTTGTCTAGTAGCCACGGATAGCCCTATCGTCCATGTACATGCCTTCCAAGCCTTCCAAGTTGGCAGCCATCACCACATCCTGGGGCAGGGAGTTCCACAATTGAACTATGCATTGTGTAAAGTAATACTTCCTTTTATCTGTTTGGAATCTCTCACCCTCCAGCTTCAGCAGATGACCCCGCCTTCTAGTATTATGAGAGAAGGCTGTGTGGTTTCAAGATAAGAGATTATCTGGCTAAAAGGTCTTGCATCTTTTTGTCTTGTTTCTCCATTGTTATATCTGTAGAAGGTTTAGCTATTGCAGGACTATGCAGTGATCCAGAACATTGCTGTGGAGCAGACATATAATCTAGCAGTAATCTCAATATAAAGGCAGGTCTCCAATCTTTTAGTCCTGAGATATACTGATTCTAGTATAGCCTCTCAGCTAATTCGCCGTAATTTCTTGTAATTTGGCCTCCAAATCAAAGTAAAAATCAAATTTAAGATATCAAGGCACCATAGAGTATAAGGATGTTCTAGGTCAGCTTCTTGGACAGGGAATAGGAAGTACCACGGACCTTCTGTCGTTTCTTTTCTATGATCAGAGAGGTAGGATGAGTTTACCTGTTGCACACAGGAAACGCACTTCCAGTCCTACGATGTCGCTTTGCAGCCAGTTTTCTCTGCCCGCACCGGAGATCTCTACCGTAGAGGCCATTAACTGGAGGAGGGACTTCTTAAACTTCCTCCTTCTCTCCCAGATATCCCAGCATTGTTATTGGAGGTTAGTATGTCATTTCAAAGATAAGAGATTATCAGAGGTGGTTTGCCATTGCCTTCGTCTGCGTAGCAGCCCTAGTTTTCCTTGATGGTCTCCCATCCAAGTACTAGCCACAGTCTGCTTCCAAACCCTGATGAGATCAAGCTAGTCTAGTCTATTAGGGCAGTGACTTTTCCAAGAAAACCATGGCTGCAGATTTGAAGCTTCAGTCTGGTCTGCGGTCTTAGCTGGATTGCAGAGGGGCCATGGTTCAGAGGCAGAGCATCTGCTTTGCATGTAGAAGGTCCTGGGTTCAATCCGTGGCATCTCCAGTTAAAAGGGCCAGGCAACAGGCGATGTGAAAGACCTCCTGCCTAAGGCCCAAGGGAGCTGTTGCCAGTCTGAGTAGACAATACTGACCTTGAAGGACCAAGAATCACAGCATAAGGCAGCTTCATGTTTGTGTTTCATCTGAGCCAGCGTGGTGTAGTAGTTAAGAGGGGTGGTTTGGAGCAGTGGAGTCTGATCTGGAGGACCAGGTTTGATTCCCCACTCCTCCACATGAGCGGCGGAGGCTAATCTGGTGAACTGGGTTGGTTTCCTTCACACGAAGCCAGCTGGGTGACCTTGGGCAAGTCACACTCTCTCAGCCCCAACTACCTCACAGGTGTCTGTTGTGGGGAGGGGAAGGGAAGGTGATTGTAAGCCGGATTGATTCTTCCTTAAGTGGTAGAGAAAGTCAGCATATAATAACCAACTCTTCCTCCTCCTCCTCCTCCTCCTTCCTCTTCCTCTTCTTCTTCTTCGTCAGTGCCACAAACAAGGCTAAGTTAGTCACTAGTGGGGTTCCCAGCCAAACTGTGCTGACACCATGCCGTAGTTATGGAATTGGCATTTTTTGAATGTGGCGCTAGTTTGCATAAAACAGCGTACGCAAAGAAGCGGTTATTCCATAACGGCGCTGCGACCTTCTGCTTTTGTGCATGGCACTTGAAGGCCATTGAGGTTGGCTTGACATCGGCGCATTGTTCAACGGCGAGTTGTCCTCCTCCTCTTCTTCTTCTTCTTCAGTAAGGCTTGTGTTCTGTCCTCGGTGAGGAGACCAGATGGACCAGGGAATTCTCCACAAGGAAAGTTTGTGGAGATTTTCTACCCACTGAAGTAGGTAGGACAGGCCTAGATGCTCTAAGCTAGTATAAGGCAGTCCCTTGTATATTACTTAGCAGTGCTGAGGGGTGGGGAAACATCTCCCAGAGAGAGCTGTTGACAGTGCAAACGTAACCGATCCATTGGTCTTTTTTCAGTACAAGGCACCACTTCATAAACTGGGTTTCCCACATCTAAACCCAACACGATCTCCACTATACCACGCTGGCACCAAATAAATGAGTTTCTAATTTGTTTCCAGGGGCCGTGTGGGTGTTTCTGGACCGGCTGTTTCCCTGCGTTATTAATAGTTTCCATCCTCACTTCGCTCTCCAGCCTTCGCCCCTTATATCTAGAGTAGATTTTCTTATTAAATAAGAAAATAATGAATGGCACCCGTGAGCCAGCCAAAGCTTAGGTCCCCCCCTCCTTCTGGATTGCCACGCGGTGCCAGGTCCCTGTCTGGAATCCTCGCTTGACGTTCTGCAGATGGCACCGATGCACAAGCGTTGCCAGTTGTGTGACTTGTTAAGTTGACGTGAGTGGGTGCAAGTCTTTCTGGCTGAGCAGTTCTGATTAAAAGCCATTTTGCCCGGGGTGGGGAGGAGCTCTGCAGCAGCGAGGAAGGGCAATGGGAAACAAATATTCAGCCAGATGCTTATTGTCATCTGGCGATGGGGAAATTCCAACCAAGGCTTCCTTACATAACGGCTTTAAAGGGTTCCTCTGCAACAAACCTGGTGTTTATAACTGCATCATGTTAATTGGCAACTTGGCCATCTTCTGGGCATGGAGGGGGGGGAGATTGTTATGAATTTCCAGCATTGTGCAGGGGATTGGACTAGATGACCCTGGTGATCCCTTCCAACTCTATGATTCTTTGATTCACTCGGTCCTTGCCCTCTTCAGGTAGCCCAACATTGTAGTTGCATGGAGATAGAGAACCTGGTAATGGATGCGTGCAAGTGAATTCCGTGAACGTGTTGGTGTTAATGGGAAAAAATCATAAGAACATAAGAAAGGCCATGCTGGATCTGACCAAGGCCCATCAGGTCCAGCAGTCTGTTCACACAGTGGCCAACCAGGTGCCTCTAGGAAGCCCACAAACAGGAGGACTGCAGCAGCATAATCCTGCCTGTGTTCCACAGCACCTAATATCCATTTTGTCTAGTAGCCATGGATATCCCTCTCCTCCATGAAGATATCCACTCCCCTCTTAAAGCCTTCCAAGTTGGCAGCCATCGCCACATCCTGGGGCAGGGAGTTCCACAATCTAAGTATTCAACATTGAAAGTGGGGGGTGGCTGCCTTTGCTGGCGAACCCTCGGCTGGCTCGCAGGCCGGATAAGAGCTCTCAAGGGGCCGGATCCGGCCCACGGGCTGTACGTTTGACACCCCTGGAGTGGAGTGTTAGTACAGCGGACCAATTTTGATTCCCGAGGCACCCAGCACTAAGAAGCGAAAAGCCCGCATACCCAGAATGTCTTTATTCAGATTTTTTTCACATCTGACACCACCTGCACCCAAGCAAGGCGATCAGCGTTTTGGCGATAACCTCATAAAGTTTCCCTGTTTGAAGGTGCCGTTATTGTCAGCGAGATGACATATAAAACACCTCTCTATTGTGTGAGCTGCAGCTTTTATTGACCAAAATGTCGGCAGCAGAAACACCGGAAGCTTGTCGTGAGATAAATAAATAGGGCCTGTCTCCTTGGCTCCTTGGATTTATTCAATTTGTTTGGAAATAAGGTGACTGCAAGCATTGATTCCGCGCAGCAACAGATATGGATTTTGTAGGTAGGAACGTGCGCTCCGAGAGCAAAAGATGAATCTAAAATTGAGGGCATGGCTGTAATGCACACAGTGTGGGAGCCCAACTAAACGATTGCTCGCTCAAGGTTGAGCACTAGCTGGAACCCCCACATTGGGGAGGAGCTGTAGCTCAGAAGTAAAGCGTCTGCTCGACATGCAGAAAATCCCAGGTTCAATCCCCAGCATCTCCAGTTGAAAGGACCAGGCAGTAGGTGATGTCAAAGACTTGCACCTGAGACCCTGAAGAGACAGTGGCAGTCTGAGTAGACCTTGATGGGTCTGATTCAATATAAGGCAGCTTCATGTATGTTCATGTATCCTGTCTTATATTCAGTGTGGGGAGGGGCCATAGCTCAGTGGTAGGGCACCTGCTTGGCATGCAGAAGTTCCCAGATTCAATCCCTGGCACCTCTAGAAGATTAAGAAGAATAAGAGTTGGTTTTTACCGTATATACTCGGGTATAAGCCGACCCGAGTATAAGCCGACCCCCCAAATTTGAGGCCAGAAAAGGGAATTTCTTATTGACCCGCGTATAAGCCGAGGGTCAATAAGAAATTCCCTTTACCGGCAATGCTGCGCTCTAAAATGCCGGTTGCCTCTATGCCCTGTTGTTGGACTCCAGAGGAACTGGTTGGCCACTGTGTGAGACAGGATGCTGGACTAGATGGTCTTATCCAGCAGTGCTCTTCTGATGTTCTTATGAAGGCCTCGGCCTCTATGCCCTATTGTTGGACCTCCAGAGGAACTGGTTGGCCACTGTGTGAGACAGGATGCTGGACTAGATGGACCAGTGATCTGATCCAGCAGGGCTCTTCTTATGCTCTTATGAAGGCCTCAGCCTCTATGCCCTGTTATTGGCCCTTCAGAAGAACTGGTTGCCCACTGCATGAGACAGGATGCTGGACTAGTTGGACCACTGATCTGATCCAGCAGGGCTCTTCTGAAGATCCTTAGGACCTTACACTAGCGTAGAACTTAATCTTATCTTTGAAAGTGGTGCTGTGTTGAAGGCTCTCACTAGTTCATAACTTGGAACAGAAGTTTCGGAATTGACAAGAACACTCCCCCCCCAAAAAAAACTTCTTCAATTCCTTACTTATACCTACTGTTCAGATACCTGTTTAAGGTGATAGCAGCCATATATCGTCCAGGGAAGTCATCTTGAATGTGAAGTTGCTGCACTTATTGGTACAAAAACAGACTGGCAGTGGTTCTCCACAGTCTCAGGCAGAGGTCCTACATATCACCTATGCCTTTTAGCTGGAGATGCCAGGGATTGAAGTTGGGACCTTCTGCATGCCAAGCAGGTGCTCTACCACTGAGTCTTCTGAAGTTAGTCTTGTATTATCCATCAAGTCACAGCTCTTACGGTTACCCCAAAAGGTTTTCAAGGTGGGAGACACTCAGAGGTTGTTTGCCATTGCCTGCCTCTGCATAGAAGTCTTGGGTTTCCTTGGTGGTCTCCCATCCAAGTGCTAACCAGGGCCGACCATGCTTAGCTTCTGAGATCTGATGAGATCAGCCTATCCTGGACCATCGAGGTCAGGGCATTGATGGACCTACGCTTCATGAATTTCCCTTTACCTATCAGCCCTAGACTTCCTTGGTGGTCTCCCATCCAAGTACGGACCAGGGCTGATCCTGTTTAGCTTCCAAGATCTGATGAGATCGGGCTAGCCTGGGTTATCAAGGTCAGGCACAGCTAGACTACTCCCAAGGAAGTGACAGGAAAACCGTGTTTCCCATTTGTGCATATTTATTTTTTCCCCCTTTGATTGTTTCATACTTGAGTAGTATTCCTTTGCACCACATAGGAGTACTATTGATGGACAGCATTTGCACAGGATCATCGAAGAAGATGGGGCTTTTTATCAGTTCTACTGCCAAATGGACACAGCATCGTATTTTCTTGGCTGAGTTTCCCTTATCCGGATTGCTTGGGACCAGAAATAATAGAGGAAGAGTTGGTTTTTATATACTGACATGCTCCACCACTTAAGGGAGACTTTAACCGGCTTACAATCACCTTCCCTTCCCCTCCCCACAACAGACACCCTGTGAGGCAGGTGGGGCTGAGAGAGTGTGACTAGCCCAAGGTCACCCAGCTGGCTTCATGTGTAGGAGTGGCGGAACCAATCCAGTTCACCAGATTAGTGTCTGCCACTCATGTGCAGGTGTGGGGAATCAAATCTGATTCTCCAGATCAGAGTCCACCGCTCCAAACCACTGCTCTTAACCAACCACTCCTCTTAACCACTACATCGTGCTGGCTCCGTATTTTGGATCTTTTCATATTTTGGAATATTTTGGAATTTTTACATATATCAGTCCTACTGCCAAATGGACACAGTATCGTATTTCTTGGCTGGAGGCAATTTAGATCTCTTGTGGGAAAGAGAGTTTTGACCTGTGCATCAGCACTTAACATGCCTGGCCTTTGCAAAATGTTCACCTCTATTGTGACAGCCATCATACACCACAATTCGGGCATTTGTTAAAGCAGTGGTTGATACAAGATATACACAAATGAGGGTTGTGCTGGGAAGGGGGGGATGATTCTTGATTCGTCGTATCTCACAAAACTCAACTCTAGTCTTGGGCCCGTCTGTTCACCTGGTGCCGTTGTTTCGGCCTTCATCTTCCCGACAATAACCGTACCTCCTGGCAGATCAGCTTTCGCAAGGTCATCTCCAAAACAATGTTTTCCTTGCTCATATTGAGGCTGCGCCAGCGTTCAAGTCCTACAAAATGCCGAATGAAGTTACCCTTTCGGGATCTAATAACACAAACCCAGATTTGATTTTAAAGAGGAATCCAGCCTTGGCAGGCAATTTGTTCCCATGTGAATAGGAATGATGGGAATTATTAAATCATCTAATCCGGCTCTTATCTGTCAGTGAAAGATTGTCCTATATATTGTATTCTTCAGGCCAATCGCCTAATCTGATTATCTTAAATGCCACAAACGGGAGATAATTTAATTGTGCTTCTTTACTCTTTTTTTCTTTTCTTTTTTTAGTTGTAGGCTTTCTAGGGCCTGCCATTTAACTCTAACTTCCCAAGGCTTATCGTTTTCTCCTTGTAAAAATAAATTGTAGGCACAAACAATGATGCATCTGGTATTTGTGGGGTGTTTGACTGCATGTTTGTGGGGTGTTTGACATCCCCTTTAAGAGGGGAGTGGACATATTCATGGAGGAGAGGGGTATTCATGGCTATTAGTTAGAATGGATACTAGTCATGCTGCATACCTATTCTCTCTAGTATCAGAGGAGCATGCCTATTATTTTGGGTGCGGTGGAACACAGGCAGGACGGTGCTGCTGCAGTCATCTTGTTTGTGGGCTTCCTAGAGGCACCTGGTTGGCCACTGTGTGAGCAGACTGCTGGACTTGATGGGCCTTGGTCTGATCCAGCAGGGCCTTTCTTATGTTCTTATGGTGTAGTGGTTAAGAGCAGTGGACTCTGATCTGGAGAACCAGGTTTGATTCCCCACTCCTCCACATGAAGCCAGCTGGGTGACCTTAGGCTAGTCACAGGTCTCTCCTAACTCTCTCAGCCTCACCTACCTCACACAGTGTCTGTTGTGGGGAGAGGAAAGGAAGGAGATTGTAAGCCGGTTTGATTCTCCATAAAAAGTAGAGAAAATCGGCATGTAAAAATCCAACTCTTCTTCTTCCTCTTTGTTGTATTGTGGTGCACCAGGAATTGCTATTATCTTGTTCTGAACCTCGGTGATAATAATTACATGGCTAAGTAGACCAAAGATGTTCTATTTTGAACTCTGAAGTTTCCTTTGCATGAGAAGGCATGGAGGCAGGCATGTCCTTTCCCTGCTCTGGGGACAAATTCCCCAGCTTGCGAGCTTCTGTTATAGCTACCCCACAGAGCTGGCAGTAATTGCTTTGATAATCCATATTTAGCA
The DNA here is from genome assembly GCF_029931775.1 of Euleptes europaea. Lineage (NCBI taxonomy): Eukaryota > Metazoa > Chordata > Lepidosauria > Squamata > Sphaerodactylidae > Euleptes > Euleptes europaea. Next base: position 115,859,901 of record NC_079315.1, on the reverse strand, counting down.
TCCTGCAGAATTAGGCCTAATCGGCTTGGAGGATATTACTTGACACTGTGCATTTCATTCTGCAACAGGAAAACAGTTAAGCTTCATGCCCTACTGTTTCCCCATCTTAATTTAGAACAAATGGCCATAAAATAAAATGATAAGACCTTAAAAGCTGGAAGACGGCTTCCGTTTACCTTCCTTTCACTATGTGCGCATCAGGACCACTAATTCAGGTATTCGGCAAGAAGGGCAACCAGCCCTTCAACCATTCTGACTGTGGTAGACATTTCATAATCTCAGGGCATGCTCACGTCTTGCCTTAACACTGTATAACCATACAGAGCCTCTTCAAAACTTACAAGCACTGTGGAAGACTGTCAGGAACAATTTTAAAAAATCATTTCTTGGATGATGGTGGCTGAATGCTGTGACGTTTATAAGCTGCATTCCTAGGGATGCCAGATCCCCCTTTGCCACCGGCGGGAGCTTTGGCAAGGGGGACAATTCGTGCTCACACCACGCATGCACAAAAACATCCCTGGAAGCGACGGGGACGCTCTAGCACATTCCTCCGAAAACTCTTATCGTTTCCATAGTTTTGAGGGACTTGCTGGAGCATCCCCGTCATTTCCGGGGTAAACCTAGAAGGGATATTATTTCGCCTGTTTCTGCCCGTTGGCCAACTGAGAGGCAGCGGGCAGACCTGTTAATTGGTGGGAAATTGCCTGGAATTAACAGTCACCTGGTAACCCTATACTTTCCACATGGGTCTACTCAAATGCAAAGAGGACTCCCACACCAACACCACACAATCCTTGTGGAAAGTGAAGAGGAAGGAAGAAATCCTAGCTCACTATGGAGGGGTGGGCTTTCTTAGGGGTAGCAGCATGTGCACCTGTATTAAGAAGAAGAAGAGTTGGTTTTAAATGCCGACTTTCTCCACCACTTAAGGAAGAAACAAACCTGCTTACAATCACCTTCCCTTCCCCTCCCCACAACAGACACCCTGTGGGGTGGGTGGGGCTGAGAGAGCTCGTAGAGAGCTGTGACTAGCCCAAGGTCACCCAGCTGGTTTCATGTTTAGGAGTGGGGAAACAAATCCATTTCACTAGGTTAGCCTCCGCCACTCATGTGGAGGAGTGGGGAATCAAACCCGGTTCTCCAGATCAGAGTCCACCGCTCTTAACCACTACACCACGCTGGCTGTTAAATAGACCATAGTATAATAACAGAACTTGGGTGTTCTGACTTGGAGATGGGGAAAAGAGGAGTGATCATTTTTTGGGAGACGTGTTTAAAGAACGAAATGTTGGGGACTGGCTCAACGTGGTATAAAGAGAAAAATAGGCTTTTTATTATATAAATGGCGGTAGGGCTGTTGAGCCAGGGTGGTGTAGTTGTTAAGAGCGGCGGACTCTAATCTGGAGAACCGGGTTCGATTCTCCGCTCCTCCTCGTGAAGCCTGCTGGGTGACCTTGGGCCAGTCACAGGTCTCTCCGAACTCTCTCAGCCCGCACGGAGGCAGGCAATGGCAAACCACCTCCGGACGTCTCTTGCCTTGAAAACCCCATTAGCTGTGACTTGACGGCACTTCCCTCCATCACCAGAGCTATTAGTGTGCTAAGTATTTTAAAATATGAAGTATTTTATCATAAAATGCCAATACTTGTGCTGTTGTATCAGCTGCAATTTGTAATTAGTGTTGGTACTGGTACTAACCAGTCAGTTGCCGAGTGGAGCCTTGTTTAGTCTGATTTTGATATGAGTTCTGGGGAAACAGTAAGAGAGGTGGGGAGTGAAGGGAAAATATCCATTCACTCAGCAATCAATTCTTCGGTGACGTTTTACACACCGCTGTAAAATAATAATAATAATAATAATAATAAGAGTTGGTTTTTATATGCCAACTTTTTCTACCACTTAAGGGAGACTCACAATCACCTTCCCCTCCCCACAACAGACACCCTGCGAGGTGGTGGGGCTGAGAGAATGTGACTAGCCCAAGGTCACCCAGCTGGCTTCGTGTGTAGGAGATGGGAAACCAATCCAGTTCACCAGATTAGCCTCCGCCGCTCATGTGGAGGAGTGGGGAATCGAACCCTGTTCTCCAGATCAGAGTCCACCGCTCTTAACCACTACACCATTTGCAGTGAGCAAGTGTACTCGCATGTGCAACTACAGGTGATTCAGATACGTTTCCTTCTTTTTCCAAACCGCCCTCTGCGGCGGCGTTCATCTGAGTTCTCTTTGCAAGCAAAATTAAAGTAGCTGGAGAAAAAGCCACTAGCATAGAGAGAGCCACTTACATAAATCGAGTGCCCTCTCATTTGAAAATCAAGTGTGTGGGGGGGGGGGCGGGATGAGAAGCCTGTCAGTTCTCTGGTATCTTTCAAAGACAGACAGGCAAGAATCATGTCTTCTGTGCCATTGCAAAATGCGTAGAATGTGGCTTTTCATAGCACCGAGGCTGGAAAAGACCTGCTAGATTGTCTATTTGCTGCCGTTGTCTTGCTTGTGGGCTTCCTAGAGGCCCCTGGTTGGCCACTGTGTGAACAGACTGCTGGACTTGATGGGCCTTGATCTGATCCAGCATGGCTTTTCTTATATCCTTAAGTCCCCACCCTTCCTTGAAGGCTTGAAGAGGGGAGTGGACACGTTTCATGGAGGATAGGGCTATCCGTGGCTACTAGTCAAGGTGGATATTAGTCATGCAAACCTATTCTCTCCAGGATCAAAGGTCCTGCCCATTATATCAGTCACTGTGGAACACAGGCACAACAATGTTGCTACAGTTGTCTTATTTGTGGGCTTCCCCTGGTTGGCCACTGTGTGACCAGACTGTTGGACTTGATGGACCTTGGTCTGATCCAGCAGGGGCTTTCTAATGTCTGAAGATACTCCTTTACTATAAAGTAAATAAATAAACTGTAACTCAGACCCTCTATTCCATCTCTTAAGATACTTTTCTCCAAATTATCACTCCTCCTGGTCCAAACCAGCATGTATATAGCAGAATGCTCGGACGTCTCACTCGATGTACTTCAGATCCAGGCAGACGTCTCCCCACTTTCTGTTCGTTCAGAGAGAACTGTGTCTAGCGCAAGGTCATCCAGCAGGCTTCATGCGGAGGTGTGGGGAATCAACCCTGGTTCTCCAGATTAGAGTCCACTGCTCCAAACCACTACACCACGCTGGTAAGGTGAATAATCTTAAAACTACTAGGTTTCTCTTTCAGACCATGTTTAGGGGTCTCTACAAGCTATCCCTTTCCTCTTTTCGTTGGATGAATTCATAGTTTGAACACATCAAGCTGTTTTATACATTGAGAACAAGCTTAGCATTGACTGCTTTGGCTGTCGATGGCTCTCTCCTGGGTCTCAAGTAGAAGAAAAAGAGTTGGTTTTCATAAGCCGGCTTTCTCTACCACTTAAGGAAGAATCAAACCAGCTTACAATCACCTTCACCCTGTGAGGGTAGGTGGGGCTGAGAGAGCTCTAAGAGACCTGTGACTAGCTCAAGGTCACCCAGCTGGCTTCAGGTGTAGGAGTGGGGAAACCAACCCGGTTCTTCAGATTAGAGTCCGCCGCTCATGCGGAGGAGTGGAGGATCAAACTCGGTTCTCCAGATCAGAGTCCCCCGCTCCAAACCACCGCTCTTAACCACTACACCACGCTGGCTCTTTCACGACTCCAATCCTTTTAACCAGAGATGCCAAAGACTGGACTGAACCCCAGGACCTCAGATACGCCACCATTGTGTCTTGGCACCTGCCGTATTGAGTCCCTGCAAAGAGCAGGCAAGGGGGTTTTGGTTTTCAAAGCCACCTGCACCTGCTTGCCTCCCTGCAATCAGCCGATACCGCAACCTGCGCCCTCCTCTCGAGGATCAAAAGCTGGTGTGTCTCAACAGTGAGACGATTATAACGCTTCCACTTCAGTGGGTCCTTTACATATTCAGAGAGTTGTATGAACATTAAGTTAATGAATCCTCAGGACGCGGCTGGGAGGCAGGTGAGTCACTCTAATCCGGAGATAAGTACCAAGAGATTAACAAGATAGAATATTGCCGTATTCATTGGGTGCAGTCAGGGAAATTGAAAGGTAGCTTTTAAATAATTACCCCAACTGCACAGTGGCTCAGCGGCAGAATTAGATTTATTTTTATTTTTTTTGGCATTCAGAGAACTTAGCGGAAAGCCATTGACGGTAATCATGCGTTAGCGCAGGTTGTTGGTTGTTATGCAGAAGGGTTTATGCAGGCTTATGCAGAAAGGGAGCCAGCGTGGTGTAGTGGTTAAGGGCGGCGGACTCTAATCTGGTGAACCAGGATGGTTTCCCCACTCCTCCACATGAAACCAGCAGGGTGACCTTGGGCTAGTCTCAGTTCTCTCCCAGCTCTCTCAGCCTCACCTACCTCACAAGGTGTCTGTTGTGGGGAGGGGAAGGGAAGGCGAGTGTAAGCCAGTTTGAGACTCCTTAAAGGTAGAGAAAATCGGGGTGGAAAAACCAACTCTTCTTCTACTTTTCGGATTTAACTTCCCCCCCCCCCCAAGTTTCTTCACAACTCTCCCGACCCTGAGACAACAGTAAGGTTTTTTCAGCACATAAGTGGCGGACTCTAATCTGGAGAACCGGGTTTGATTCCTCACTCCTCCACATGAGCGGCAGACTCTAATCTGGAGAACCAGGTTGGTTTCCACACTCCTCCACATGAGCACTGGACTCTAATCTGCAGAACTGTGCTTGATTCCCCACTCCTCCAAATGAAGCCTGCTGGGTGACCTTGGGCCAGGCCAGTCACAGTTCTCTAAGAACATTCTCAGCCCCACCTGCCTCACAAGGTGTCTGTTGTGGGGAGGGGAAGGGAAGGAGATTGTAAGCTGCTTCGAGACTCCTTAAGAGGTAGAGAAAAGTGGGGTATAAAAACCAACTCTTCTTCTTGTTAGGGATGCTCTGGGCTGATCCTGCACTGAGCAGGGGGTTGGACTGGATGGCCCCTTCCAACTCTATGATTGTATAAATCTTCTTCCTGCCTTTAACACGAAGCAAGATGTGGTATGTGCTAAAGATTCCGGCGTTGTTACTTCTTTAATGAGCTTCATGGGATTTGAACATGAGGCTCAAAGTAGCAAGGGAAACCTCGTAATTAGTTTCAATTAGTAGAAGTTCCTCTGCATCACAACTATTTGATGAACTGCGGAGGGAGAGAGAGAAGCTACCAAACAGATACAAATCACTAGCTTTGTTTCATTTATTATTATACTTATTTTCTTCTTAATTAGCTCTGATTGGCTTATGATCCTAATTAATGCAGAGGAATCTGGAGTGGGATACAATGGCATGGTTTAGAGAAGATGCCAGAGCGTACAACTGCTAAATTATTGCTAATTGTTATTTACGCGGGGACAGGAAGACTAAGTAACGCGGGGCCTAATTAGCAATGAAGATACGGTTTCCGTTTCTTCCAAAGTTGAGGAAAGCAAACGAGATAAAATCGTGACCAGTTTCGTTTACACATTTGCAACGAAACCAAATAGCGGCCCAATTTACTTGCTGGGAACCAGAAAATTATTTTTGGAATGTCTTAAAATGAACAAAACAATATTCCCCAGAATAGATGAACCGGGGCAAATCAATTAACAGGTAGGACCGGTGAGGGCAGGGGTTTGAACTCAATTGCTACGAGGGCTGGATATGACAGAAGTGTCACTTGGTCTGGCCGTGCCGTGCCTCGCCACCCCAGATTGAGAGTGGGGGCCAGTGGCTGCCTCGGCTGGCTTACGGGCCGTGTAAGAGCTGTCAAGGGGCCGGATGCAGCCCTCGGGCCGTATGTTTAACACCCCTGGTCTAAGGCAAGAAAAGACAGAAACGAAAGGGGGAATAGAAAAACCCAACCTTTAAACAAAGCTGGGCACCCAAAGGTTGGGTGGAAAAGAACTCAATTACGTATAGAAATGTATTTATTTTACGGCACTAATGACACTATTAAAAACGTTGGAAAATGACATCAAAAAAAAGCACAAATGGCAACTAATACAGGTTGATAGACTGAAACCACAATCCAAAAGTGTTTCAGCCCCCTGGCCTTCGTCAGTGGTCTAATAAAATCATTTATTATGCCCACATATACATAATACAACAGGTATGACAGTATTAAAACAATATTATAACAACCCAGGTATGTTTAATGGGATGTATTCCAATCTCAAAGCCCACTGCCGTGGAATACAGAGCCAGCATGGTGTCGTAGTTAAGAGCGGTGGTTTGGAACGGATCTGGTCCACAGGCCTTATGTTTGACACCCCTGGCTTAGGGTGTCTTTGAGCACTGCTAGATCCGAATCCAGGAGCACCTTAGAGACCAAGAGGTTTTTGGGGGTATACGCTTTTGAGAGTCAGGGCTTCCTTCATCAGGTAGCATCTGACTAAGGGAACTTTGACTCCTGAAGTCTCATACCCCGAAAATCTTGTTGGTCCAGGTGTTCCTGGACTCAAATCTAGGTGTTCTATGCTGACCCACATGGCTACTATCTGAAACTTTCGTGCACTGCCCTTCTCATGTTGCTGCTGGTGTAAGACCGCCTGTGCCCGGTTGAGTGGTCTGCTGGCAGAAATGTTGCCAATTGCCCGGTGGTGGCGGGTAAACTACCACCCATCTACCGGCCTGGCCGCACTGTGGGTAGACAAGGCGCCGACGCAGCGCTTTTGGGTAAACCCGAAAGTGACGTGGAAACCATATTGGCCGGGATCGCTAGAGCATCCCCGTCACTTCCAGGTTAAAACAGAAGTGACGTAGATGCATTGCACGCTAACGCCACGGCCCTGCAAAGCTCCCGCCAGTGGAGCTGCGGGGCCTGGCAATCTTACAGAAATGCCTTGCTATGTTTACAATGCTAACCAGAGGAGGTGGATGAGAGTGTCCCTACTGGGACCAGTTAGAAGGCTATAGTGGGATTGGGTGCTCGCCACTCATCTCCGTGCACATCTCTGGCTGCTGGCAAGATTCCCTCCCCTCTCCCACTGAAGCCCAAAGTAATCCCCCAAATCTCTTGCTTGTGGGGGACAAGGGACCTTCCCCCCCAGAACAGCACGAGGAGAGAAATTCTGGAGCCGGAGGTAGGAGCTGGCCATCCCCTCCCCTTCTATTAGCAAATTTTTTTCTGCAGGATCTAGATTATGAAAATTCAGCTGTTAAATACTTTCCCTATGCTATGGAAATTGTGTGCTTGATGTCATGCTAGCTAACCTAAATCAAAAACTTTAATGAGCTGAAATCAATTGAGCTTTTCAATTACATATCTCATCTGAGCGTTAATTTCATTTGGCAAATACCCTAATTCAAAGTTTGCAGCCATTGAGAACCTCCATGAACTTCCCACGATACGTAATTCCCTTAATTTGTTTTCCACAATTAGCAATTAATAATTGGCTAACTCATTCCTCTTCATTGATGACTTTGCTTAGTTGAATCAGAACTTAACAACAGCTTATTGGAAAGTCCAGGGCTTGGACAAGCTGTTAGGATTCAGTTGTTTTAGTAATTTAAAAAAAAAACGTTTTCATGTATGATTTTTATTCATTTTGATTATTGGGTTCCGCTGGCGGGCAAAAAGACAGTTATATAAGAGTTATCAGCCCTCAGCAGCCCTTATGAGGGCAGATAGGTGGGATATAAATGTAATAAAATTAATACATTGTAAATAAATAAATAATGAACATAAGGACATAAGAGAAGCTATGCTGGATCAGACCAAGGCCCATCAAGTCCAGCAGTCTGTTCACACAGTGGCCAACCAGGTGCCTCTACGAAGCCCACAAATAAGACGATTGCAGCAGCATTATCCTGCCTGGGTCCCACAGCACCTAATATAATAGGCATGCTTTTCTGATCCTGGAGAGAATCGGTATGCATCATGACTAGTATCCATTTTGACTAGCACCCATGAATAGCCCTCTCCTCCATGAACATGTCCACTCCCTTCTTCAAGCCTTCCAAGTTGGCAACCATCACCACATCCTGAGGCAGGGAGTTCCACAATTTAACTATGCGTTCTGTGAATAAATACTTCCTTTTATATGTTTTGAATCTCTCACCCTTTCTGGGCCAAGGCCCCTTGGCCCTACCCACTTTTCAAAAATACTCGGTGGGCACCAGGAAAGGTGTCAGCGGGTGCCAGGGTGTCTGTCTGTCAGGCAGGGGCTGTACCTAGGGCTTCCAGCTCCGGGTCGGCAAATACCTGGAGATTTCGGGGGTGGAGCCTGAGGAAAGCGGGGTTTGGGAAGGGAAGGAACTTCAATGGGGTATAATGCCCTAGAGTCCACCTTCCAAAGCAGCCATTTTCTCCAGGAGAACTGATCTCTGTCGCCTGGAGATCAGTTGCACTCCCAGGAGATCTCCAGCCACCACCTGGAGGTTGACAACCCTAGCTGTGCCTGAACCCGGACCCAGAATAAATGTTTTCCAGCTGCTTTCAATTTCGTGAGCTGGCAGGTGTCGTGTGGCACGCAGAAGTCAAAGCCCCGGTGGCCTTTCTGGTATAATTTTAAGCTGCAGGAACAACGGGGTTTGCTCAGAAGGGAGCAAGTGTTGAACAAATCCTGCCTTGGAAAGAAAATCCCTCCCTTCTCCTAGGTCCTCCACCAGTTCTGTTACTAATTGGCCGAGGCAGAAAACACGTATGGGGTAGTTGCAATTATTGCAGGGGAGGAGAAGAGAAAAGAGCCCCCAGGGTAATTCGGGTCTTTTGTTTCCTTCTGTTAGCAAAAGATTGGGACCTGTTGGGATTTGCCGAGGATCTGAATGTTCACTGTCTGCCCTTTTTGGTAGGGCAGGACGAGCTCTGATTCCAATTATTTCCTAGTTGGAAACATTTGCGAGAGAGAAGGATTCCTTTGCCATACATTTGCAAGAACCGCAGCCAACCTGATGGAATTTTGTTGTTGTTTCTACAAGAGTTCTCTTTTATTCCTGGGGGTAGGAGGAGGTAGATTTAATTTAAGACCCCAGTATTAACGGCAATTAAAAAAAAATTCAGCTGTTGTTTAATTCCGGGTCTTTTTCTTTCCCCCTCCCCTCTTCCACCTTCCTCATTGTGTGCTTAAAGCGTAAATGTTTCCAGCGCTGCTGCCAGATTTTAAGGGCTAGCTGTGAGGATGTGTGGGTGGCTATACCCCCACCCCTCTATTCACAGCCTCCAGCGCGTACCCTCCTAAACGGCATGCGAAGCATTGAAGAAAATCACATCGTTCGGTGCGATGGATAAAAAACTGCCATCCCTTTTATTATTCAGATTATTGTTTTAGGTTCCAGTGCATTGATTAAAGCAAATAGCAGAGTGCAATTAGCAATAAAACAATCTTTTTTCCTTTCTTTCCCCCCAAAAAAAATCTATCCATGCTCAGAAAAAAGCCATTTCTTCCTCTTCTTTCTCAATGTGGCTGCACAACGCAAGTTGTTCCAAGCGTATACATTCGTATCAAAATTTGGTATTTCCCTCCCTTTATGGCATATAGGAGCCCCGTGGCGCAGAGTGGTAAGCTGCAGTACTGCAGTCCAAGCTCTGCTCATGACTTGAGTTCGATCCCCACGGAAGTCGGTTTCAGGACGCCAGCTCAAGGTCGACTCAGCCTTCCATCCTTCCAAGGTTGGTAAAATGAGTACCCAGCTTGCTGGGGGTAAAGGGAAGAGGACTGGGGAAGGCAACGACAAACCACCCCGTAAACAATGTCTGCCTAGCAAACGTCGGCATGTGACATCACCCCATGGGTCAGGAATGACCCGGTGCTTGCACAGGGGACCTTTACCTTATGGCAGATACATGTATAAGAGATACTGTGTGTGTGTAAAGAGTTGTCGAGTCGCAACCGACTTATGGCAACCCCAGCAAGGGACTTTCAAGGCAAGTGAGAAACACAGGGCGACTTGCCAGTGCCTTCCTCTGCAGAGCCTTACTTGGCGGTCTCCCATCCAAGTTCCGACCCTGCTTAGCTTCTGAGATCTGATGAGATCAGGCTAGCCTGGGAAGTCCAGGTCAGGGCCAGGAGATCAACTACCTGGGTCTGTGCCATCAAGTCGCAATTGACTTATGGCGACCCCAGCAAGGGGCTTTCAAGACAAGTGAGAAGCAGAAGTGGTTTGCCATTGCCTTCCTCTGCAGAGCCTTCTTCAGCGGTCCTCTTCCAAATTTTGACCCTGCTTAGCTTCTGAGATCTGATGGGATCAGGCTATACCATGCCGCCTGCCCTCCCATAAGAGATACTACCCCCCTAGGGTTGCCAGGTCCCAGTTCGCTTCCAGTGGGAGGTTTTTGGGGCGGACCCTGAAGAGGGCAGGATTTGGGAGGGGAGGGACTTCAATGCCATAGAGTCCAATTGCCAAAGCAGACATTTTCTCCAGGTGAACTTATCCCTATCGGCTGGAGATCAGTTGTACTAGCAGATTCCAGCTAGTACCTGGAGATTGGCAACCCTATACCCCCTGTCTAAAATTATATGAAAATGTACCTTGTAGTTTAATGAAACGAGAAAAGCAGATCCCAGAAATAACAGAATGAGAAGGCAAGTCCATTTTAAAAAAATGTTGGGGTGAGTGATACAATCCTACACCCCTCAAAAGCAAACCTATGATGTTCCTTCTACCTTCTCCAGGTCTTTCCAAGTTGCAGTTGCAACTGGGATACAACTCAGAGAGACTCTGGAGGGCCCTGTCATTGGATCTCCCAACGTCTTTAACCTTACTTTAAATTTTATCTGGTATTTTTATCCCCTCTTCTTCCAAGGAGTTCAAGGTGGCACGCATGGTTCCCTGTACCCTATTGTATCCTCACAACAACCTTATAAGAACATTAGAAAAGCCATGCTGGATCAGACCAAGGCCCATCAAGTCCAGCAGTCTGTTCACAGAGTGGCCAATCAGGTGCCTCTAGGAAGCCCCAAACAAGACGGCTGCAGCAGCACCATCCTGCCTGTGTTCCACCGCACCCAAAATAATAGGCATGCTCCTCTGATCCTAGAGAGAATAGGTGTGCATCATGACTAGCGTCCATTTTTACTAGTAGCCATGAATACCCCTCTCCTCCATGAACATGTCCACTTTCCTCTTAAAGCCTTCCAAGTTGGCAGCCATCACCACGTCCTGAGGCAGGGAGTTCCATAATTTAATTATGCGTTGTGTGAAGAAATACTTCCTTTTATCTGTTTTGAATCTCTTATGAAGCCAGTCACGCCGAGAGAGAGTGACTGGGCCAAATCTCATGGCAGGGTGAGGGATTTGAAACCGGGTCTCTAATCTTTACTACGCATTGGCTCATCCCAAGGGACACTGATTGGGATCAGGGCCACAAAGTTAGGGTAGGGGGTTAAATGAGTAGAATTCACCTCCTCTTTTGCCCTACTGGAGAAAATATAGCTTCCTCAGATGGAGCAGATAGTAACTCTGGGGGGCATTTGCGGTCTGCCAAACCCTTTCTCATTTCATGCTACTGCTGTGCAATGAATTGGGGCCCCCATGGCTGTGCTGGTCAAGAACCATATCAGAGGTCCCTTCGCTAGATGAAGTTGCTACAACAGAGGGAGGCATGCCGTTGGTTTTTTATTAAAAATCCACTCAACCTGACCTAAGGGGAGTTCTTTTCAGCCCTTAAATATTGCGGATTATTATTGTATTAATTTAGTTGCCTGGAAGGGAGGATTGTGATCTGTCAGCGTCTCTTTGTATATAATTCTTTCTTCAAACATGTTTAGTGGGTGGAGGGAGAATGTTAGATGTGATTCCCCACACATGCGTCCGTCCCCCTTACATCACGGCTTGCTTTTCAAAAGGGCTTTTTCTCCTGGCTTTTTGGCATAAAAAACCCCATTGCCTTTCCCACGTTGCCAGGAGCTGAGCTCATTTTACAGTGGCGGGCAGTAATGGCTGCCAGATCTCCATGGCGCCACAGGTGAGCGCGAGGTTAGCCATTCTTGCGCGGGTCGCTCTGACTGACACACGTTACGGTGTCCTTTCGGCGCTGCACGCCTGGCTCAGCTTGTCACTCAGCGATTCGGCAGCCCCGGGCCTGCCAAACCTGATACGGGAGCCGGGCCTGTGTATTCGGGGAGACCCCTTGGCAACCAGCTGGGTTTGACTGTTCTGTCCTCGGCAGCAAAAAGCCTGGGAAACCCAAATAACGCAATTGTAGACGGCTCAGAAGGGCTTGGATTTCTCTTGTGGCATCTTGATAGACGAGATTACAGGCAGTAGAAAAGAGCAAGAGTCCAGTGGCATCTTAAAGACTAACAAAATTTCTAGCAGGGGATGAGCTTTCGTGAGCCACAGCTCACTTCTTCAGATGATGAGGAAGAAGAGTTGGTTTTTATAGGCCGACTTTCTCTACCACTTAAGGAAGAATCAAACCGGCTTACAATCACCTTTCCTTCTCCTCCCCACAACAGACACCCTGTGAGGTAGGTGAGGCTGAGAGAGCTCTAAGAGAGCTGTGACTAGCCCAAGGTCACCCAGCTGGCTTCGTGTGTAGGAATGGGGAAACAAATCCAGTTCACCAGATTAGCCTCCGCCACTGACGTGGAGGAGTGGGGAATCAAACCCAGTTCTCCAGATCAGACTCCACCACTCCAGACCACTGCTCTTAACCACTACACTACGCTGGCTAGAAGGTGATTCCATCCATCCTGAAGTAGAGACGAGTGAATCAGACACACCATGGCAATGTAAATATAAAAAGGAAGTAAATGACACTAGCAGGCGTGATTGGATTAAGGGTAGTAGGCGTGGAGAAAGCATGGGTCGTGAGACAGGAATCCCAGATCTCTATTAAATCCCAGAGAATGCATAGTCTTGAGCTTCATTATTAGTTGTAATTCAGCAGTCTCTCTTTATAATCTCCCTTTGAAATCCCTTTGTAAGAGATTACGGGCGTTCTTGGTTTGCGAGGTACATCCCTAGCATACCCGATTAATAGCATTGTCGTGCATGTTCCCTGCCTGGAGCCCAGTTCAAGCATGCTGAGAGCGGCATCGTGACTGCTCGCAAGCACAGACGCAAGAAGACAGCCATGTGTCTATCGGTATGTGGCACTGGTATTACTCCGACAATGGCTATATGATATCCACCCATTGTTGCATATGGAACTTTAGCAGTGATTCCCAACTGGATTAAATTGTGGAACTCCCTGCACCAGGATGTGGTGACGTCTGCCAGCTTGGAAGGCTGTAAGAGGGGAGTGGACATATTTGTGGAGGAGAGGGGTATCCACGGCTATTAGTAAAAATGAATACTAGTCATGATGCATACTAGGGCTGTCGATTTGGTTCGTCCCGAACCAAAAAACAGCCGATTTCCCCCGATTCAGCGGTTTCCAGTTTGGACAGAGCCAAATTCAAAAAAAGGCGGGAAAACGAGGAGCCGAATTCAGCGAGTTCGGGCAAACGCCGAATAAATTCGGCAAATTTCGGGGCTCCGAATCAGCAGCATAACCGTCAGTTGGTAAGCAACTAGCAGCATTCTCCCATAGCCAATGGTGGCCAAGCCGGGCCTTCTTCTGGCCAGTCGCGGTTGAGTGCATGAGCCCTGCTGCTGCACAGCCCGGGGAGAGAAAGAGAGTGTGTCTGTTTGTGTGAGAGAGAGATCCCCGTGGGGGGAGGGGTGCGTGTGCACATTCGCGCCTTTCTGTGGCTCATGGGGGGCTTGTTTGGAGATAGAGGTCCCAAGCAATCCTTAATGTGCATCTAGAGAACGGCAAATCCAAGGCAAAACCTCCCGTGCATAAATGGCCAGAGAGTATGTGTGTGTGAGTCTGCTAGAATCGTATTGGATTACTCCTGAGTCCTGACTCCCAGTCCCTGCTCCTGATGGAAGAGAAGAAGACATCCACAGTAAGACCCATTTGGGGGCTTTCTCTATAATTCTCTATAATTTTTTTCCTGTGTGTGTGTATGTGGGGGGGAGGAGATTCTGTGTGTGTGTGTGTGTGTGTGTGTGTGAGAGAGAGAGAGAGAGAGAGAGAGAGAAAGCCAAAGGGGGGTGGGTTTACCTGTTCTGCTGGGGAGTGGGCTTGATTTCCTCTGTGTGGGACTGTGCTTTATACTGTTTTCACCGGTTGCCAACTTCATGTTGAGTTAACTGTGGATCAGTGAGTCTCTCTCTGGCTGGTTCCTATTGTTTCCAATGGGCTATGCAGCCGCTCCTGTTGTTTCGAATGGGCTAGCCTGTCATTCCTTTTAGTACATCCCCTGTAAGGTATTTCAGTGGAGTCAATGCAAGTCAACCGACATTCCCCTCTCCCATTATCTTCAATGGGCTGGGCAGCCTCACCCATTGCTTCCAATGGGCTGACTTGTCCAATGGGACCTTCTGCATACCTATTCTCTCCAGGATCAGAGGAGCAGGCCAATTATATTAGGTTATATTAGGTGCTGTGGAATGCAGGTAGGACAATGCTGCTGCAGTCGTCTTGTTTGTGGGCTTCCTCGAGATACCTGGTTGGCCACTTTATGAACAGACTGCTGGACTTGATGGGCCTTTGTCTGATCCGGCATGGCTTTTCTTATGTTCTTATGTCCTCGGTGGAGCAGAGGGAGGGGCCGTGGCTTAGTGGTGGAGCATCAGCTTTGCATGAAGGCTCAATCCCTGGTATCTCCCAATGAAAGGGCCAGGTGATGTGAAAGAAGGAAGAAAGAAGGAAGCTTTAGGTTTCCATGTATCCACTCGCGAATGATCTCTGTAGGGCAATGCTAGCACAATACCTGAAACTGTGCATGTAGGCCATCTTCTGTGATGTTCTTTGAACACTGAGAACATTCTATAAATGTTTGAACACATGAAGCTGTCTTATATTGAATCAGACCCTTGGTCCATCAAAGTCACTATTGTCTACTCAGACCGGCAGCAGCTTTCCAGGGTCTCAGGCGGAGGTCTTTCCCATCACCTTCTTGCCTAGTCCCTTTAACTGGAGATGCCAGGGATAGAACCTGGGACCTTCTGCATGCCAAGCACAGGCTCTACCATGGAGCCACAGCCTCTCCCCCATGCACATGAAGCTGCCTTATACTGAATCAGACCCTCGGCCCATCAAGGTCAATATTGTCCACTCAGACCAGCAGCAGCTCTCCGGGGTCTCAGGAAGAGGTCTTTCCCATCACCTACTTGCCTTGTCCCTTTAACTGGAGATGCCGGGGATTGAACCTGGGACCTTCTGCATGCCAAGCACAGGCTTTACCACTGAGCCACAGCCCTTCCCTCATTATTATCCATAGTTTTTGTACTTGCATCTAATATCGAAAGGCTATCCCCGACCCATATTGCCAATCAAAAACTTTGTAAAATGGGGCCTCCCCAGAGAATCAGTGAGCTGTTGGTTCAAAGCAGTTTGGAAATACTTCTGGCAATGTTAGGGCTGCCAGACACAACCTGGCAACCAGTGAAAAAGTCTGGGGGGATGGGGACATGGCGGGTGACATTGGCTGATGGCATAACATCACTTGCAGGGAAAACCCCAAAGCGACATCACACCTGTCGGAATCACCAGAAACTCTATGGTAAAACATAGAGTTTTTGGAGGTTCCTAGAGTGGACTGCATCACTCCCGGGTTGCCAGGTCCCTCTTCGCCACTGGCGGGAAGTTTTTGGGGCGGAGCCTGAGGCGGGCAGGGTTTGGGGAAGGTTGGCAACCCTACCTGGAGATAAGCTGCAATTCAATGCCATAGAGTTCAATGCCATAGAGTCCAATTGCCAGAGCGGCCATTTTCTCCAGGGGAACTGATCTCTGTTGGCTGGAGATCAGTTGTAATAGCAGGAGATCTCCAGCTAGTACCTGGAGGTTGGCAACCCTAAGAGTAGGAGGAAGAAATCCCAGGATAATTGCAAGCAGAAAGGATCCAAGGTCCCCCCCTCCCACAAAGAGCAAGGATCAGTATATTGAAATACTGTGTCTCTATGTGGAATCCCAGAGGTTTGTGGCCAAAAAAGAGAGAGAGAGAGAAACCAAGCTGCTTGCTTACAGACTCATGGGAGCAGACGGCCCAACGTGCCGCCGATTCAGAGGAATCCCTTTGCTGTCCGCGTAGCTGACATTCAGGAAAAGGAACAAAAGTCTGTTTGTGTGGCTGAATGCGGTCCAGAAAAGAGAAGCGGGGGAGAAAAAACAACAATTATCGAAAGTCTTGACAACCGACCATTTGGGCTGGGAGCTGGCCTTATTTTGATTATACTCCAATTGAATACCAATTATTCCTAAGGCGGGCGGGAATGGTCAATGCGAGGACCCTCTCAAAGAACCCGTTCTAAAGGGACACTTGTTTAAAACGGGAGAGCTGGAAATCAATAGGTGATTGTTTTAAAAGTGGAGGCCACTTAGCTCTGCGGCAGCCAGGGGTCAGTTGGCCCCCATGGTTATAAATCATGTGTCTCCCCCCCCCCCTCTTTTAACAGAGGTCCATTAACACGCCATTTTTAAGTCACAGATGGCAGGAAATCTGCCCTACAAATTGCGGGGTGGGGAGGCCTGGAGGAGAAGAGAGGTGGAAGCTAAATTTAGCTGCTGCTGTGGTCATGGCGGAGGGAAGGGGTTTGTTTTCTGTTGTTTCTTTTACTGGTCCAACGAAAATCCTACTCAACCTTGATAAATGTAAGCGAAATCGGTGCAGGTTCAGCAACGAAATTGGCGGAAGCCGTTTAAGCAGGATCTCAGGGCTGATTGAAGCGTAACGCATGAACACATGAAGCTGCCTTATACCGAACCAGACCCTTGGTCCATCAAAGTCAGTATTGTCTACTCAGACCGGCAGTGGCTCTCCAGGGTCTCAGGCTGAGGTCTTTCACATCACCTACTCGCCTAGTCCCTTTAACTGGAGATGCCGGGGATTGAACCTGGGACCTTCTCCATGCCAAGCAGATGCTCTATCACTGAACTACGGCCCCTCCCAAAAAACTATTGCTATTTATTGTGAACACGTGAAGCTGCCTTACACTGAATCAGACCCTTGGTCCATCAAAGTCAGTATTGCCTACTGCAGTGGTTCCCAACCTTTTTCGAGTCGTGAACCCCTTTTACAATTGCCAAGTAACCTGTGACCCCTGCCACATTTGCATTATAAAGTCATAAATGACATTTGCATAATAAAGCCATAAATGACATTTTCAATAGGATAAAGAAAACACAATACAAATAGATTTTTCAGAATATAATTCCAATGTAATATTTAATTAACTAATTTCATTTAATAAATAATTAATATTTAATGTGATGGTTGTGCTTGCATCTGGGTAACCAGCTTCAAAATTCGTGGCTGAGTGTTTGTTTAAGCCAGCCTCATGTCATCCTCAACATTTAGTCTGTTTCTTGTCTTTGAGCAAATAAATATGTAGTATTGCCAACCTCCTGGTGGGGAGATCTTCCAGAATTACAACTGATTTCCAGATGCCATAGATCAGCTCCCATGGAGAGTGTACTCTATGGTATTATACCCCACTGGGCTCCTTCCCCTCCCCAAACCCTGCCCTCCCTAGGCTCCACCCCCCAAAATATGCAAGAATTCCTCAACCTGGAATTGGCAACCCTAGGGATCAGGGTATGGAAAGAAAAAGGCAAGCTCAGAGCAGGAAAGAAGCAGGCAGGGATGGTATAGAAGAGTGTTTTGATATGAAGAAGTGTTGAAAATCCACTCTCGCAGAGATATGTAGAGGCAAATGGAATTAAAACTCGAAAGGCGAGCATGGTGACATTTTTATGCTTTGGGCTGGTTTTACCTGATTACATTAGGGCAGGAGTGGGGAACCTTTTCCTGGAAGAGGCTAGGGTTGCCAGGTCTCCAGCCACCACCTGAAGGTTTGCAAACCTAGCAGAGGCTATGCAGGGGAGGGAGAGAAGGAAAGAAGGAAAGGAAGGAAGGAAAGAAGGAAAGGAAGGAAAGAAATGAAGGAAAAAAGGAAGGAAGGAAAGAAAGTAAGACAGGGAAGGGAGGGAGAAAGGAAGAAAGGAAAGGAAGGAGAAAGAAGAAAGGAAGAAAGAAGAAGAAAGGAAAGGAAAGGAAAAAAGGAAAGAAAGGAGAAAGGAAGGAAAGGAAGGAAGGAAAGGGAGGGAGGCTCCCACACACACACACAGGCATTCGCCAGGGGCCCGGGGATCTTGAGCACACACACACACGTACACGGGGAGGGCTGGGGGGGACCCTCTGGCCGCAGCGCAGCAAGCGCGGCCCGGAAATGGAGCACGAGGAGGGCTGTGGGGGACCCTTGGGCGGCCTCAAGGGGGACCGCCCTCTTCTCCTCCAAGACCTGAACGGGCCAAGCCAGGGGAGCTTCCTCAGCCTCCCACACATCCCGCCGCGTCATCCGACCGACAGAGAGGCGAGGCGAGGAACCGGAGAGAGAGAGAGAGGCGAGGAACCGGCCGTCCGACAGCCGGAAGGAGAGAGGCGAGGAACTGGCCGACCGACAGAGAGGCGAGGCGAGGAACCGGAGAGAGAGAGGCGAGGAGAGAGGCGAGGAACCGGCCGACCGACAGCCAGAAGGAGAGAGGCAAGGAACCGGCTGACCAACAGAAAGGCGAGACGAGGAACAGGAGAGAGAGAGGCGAGGAGAAATGCGATGAACTGGCCGACCAACAGCCCCTGGGCAGCGGGGTTACAGCTGGTGTGCGGCGGCGCGCCGCCACATCTCTGCAGCCCGGCTCCTTCCAGCTGTTGGTCGGCCGGTTCCTCGCCTCTCTCCTCTCCTCTCTCTCTCCTGTTCCTCGTCTCGCCTTTCTGTCGGTCAGCCGGTTCCTCGCCTCTCTCCTTCCGGCTGTCGGTTGGCCGGTTCCTCACTGGGATGGGGGTTGTCCCAGGACAGTGGCGGCGACCCCCCTGAAAACGGGGGTCGCGACCCACAGGTTGAGAACCACTGGCCTACTCAGACTGGCAGCAGCTCTCTAGGGTCTCAGGCAGAGGTCTTTCACATCACCTACTCGCCTAGTCCCTTTAACTGGAGATGCCGGGGATCTTCCTGGGACCTTCTGCATGCCAAGCAGAGGTGCTACCACTGAGCCACGGCCCCTCCCTACAATTTTGTTGGTTTGGTTTGCTTCTATTGTCCTAGTCACATATGTATGGCGTTTACTTTAAGCACATCGATCTGTGTGGCATTTTACGTGTCGTTTTACGGACCAGCATATCATAAGGAGATCCGCCCCGACAAAGACAAGAAGGAGGTTCAGTCCTCTTCTAATGGGGATAAATGTAAGAAAGTCTCCAATGAGACAGATAAGGGAGCTAAGAAAAGGAAATCTACCGTGATGACAGATAAAGGAGCGTCTAAGTTTAAAGAGGCAAGAGCTTCAAGATCGAGCGGTGCGGCTACTAGCTGGTCGCCGGAACACAGCGGAGAGGAGAGACTGGAGAAAAGCGGCAGGGATCGCGAAGAGCAGGACAGTGCGGCTCCTAGACATATCATATCAGCGCCTTCGGCCACTCCGCTTCCAGTAGCGGTTCAGCCGACCTCCCTGCCAGCCCGACAGAGCTTCGGTTTCGCCCCCACCCCTCCTGACTTACAGCTGATCAGCAGGCAAATGGAAGACGCGGCGGTCAGTAACGTACAGCCCCGTGTGTCCTTTATCTCGGAGGGGGGTTTTTCCGCCTTGAGAGCCGAACTGGCTAGTTTAATCAGAGGCGCCTTCGTGGAAGGGCTCCAGGCTCTTCAGGCACCTTCTCCAACCCCGTCTATTAGTTGCCTTAACCCTACTGGTCAGGACCCTTTGGAAGGCACAAGCTCAGCCTATAGAGGTGCTCAGGATGGCGGGAGAAATCCTTGGCCAACTAAGGCAGCCCAAAAGACCACCCCAGTCAGGTGTACATCCGATACCCCCTCCCCTGACTCTTTTGATAACGAGGGCGAAGAAGACGCCGAATCTTCCTCTGAGGAGGACCTACCCCCTGTGGAAAGGAAGCAGTTAAGACTCTTCTCTCAGGAGGATTTTCAACCCCTCCTTTCCAGAGCCTTGGCAGCACTGGACCTATCTTGAGGATCAGGATCCTCAGGCAGACAAGCTTAAGGGCTCAAGGGAATTTTTCCACAGGCACTCCACTCCCTTTAGAGCCATAACAGTGCCTCATAATTTCACCACCCTCATTAAATCTGAGTAGGAGAAACCCTTAGTAAGCAAACCAATACCAGTGGGTATTAAAAAAATTCTATTCCCTTGCTAACACTTCCAGCCAGTTGTTACAGCTCCCCCTGGTGGAGGCCCCCATAGCCGCTCTACACTCTTACGACTTAGTAACAAGAGATGGCATGGGATCAATAAGGGATCCTTTAGATAGGAAGGTGGAGCTCGCCCTTAAGAGAGCACATGAAGCGTCTGCATTCTCAGTCAGTGCCTCGGTGACCTCAGCCCTAATCTCAAGGGCGGCTATAGTGTGGACACGTAAATTACACCAGTTGATCCCAGAGGAAAACAAGAAGGGTTTGGAGGGTGAGTCCCGGTTCCTAAAGGCGGTCACCTTCTTGTCGGATTCTACACTCGACACTCTCTTTCTCTGCCCGGGCTATAGCTACCCAGACAGCAGCTAGAAGAGCCCTCTGGTTGCGCCCTTGGCAGGTAGATCCAAAAGCGAAAGCTGACTTGGTGGGGTTTCCATACCAAGGAGCCAAACTCTCCATACCAAGAAGACCAGTTGGATACTATTCTTGTTGAAATGAAGGACAAGAAAAAGGCGATGCCTGAGAGTTACCGCAGAGACAGCAGGCATTCTTCTGGTCATTCCTTTCGTCCCTTTCACCCCTTTGCAAGGTCCAGAGGTGATCAGAGAAAAAGCAGTAGGAACCAATCCAGAGGTTCTTTTTGCAGGGGAGGGAGATTTTCAAGACCTTCTCGATTCACTCAGCCCAACAGTGACAGATCCAACAACCACCAGACGAAACAGTGACGTCAGCAACACTCCCGTGGGGGGCCGCTTGACGCAATTCGCAAAGCAATGGGAGACTTCCCATGCGGACCTGTGGGTAGCTCAGGTGGTCAATCACGGCTACTTAATCGAGTTTTCCAACCTTCCCCCAGACCAACCCTTCACATCCCACGCCCCACTTCGGGGAGAAAAACTTCTACAAGCCCAGCTTGCCGTTCGATACCTATTAAGTATACAGGCAATAGAACCGGTCGAGCCGTCAGAACATTCCTCCGGTGTATATTCACCATTTTTTACAGTTCCCAAAAGGAACGGGGATTGTTGACCCATTCTGAACCTCAGATATGTCAACAGATTCATCATCTACAGGAGATTCAGAATGGAGACACTATGATCTATAACAGAAGCCCTCAGACCAGGAGCATTCCTTACATCAATAGACCTCTCCGAAGCCTACCTCCACGTCCTGATCCATCCAAACACAGGAGGTTCCTGAGGTTCCAGATTGCAGACCAACACTACCAGTTCCGGGCTCTCCCGCTTGGCCTCACATCAGCTCCACGGGTCTTCACCAAGATCCTTGTGACCCTGGTAGCCATAGCCCGCAGGCAGGGAGTCCAGGTACACCCATACCTGGACGACAGCCTCATCTGCTCACCCTCCAGGGATCTCAGCTTGAGGCACACGCAGTATGTCACTCATCTGCTTAGGAGCCACGGATTCTTGATCAATATGGACAAGAGCATCCTTCAGCCGACCCAGAGACTAATCCACCTTGGAGTTATAGTCGATACAGCCTTGAACTCCTTAATCCTACCTCCGGAAAAGGTAGTAGACATAGCCTCCCAAACCAGATTAATCCTGTCGTCTCGACTCACGCGCCTCAAGACCCTGGCCAAGCTACTAGGTCATATGATTGCTTGCATTTCGGCTGTACCTTGGGCCCGTTTCCATTCAAGACCTCTCCAGTGGTTTCTGAATGCTTACCAGCAAGCAATAGCAAGAAAAACGAACAAGTCCCTGATGTTGTCCACGCAGCTGCTGTCGGGCCTTCAATGGTGGACCAATCCAGTCAATTTATCGAGAGGCCTCGTCTTCTTACACGACCCTCCGGCACAGCTTTTCACAGACGCCAGCCTGTCCGGCTGGGGGGCCACATTTCAAAACCAACTCGCCCTAGGGACGTGGGGGCCATCGGAGAAGGGGAAGAGCATCAGCTTCCTAGAAATCACAGCAGTTCTGAAAGCCCTGCTACACTTCGAACCCCAGTTGGAGGGCATTCATCAGGACGGACAACGTGGCCACAAAGGCCCACGTCAACAAACAGGGCTGGTCCCAATCCTCTTCTCTCCACAAGCAAGTGTCTCTAGTGTTCAGCTGGGCGGAGAAACATCTAACGTCGATTTCAGCGGAGCACATCCAAGGAGTGCTGAATGTCCAAGCGGATTGGCTGAGCCGACAACATCTGGAGGAAGCGGAGTGGGGCCTGAATCCGGAGGTCTTCTCTCAAATATCAAGAAGGTTCGCAACTCCCATAATAGACCTGTTTGCCATGACACTCAGCTACCTCGCTTTCTCTCACGATACAGGCAACCAGGAGCGGAGGGGACAGATGCTCCACTGGTTCTTGTAGGTTATCCGGGCTGTGTGACCATGGTCTTGGTATTTTCTTTCCTGACGTTTCGCCAGCAGCTGTGGCAGGCATCTTCAGAGGAGTAACACTGAAGGACAGTGTCTCTCAGTGTCAAGTGTGTAGGAAGAGTAATATATAGTCAGAACGGGGTTGGGTTTGAGCTGAGTCATTGTCCTACAAAGTATTAATACTTTATCGTGGATGATACATTTACTATTTGGAGCCATGGTGAAGAAAAATTTATGGACTTTCTAAACCATCTCAATAATATCCATCCAAACATTCAGTTTACCATGGAAAAAGAAATTGAAGGTAAACTCCGCCCCAAAAACCTTCTGCCGGTGGTAAAGAGGGACCTGGCAACCCTAAAGGCCGAACTAGACATGTACAAAAAGCAAGGTTCCTTGAACCTTAATTCAGATTTCAAATCTATATCATCCTTACAAGCAAGAATACATGCATTGAGCACTAGAACTGGATTTTTAAATCGATTGTTTGATTCCTCGCTCCTCCATATGAAGCCTGCTGAGTGACCTTGGCTAGTCACAGATTTCTCAGAACTCTCTCAGCCTCACCTACCTCACAAGGTGTCTGTTGTGGGGAGAGGACGGGAATGTGATTGAAAGCCGCTTTGAGACTCCTTAAGGTAGAGAAAAGCGAGGTATAAAGACATACTCTTCTTTTTTTCCTTTTATTATTTCCATTTCTCTGCAAAGGATGCCTGCCATTTTGCACGACCCAGCTCTTTTCAGCATGGCCGTTGACATTTGCTGCCTATGACTCTTGCTCCCCTGGGGGGGCTTCTTGTTTCCGGTTGGATTTCTTCCACTAGGTTTTATGCTTGGTTAAAGCTTGTATGATGCTGTACAATAACTCCCAGAACTGAGCATCTGTAGCACATCTGGGGAAGAGATACCCTAGTTATTTTTTTAAAGCCTTAAAGACAAAGAGAGAAATTACATTTAGGAGCCACCAGGCCCTGACAAGGTGACAGCCAGATTTTTTAAAGAAAATGTTATTTCTCCTAGGCCTCTTCAGATGTGGAATTAAGTACCCTAAAGCTCAAGAAAATATAAATAAAAGTAAAAATCCAAGGCCCAAGGTTAAATACTCTAAAAATTATGTAAGTACAAAATATGTACACATTTATTTCAGGATAAAATCTAATACCACATTCAACACATATAAGGCATTGCAATAGTTTACCAAATTGATATACTCATATAACACCAGTATGACATAAAATAACACAATTATACTCTGACCATATGCATTTCGGCCACCCGGCCTTCTTCAGTGGTCTAAGCAATCAACATTCCCGACTCAAAGATATACATAAATATATAAAAAACCTTTATGACTATGTGTGCGTTGTTGCAAAATAACATTTAGAATATAAAACTATAACACTTCTTCCTCTGTTTTAGACTTTCATCCACAAGGAAAACTAATCCTTGTGTATGTATCCCTCTCTATTGCAGCCATAAATACAATTATCAATATCTCATTGTCAAGAAGCATTCATGAAGTCTGGAATAGTAATCGATATAGCACAGGATTGGATTGGGAGTGGAGGGTTGTAGCACTGAAAACAGGTAGACTGAATTCACACATGAAACAGAAGTTTTCCAGTTCGTGTACATGTGGAAGATCAGAAAAGTGTATGAGATTTCCGAATTGAATGGCCATTTATGCAGGGCCCATTTTGATGCTCGCTCAAAGCTCTCTTTTTAAAATGCAACCTTTAAAATGCCTAATCATGGGCCTGCCACAAAGGGAGAAATTCCACTCCCACACACACTCGCCTGCTCCTTCGTTCCTTCCATTAGCAATCACCGTTTGCATAGCTATTGCGCAGCTGTGATTTTGCATGCTTCCTTGAGGGGATTCTTCGAGGCGGGGGCGGAGCAAACACAAAAGGTCACGTTAAAGGAGCTCTTAAGAAATGCAAAGCAGGTATGCGCCACCCTCGCAGTCACTTCCTGAATGACGGTTTAGCATGAAAAACTCAAAAAAATACGCAGGGCACTTCAGCCTGGAACGCACTGCTAATTACCAAGCATAAATGGCCAATGTGTTGCCCATGTAAGATGGGTTAAATTGCAAGCATCTTCCAACCTCCCTGGACCATCTACGGTCCACCTCTGACTTCGGCCGTCGACCAGGGGACCCTCCCTTACAAAAACGCCCTCAGCCCTTAACCACTGCAAAGTCCCAGCCACACCGGTCCAACTCCTTAATCATAACGATAATAAAATTGCTTTCAGGAAAAAGGGGGGGGAATAATAAGCCGCTTCTCTCCCCCGCCCGAGAACCCACCGGCCCACCCCGAAACCCACGCTATCTTTGAGAAAGCAATCTGTTTTTGCAAGGCAGGCTATAATTGAATCCCAGCTGAACGCAGCTCTGATCGGGGAGAGGTGCCAACGTTGCAGACAGCATCCGAGGAGGGATGGAGGGGGCCGCAAAGCACAACCAGCCAAACTAAAGAATATTAACAATGAGCTCGAGGGGAGGGGGGCAAGCCAGATTGGATATGGGCGGCCCTAGCAATAACACCAGGGAGGAGAACGTTGGCTCCATTTACCAACAGCTTCCAAAATAAAAGAAGCAGCAAAGACCTGCCAAGGATTTTTTTTTATTATTCATTAAACAGTGGCTTTGCTGTTGCGCTCAGTCATATTCCGGTTTTAAGAAATAGCCCTCGCTTTTGATTTTTTAATTTTATTTTAACCACGTCCTCCCATCTCGCTCGCTCGCTCTGGGATATGATTCACACATTTCCAGATTTATTTGAGCAAAAGGCAATAAATATGCTGCCTCAATTTTAACCGCTGGAATGCAGCCAGCAATTTTAATGAACCTGCCCTGTGCTATTTGAAGTGGTCCTCGCTTTCGGTCTCTCTGTAAATCTCTGGGCACGGTTACATTATATGCGTGCGGGCTCCGTCTCCCCTCCCAGGCCCATCTCCCGTTCCCTCGGGGAATCTCGTGAGTCACATGCGACTGAGATTTTCGAGATCCATCCCTGTTTCAAATTAGTAAATGCTTTTATTATGCAAACCACAGACTGATTCCTGGGTGTTCCTCTTCAGTACCTAAAGCCTGGACTTGCTCTAGTTCCTTTTTGTGACACCCCCCCTTTTTGTTTCACTGAAACACAGCTATCGGCTGGCTTTGGTCCTATCTCTGATTAATTTTAATTAAAAGCGAACAATCATCGCGTTCATTTGTAACGAAACCATCGGCTTTCCAAGTGCACGCGCGCACAAGTGCGCAGATGGCAGCCGTGCGATATTAAGCGCTCTTCTTTCTCTGTCGCAGATTTGGGGAAACTCAATCATCCTGATTAGAAGATGCATGCTAAGCAGCCCCAGGAAAATATTTGTCTTTTATTTGCTAGGTTCTGTTCTTTCTTGATGGGAGAGGGGCGTGGCCCTCAGTTCGGGGACAAGAGCATAACAGAGTGACAGCATCAGTAGAAAAGAGCAAGAGTCCAGAGCACCTTAGAACATAAGAACATCAGAAAGGCCATGCTGGATCAGACCAAGGTCCATCCAGTCCAGCAGTCTGTTCACACAGCGGCCAACCAGGTGCCTCTAGGAAACCCACAAACAAGACAACTGCAGCATTATCCTGCCTGTGTTCCACAGCACCTCATATAATAGGCATGCGCCTCTGATCCTGAAGATAATAAGTATGCATCATGACTAGTATTCATTTGACTAGTAGCCATGTATAGCCCTCTCCTCCATGAACATGCCCACTCCCCTCTTAAAGCCTTCTAAGTTATCAGAAGATAAGAAAAGCCATGCTGTATCAGACCAAGGGGTCTCTGGGGGTGTGGGGAGGAGGTAGTTGTGAATTTCCTGCATTGTGCAGGGGGTTGGACTAGATGACCCTGGTGGTCCCTTCCAACTCTGTGATTCTATGAACCAGGTGGTGACGGGGAAACTGTCCTGACATCTGGCAAGCCTGGCTAACCGATGTGAGAAATGAGTGCCCGTCCGCACACATTGTTCTCCGTAGCAGGGTCCACTGAGGCAGCGAGGCACAAGGGGTTACCTGCTGGGTCCGCTGTTACAATACCACGTGGATAATTTTTGCCAGCTGAGGAATATTTTCTTCCCCCTTTAGGACGATGATGAAGAAAGCAAACAAAAGGCAGGAAATTAAAATTTATGCAAACACCAGGGTTCCCAGAGCAACGATAACACAGAGCTGTATTGTACATATAGAAGAAGGCATAAAAGTTAATGCTACATGCCGCTATTGCAGGCAATTGATGGGAAGGGGGCTTAGGCAGGGCTGGGAGAAGGCACCAGGGGCAAGGTTACGTTTACTCTGGGACCGATAACGGTGAACGACTCTTCCCCCTCCTTTTTAATACTTAAAAAAAATCCTAGACATCGCATTTGTGTGTATATTGTGACCAGAGGAGAGAAGGGAATCGGAGTCTGTTTGCTCGTGCGTCGTGGGCTGATTTGCATTTCACGATCAACAAACGGTGCTGTTTCCTGTGATGGATGCTGTAAACATCCAAAGCGGCCCGATTTGGATTTGAAGGTTTTGCAATTGTCTCGTGGGGAGTTTCTGCTGCTGTTATTATTATTTATTGATTTTATTGTTGATAGAACACAGGCAGAGAATAGATTGCTGAAGCTAATAGCAAGGACTCTCCTTTGCTTAAAAAGGAAGAAATAGATTGTTAACTTTCAGGAGTTTCTCTGCTTGCTAGATTCCATTCCGAGTCCACCAGCCGCAAAGCAGTACTGAAAATCCTAACTCCGTTGCTTCCTTTCTCATTAAAATTCAGGTTCTGCGTCTGTATTAATATATCCCAAATTCCTGCAAGAGAAATATTTGATTGCATTTCCGCACCTTAATTTAGCAATTTGCCAACTGTGGGTAAGAACCCAAATGTAGGTCATGACTATCTCGCAGGTGGTTGGCAAGAACAGGAGGAAGAGGGACTGCATGAACTGGGACAGGTTCAATGGCAAATCTGTTTCCCACCCTGTATAATGTGTTGTACATCAAAGAATCAAATCAGTTAAAAAACATCAGAGGAATTAACTCCCCAACGGAAGCGATACGAGTGGAAATACTGGGCCATAAAGGTAGTCCTCTATGCAAGCACCAGGTCATTACTGACCCATGGAGTGACGTCACATCATGCCCTAAGGGCTACTTAAAGTGGGGATGTACTATCACTCGCCTAGTCAAACATTTGAGGCTGATCTTGAGATGGAGAAGGAAAGCAGGTGACTAAAACAGATAAGTTATATACTGGGAGACTTCAACTACCCTCACATTGATTGGGTAAAGGTCTAGGCCAGGCTTGTCCAAACTGCAGCCCCCGGGGCCCCTGAACAATGCAGGAAATTCACAACTACCTCCCCCACACACCCCCAGTGACCCCGACTCCATGCTCAGAAGATGGCCAAGATGCCCTCCCTCTCATGAACTGCCTAAGGTCACAGAATCAGCATTGCTGACAGATGGCCATCTAGCCTCTGCTTAAAAACCTGCAGGTAAGGAGAGCTTACCACCTCCCAAGGAAACGTATTCCACTGAAGAACTGCTCTGTTAGAAAATTCTTCCTAATGTCTAGACAGGAACCCTTTTGATTTAATTTCAATAATAATTGAAATTATTGGATAATAATTGGATCTGGTCCAACCTTCTGGGGCAACAGAAAACAACTTGGACCATCCTCTGTATGACAGCCCTTCAAGTACTTGAAGATGGTTATCTTCTCTGTGGCATCTCACTGGTCACTCAACAGGATGTTGGATTAGATGGACCATTGGTCTGATCCCCCAGGACCCCTCTTAGGGTGTGTGTTGAAACTCTTGCAGTGAGGACATATGGGCCGAGTCATCATTAGAATGAAACGATGCTCTGTTTTTTTTATAAGGGGATGCAGTTATTATGACACAGCTGTCTCTGGGAAAACCCAAAAGGGATGGGTAAGGAAAATACTCATATCAGATTTTCTCGCAGCCAGCGAAAGGACCCAATGAAGTAGGACGGAATGGCAAGATGTATTTAACCTCATTAGTTTCAGCCAGGCTGACTCTGCATAATCAATCAGTGTACGGATGCATTAGAGCAACATGACTATTTCTGAATCTCATTTGCATAATGGGTGAGATGTGAAACGAGTCCTAGGGAAAGGGGAAGTGCCCTGGAGGGACGCAAAGTTTATCATAATGCGTGTGAGCTCTTTTAGATGGTTGCAGTTAAGTTCCCACTAACAAGATGACAAATTAAACGTCTGTATTACTGTATCCACCCAGAGCAAAAAAGGAAGAAAGGAGGTTGGTAGGATTGCAGCAGAGAAAAGCATCAGTTGCAAGGTATGCAACAGAGGCATAACCTCCAAATTGTAAGATGTCATAGTTCCGCTGTACACTGCATTGGTCAGGCCGCACCTGGAGTACTGTGGGCAGTTCTGGAGGTCCCACTTCAAAAAGGATATGGACAGAATCGAGCGGGTACAGAGGAGAGCAACGAGGATGATCAGGGGCCTGGAGACCAAGCCCTATGAGGAAAGGCTGAGGGAGTTGGAAATGTTTAGTCTGGAGAAGAGGAGGTTGAGGGGGGACATGATTGCTCTCTTGAAGTATTTGAAGGGCTGTCACTTAGAGGAGGGCAGGGAGCTGTTCCTGTTGGCAGCAGGGGATAGGACTCACAATAATGGGCTTAAATGGAGGCTGGAAAGGTACCAGCTGGGCATTAGGAAAACATTTTTTACAGTAAGAGTTGTTCGACAGTGGAATCAGCTACCTAGGGAGGTGGTGAGCTCCCCCACTCCCACCCCGCGCCAGTCTTTAAGCAGAGGCTGGACAAGCATTTGTCAGGGATGCTCTAGGCTGATCCTGCATTGAGCAGGGAGTTGGACTAGATGGCCTGTATGGCCCCTTCCAACTCTTTGATTCTATAAAGGTTTTGCAGGAGGAGGTGGGAGATTTGTGTGCCTTTCCTCCCAGTGTTTGCATGCTGGCACA
This sequence comes from Euleptes europaea, assembly GCF_029931775.1. Taxonomy (NCBI): domain Eukaryota; kingdom Metazoa; phylum Chordata; class Lepidosauria; order Squamata; family Sphaerodactylidae; genus Euleptes; species Euleptes europaea. The sequence continues at coordinate 115,830,398 of NC_079315.1, read as the reverse complement.
CTGACCTTTTTTCTGTGCCTTTAAGAAACAGGCTTCCATTCTAATCTGATATTGGGCTTTGGCTTTATTAGCGAGGTGAGTGAAATCGACTCTATCAGACAACCCTCAGGACATCTAGGAATTGATCATTCTGCAGGAATAACCACTTGGTGTTTATTAGCTGGGGAGTTCATCACTATCACTTCCCTTCATCCAGTTCCTAAGAGGCTCCTCAAAGCTATCATCGGGGCATTAGCTCTTCTGAGTGCACTAGGAGAGAGAAAAATCAGGAGGTCTAGCTAATGATGCCTCTTGCCTCTCGGAGTTGTGCTCTTCTCTCTCTCTCTCTCTCTCTCTCTCTTTCTCTCTCTCTCTCTCTCTCTCTCTCTCTCTCTCTCTCTCTCTCTCTCTCCCCCTCCCTCCCTCCCTCCCTCCCTCCCTCCCTCTCCTTCTCTCCCCCCCCCCAATTTTTGAGCACAGATAAATGATTTAATCACTAAGTGAAATGATACGAACGAGAGAGCATTGGCTAAGTTGCACATCAATATACCTAATTTTCATTGTGGCCCAATCTGTGGATGCTTAAATCCAGAGGCTGGGGCCATGGATAGACAAGACAGATCTTCCTCCAAACCCAAGAAAAGGTACAGGGTTGCAGATAATTTGAAATCTTTAAAAAAAAAAAATTGGAGGGGTTACAAAACCCCAAAATGATAAAAAAAAGAGTGCCTTTAGCTTTAAGAAACAAATGTCCTCGGAGGCCATTTCTAGGCAAGTACAACAGTATTCAAACCTTGGTTTCTGTCAGGAAAGGGCAGGGAGAAGGGCTCTTTCGAGGGCTGTTCTGGGAGGACTCGTTGGGGCAAGTCCTAGGAGTAGCCACCAAGCAACTTGCTACCGTGCGACTTCCATAACCAGGGCTGTCTGCTGGCTGCTGTTTAACAACAGCCACCCCATGAAAGCCAGTCTAGTGGTTAGAGTTTCAGACATGGATCTGGGAGACCCAGGTTTGAATTCCCACCCTGCTGTGGAAGATCTCTTGGTGTGATTCTGCCTGGTGCCTAAAAGACAATAAAGTAGGCACCAAGAGAGCTTTAAGGAGGTAGGCCTTCCAAATGGTGATGTGCTACCACAGAAAATGCCCTGTCACTAGTCGCCACCCACCTCATCTCTGAAGGTAGGGGTTCAGAGAGCATGGTTTAGAGGCAGATTCTAACTGGCAGGCTGCATACCCTCAGGTACCCTGGTCCCAAGCCATTTCGGGCACCAGAACTTGGAATTGTGCCCAGAAAAACATGAATAACCAGTGCAGATCTTTCAGCACCAATTGTGAGCAGGAAATCTTCGCCGTGCTATGTCCTTCTCCTTTGTACAAGAGCATTTTAAATTGTGTCAACCTGTACAATTTGTAGATAATTCACAGTGTACAATTTGTAGTATTTTTTAAAAAATGGGAGAGTCTTTTCTTATAATCTGCCTCACTGTTTACTGAAGGAAACCATGTCCAAGAAGGATATGGGCTTAGCTGTTTGCCGTTCAATCATACGCACCTCCCAGGAGAAGCGTCTCCAGTTTTGTTGAGCCTGTGAACGCTTTTTGAAATTTTCAAAACACAGAATGGGAGCCACCACCAAATTGGCTGCTGTGGGTTGCTGGATCCATTTTTGGAAGGTTGCAAACCAAGTATCCTCACATAGTGCACTGGAGACAGCTGCTTCAGAATGAGCACTCCCTGAACACACATAGGCGACGCCTCCTGGTATCTTGGAGGAAAGCCAGGATTGGCTCTGTGCTTTCGGGAAGAAATGAATTGTTGAAAAAGTCAGTGGGCACCAGGAAATCCACTGGTAGGGTCCATGGCACCCATAGGTGCCACAGTGCATAGAGCAAATACTATTGGATGTTTATACCAAAACACCCAAGCGCACCCACAACCCTTTCTGTGGCTAATATAGCATCAGTCATAGAATCATAAGAGTTGGAAGGGGCCACCAGGGTCATCTAGTCCAACCCCCTGCACAATGCAGGAAATTCCAAACTACCTCTCACACACACACACACACACATACACACAGTGACCCCTACACCATGCCCAGAAGATGGCCAAGGTGCCCTCCCTCTCATGATCTGTCTAAGGTAATAGAATCAGCATTGCTGACAGATGGTCATCTAGCCTCTTAAAAACCTCCAGGGAAGGAGAGCTTACCACCTCCTGAGGAAGCCTGTTCCACTGAGGAACCCCTCTGACTGTTAGAAAATTCTTCCTAATGTCTAGACGGAACATAAGAACATAAGAAAAGTCATGCTGGATCAGACCCAGGCCCATCACGTCCAGCAGTCTGTTCACACAGTGGCCAACTAGGTGCCTCTAGGAAGCCCACAAACATGACGACTGCAGCAGCACCATCCTGCCTGTGTTTCACAACACCTAATATAACAGGCATGCTCCTCTGATCCTGGAGAGAATTGGTTTCCATCATGACTGTATTCATTTTGATTAGTAGCCATGGATAGCCCTGTCTTCCAGGAACATGTCCACTCCCCTCTGAAAGCCTTCCAAGTTGGCAGCCGTCACCAAATCCTGGGGCAGGGAGTTCCAAGGAACCTTCAAGATTATGATGCTGTAATTATCATCCTTGCCCTGTCTAGCCCTGAGAGGCACAAGATTCAAGAGGGTGGCGGTCTCTGCTCGTTAGAAGTTTAGTTATTCAAAGAGATGGTGCATGTCAGCTGTGGCAGAACCAACATTGCTTTAAAAATTAATAATTACTTCTTTTTGCTGCATTTATCAAAACTAATTACGATCTCTCTTCTGAGCTATGGCGAAAAAGGCATTACTCTCAGCCATCCACTTAAGATCATCCTTATTTTATTTCCTTTTTTTTTAAGGGGGAATTTCCCAGATATCCTACTTCTTCTAATTCTTTATTCAAGATAGTAATCAAAATGCAAATAACCTGACCCAGTTAATGTTTGGAGGTGCATTATGTTGCAAATGCACTGTGTAACTAAATTAAAAAGCGAGGGAGCGCAAAGGGATCTTGCTTGCATCAGAGGCGAGCAATGCATATAAGTTGATAAGAATAAAGTCACAGATCTGTCCCATTGGGAGGAATCAAAATAAAGGGCTTCTTCCAAGGACAATCTTCTTATGTACAGGTTGGCGACTTCTTCTAGTGGGTTTTCCGCATACGTTGCTGTTTTATCCGTCTTGATATCATACGTACCAGGGCTACTTATAGACAGAACCTGTTGTCAGCTTATCGTAATGAATTAAATTATGGAAAACTGGGAAACGTTTTGGCTAAAAACATTTCACTGTCGCTTCTTATTATGTGACAGAATGTGCAAGACATTCATGGAGGGCCATGGCTCAGTGGTAGAGCATCTGCTTGGCATGCAGATTCAATCCCTGGCATCTCCAATTTAAGGGAGTAGGCAAGTAGGTGATGTGAAAGACCTCTGCCTGAGACCCCAGAGAGCCGCTGCCAGTCTGAGTAGACAATACTGACATTGATGGACCAAGGGTCTGATTCAGTAGAAGGCAGCTTCATGTGGGGCTGTGGCTCAGTGGTAGACAGGTCTGTCAGTGGCTACTAGTCATGGTGACTAAAGGGAACCTCCACATTCGGTCTGCATTTGGGTGAACAGGTGCTTTTATGTTAATTCAGTGGTTCACCTCTGGACCCCAGTCGGCCTTCTGCTAGGGTTGCCAAGTCCCGGTTGGGAAATTCACGGAGATTTGGGAAGAGTGGAGTTTAGAGAGGGGCTCAGCAGGGAAGTGATGCCATAGAGTCCACCCTCTGAAGCTGCGATCTTCTCCACGGGAGCTGATCTCTATCATCTGGAGATCAGTTGTTCATTGCTGGGGTGTTCCAGGCCCCACCTGGATTTTGGTAACCTGACCATCTATTAATTCTTGCACCCCGCCTGGAGGTTGGCAACCTGGCGTTCTACTTCTTGACAATACCCAAGTCTGAAGACCCTTCAGAAGTTCTGAAGATAAGATTTTTCCATTTCAGCGGGACTCTGATGGCTAAAGGAAATGTTACTCCGCTATGGGGTAGTATTTTTTGTTGGCTGAACTTCATTTTTTCCATTTTGTCTGTCTACTTTTTGCACTTCTATGTGGGCCGCGCCTTCGGCAAGGGGTGAGTTGTTCTCCAAACCAGGCGGAGGCGAATTAAAACCAACCACCCAGCTGCAAAATGTGGTCCTGTGGAAAGCGAATGAGGAGCCGAAGGTTGGACGCCACCCCTTTTGAAGTCGTTCGCCAGATTTGTAATGGCCCCCCAGGAGAACGGCTGGTCTTCCACCATTCGTGTGATCTCGCTAAGGCCAGAGAGGTGGCCACGGAGCGTGCTCCCCGTCCCCGGGCTTCTTCAGAGGAAACCGAACCAAAAGATTGAAAATATCGACTCCCCCCCAAGGCAGTAAAGCCGCACTCTGGTCTTTGACCTTTTGAAGCAGCAGTAGGGTAGTCAATAAAAAGCTAGTTGTTGGATGCTTGGGCCTGCCACTGATTTGGAGTTGGGAGTGCTTTAACCTTGAACCAACATCCAAGTAACCACGGCAACAGGAAGTGGGACTCTGCATCCAAGGAGTCAGGATCCATAAATCAAGGGTCCCTAATGCAAACACGGTGTGCAGGTAGAGATTTTTTTGGGGGGAGAGGATAAGTGGTTTGCGAGGGATTACCCTTGGAGGAATGGACGACTGCCCCTCGATACGGCTGTTTTGCAGAGGCCTAGGCTATGGGGACAGGGAGATGGGGGGGGGCTGTTTTGGGGAGAGTGGGGGGGAGGTTGTTTTATCAATCGAGGTCAGGAGGTGCCAGCTGCTATTTCCCGTAGGGCTTTTCATACAGGCTCTTCAGCTTAATTATCAACAGATGTTGAATCCAGGAGGTGGTGAGCTTTATTATATTCTAAATATACAAGCTCTTTCTCTCTCTTACACACACACACACACATATGCATGCACGCTAAAATTGTTCCCACATTTAAAGTATTGGCACGATTCTAATTTGTGGCACGTTTTTCGCTGTGCTTAATATCTTCTCGTTCGGATCGTGATGCGTTCTGCTTTGTTGTTTAAAATCTGGGCAGGAAAGCCGCTGGTTCCAAATTTGTTGGGTCTAGGGCTATGCAGTGTGAAACCGTTCTGGTTGTTGTTGTTGTTGGTGGTGGTGGTGGTGGTGGTGGTGTTACACAGAAATGCCAGTTTGGGTACAAAGAAAGTTAGGGCACTAATAGAAAGAGATGCTTGAAATGTCATATTGAAGCCGAAAGGGGAGGTTGGGCAGTTCATTCCAAGTTGTGGTCGCCAGTCAGCTAATGTTTTACTGGTTTCACTAGGGAAACCGTATTCCAACAGGGAACCAGTTCTGTGAGTAAAATCATGCGTGTCCTGTAGTAAAATACATTGCCTTGGATCCTAAGTCCCATGGGTGCAGCAGTTAGGGTTCCCAACCTCCAGGTAGTAGCTGGAGATCTCCTACTATTAGAACTGATCTCCAGTCGACAGAGATCAGTTCCCCTGGAAAAAATGCCGCTTTGGCAATTGGACTTTATGGCATTGAAGTCCCTCCCCTCCCCAAACCCCGCCCTCCTCAGGCTCCGCCCCAAAACCTCCCACCAGGGGCGAAGAGGGACCTGGCAACCCTAGCAGCAACAATTATGGTTGCCAGGGCATGGCTGGCAACTGATGGAAGGTTTGGGGGGGCAGGGCTATGGGCAGGGTACAACATCATCTGAGCCGCGGCTTCACTTTTGGGGAAAACCCAGAAATGACGCAGTGTAGCTCTAGGAATCCCTAGAAACTGCATTGCAGGGGTGTCAAACATGCGGCCCGGGGGTCGGATCCAGCCCTTTAAAAGCTCTTATCCAGCCCAAGAGGCAGCCGAGGCACCCACCCCCAGTCCCAAGGTGTCAATTATCAAAGACGGTTGAATAAAAGTAAATACTGTAAGAGAGTTATTGTTTGAAGCATGTGTGTATTTTATGTGAAAAATAAAGTAAAAAATAATATCATTGATTGTCTTAGCCTGGTGCGCATGGCCCAGCCCGACCAAGTGACATTTATGTCATATCTGGCCCTCGTAACAAATGAGTTCAACACCCCTGCTCTTGTCATTTTACCTTAGAGTTTCCAGTGATTCTGAGAGCTACCCTATATCACTTCTAGGTTTCCCTAGAAGAGATGAAGCAATGCAGACAATGCTGGCATCTATTATTATTATTATTATTATTATTATTATTATTATTATTATTATTATTAGTGTTAAGTGCCGTCAAGTCACTTCTGACTCATGGCGACCCTATGAATCAATGTCCTCCAAAATGTCCTATCTTTAACAGCCTTGCTCAGGTCTTGCAAGTTGAGGGCCGTGGCTTCCTTTATTGAGTCAATCCATCTCTTGTTGGGTCTTCCTCTTTTCCTGCTAACTTCCATTTTCCATAGCATTATTGCCTTTTCCAGTAAGACTCGCCTTCTCATAATGTGTCCAAAGTACAGCAGCCTCAGTTTAGTCATTTTAGCTTCTAGGGTCAGTTCAGGCTTGATTTGATCTATAACCCGTTTGTTTGTTTGTTGGTCCACAGTATCCGTAACACTCTCCTCCAACACCACGTTTCAAAGGGATCTACTTTCTTCCTCTCAGCTTTATTATTATTACAGGCAAGCCTAAGCAGCACATATAAAAGAACTTCTGTATCTTTTGCTGCAGCCTTCCATGCCCTTAAAATTGTGCCCGAGTTATGCTCAGAACCCCAGCAATAGTGTGGAGGGCAAAATGGCATTCCACAGTGGAATGGTATTTTTTAAAAAATACTGAAAAACACCCCACGCTTTGTGGAACTGCCTTATGCAGGCAGAAAAGGCAGAGAGGCTATAAGCTAGTAAATTTAACTTCATGTAAATCCACCCCAAAGACAATGAAAACAGATTGGAGAGGTCTGATTTCAAAGGCAGCTGCAACCTCCTCCTCCTGTCACTTTTCTGTCAGCCAGGATGTAATACCAGAAACCCAACTAAAAGTACCCAAAAAGAGGAACCGCAGGGAGAGGCTCTCGGGCTGTGGTGGAGAATTCAACACCCCTCGTCCATGCACCCTTTTTGATCTTGCTTTACGTAAGATTGAGGTGGGTTTGCTGTAGTCGTATCCAGTTCAGTCCTCAGGTTCTGACCAAAGCTGTTAATTTCCACGAGGCCCTGGCACGGAACCACGAGGTTCACCCTTGATTCCTCTCCTGACCATCCAGGTTCTGGGGAGAGTGCAGGAAAGAGGGCATTATTTCGTAAAAGCCGCCAACTTGTTTTCACTTACCCTAACACAGAAGGTGAGACTTGTAAGGTCTTCATTGCATTAGAAGAGTTAGTGTGGTGTGACAAATTGGAGCATTAGTCCTGAGTGTATGGGCATGAAAGCTGGACATTGAAGAAAGCTGATAGGAAGAAAGTAGATCCCTTTGAAATTTGGTGTTGGAAGAGAGTGTTACGGTTATTGTGGACTGCCAAAAAACAAATCAGTGGGTTACAGATCAAATCAAGCCTGATCTGACCCTAGAAGCTAAAATGACTAAACTGAGGCTGTCGTACTTTGGTCACATTATGAGAAGACAAGAGTCACTGGAAAAGCCAATCGTGCTAGGAAAAGTCGAGGGCAGCAGGAAAAGAGGAAGACTCAACAAGAGATGGATTGACTCAATAAAGGAAGCCACAGCCCTCAATTTGCAAGGCTGTCAAAGATAGGACATTTTGGAGGACATTGATTCATAGGGTCGCCATGAGTCGGAAGCGACTTGGCAGCACTTAACACACACAGTCCTGGGCCAATGAGATGCCGGTACAAATCCTTTGCCAAGCCAGGAAGCTCACTGAATGATCCTGGGTCAATCAAAGTTATTTCACAAGGTTGTTGTATGGATAACCCCCATTCTGAGCTCATTGGGTGGCACATAGACGTGAAAAGGTGAATAACTGGTTATTCCTTTTCTGTGAAAAAGTGGGCTTTTCAGTTTTCCACAACAACAACAAAAAAGATGACCAAAGGGGACATGATAGAGTTTTATCACATTACACCTGGCATGGAGATAGTGGATAGAGAGAACTTTTTCTCCCTCTTCTGTAATACTAGAACTCAGTGTCACCCGAAGAAATTAATAGACAACAGATTCGAGGCAGACAAAATGAAATACTTCTTTACTCAGGGAGCAGATTCATTGTGGGACGCCCTGCCAGTGGATGTAGTAATGGCCACAAGCACAGGTATGCATGCAAGAGCTGTCAGGTCACAGCTGAATTACCGCAACTCCAACAAGCGGCTTTCAAGGCAAGTGAGAAGCCGAAGTGGTTTGCCATTGGCTTCCTCTGGCTTTAAAAGGAGATTTTAAACACATTCGTGGAGGATAAATCCATCAGTGGCTTCTAACCATGACTAAATGGAACCTCCGAAATGGAGAGCCAGCGTGGTGTAGTGGTTAAGAGCGGTGGACTCTAATCTGGAGAACTAGGTTTGATTCCCCACTCCTCCACATGAGTGGTGGACTCTAATCTGGTGAACCAGGTTGGTCTCCCCACTCCTCCACATGAAGCCTGCTGGGTGATCTTGGGCTAGTCACAGTTCTCTCCGAACTCTCTCAGCCCCACCTATCTCACAAGGTGTCTGTTGTGGAGAGAGGAAGGGAAGGCGATTGTAAGCCAGTAGAGAAAATCAGTCCTTGACCTGGATGGCCCAGGCTAGCCTGATCTCGTCAGATCTCAGAAGGCCTGGTTAGTATTTGGATGGGAGTCCACCAAGGATGTCCAGGGTTGTTATACAGAGGAAGGCACTGGCAAACCACCTCTGTTAGTCTCTTGCCTTGAAAACCCCATAAGGGGTTGCCATAAGTCGGCTGCGACTTGACGGCACTTTACACACACAGAGAGAGAGAGAGAGAGAGAGAGAGAGAGAGAGAGAGAGAAACCGGGGTATAAAAACCAACTCTTCTTCTTCTAAGGCTGGGGGAGTTGGGAATGTTCAGTCTGGAGAGGAGGAGGATGAAGGGGGACATGATTGCTCTCTTGAAGTATCTGGAGGGCTGTCACTTAGAGGAGGGTAGGGAGCTGTTCCTGTTGGCAGCAGAGGACAGGACTCGCAAGAATGGGTTTAACTTGAGTGCGGACAGGGGGGGGAAATTTACAGTAAGAGTTGTCCGACAGTGGAATCAGGATCAGCTACCTAGGGAGGTGGTGAGCTCCCCCTCACTGGCAGTCTTTAAGCAGAGGCTGGACAAGCACTAGTCAGGGATGCTCTAGGCCAAAGTTTCTTAAACTGTGGGTTGCAGCCCCATATGGGGTCGCATAACTGAATGTGGGGGTCATGAAACATTTGGCAACAGTAAATAGTAAAATTATATGTATACCAAAAAACGTTTTAAAATAAATGTCTTTATGATTTATTATCAGTAAATGTTTGATTTGTATAACTATTTTATATACCTATATGCCCAGGGTCGCATAAAAAAATTCTCGGGCAAAAAGGGGTTACGAGTGGAAAAAGTTAAGAAGCCCTGCTCTAGGCTGATCCTGCATTGATCAGGGGGTTGGACTAGATGACTTGTATGACCCCTTCCAACTCTATGATTCTATGATTCTTCTTTGTCCAGAGGCAGTAATTACCAGTGGTAGGGGTCAACCTCATGCAGAGGCCTCTGTTCACCAGCTTGTCTTCTGTCCTTGCATGATTTGGGCATCAGATACAAAACCGGCGAATATGCATAGCGGAGTAGCCATCAGTTGCAGTGCTGGTGCAGTGGGGCTTTGTGCGTTGCGCCACCCGTGCGCTGAGGATGACGCTTGAGGGTAAACGGCTGGACGATAATGATATTCCTGTCCGTTCTCGTCTCTGTGATTGCACGATAGATACGAGGGTGGAGAGAAAACGACTCCAAATAGAGATGTGATTAGAATCTTTCCTTGTATATTGTCTTAAAAAGAGACTTGCGAGGCAATAATGTGTTGGCTCGGATTCAGTGTTTATGCGATGTCCTAAGGCAGAATGAACAAAAACCCAATAAAAAGAAATTCATAATCCTTGCTGGTATTAGAAGCACATTTACAAGCAGGGAATGCTGGGAAGGTCGGCTTCCTTTTGATACTCAGCAGGGCATTTATCAAAGACAAGGTTTTTTTCTTCCCCGCCCCCCTTTAATAATTACCCTTGTTTGTCTTCTTCCTTTTCCAGTACTCGCCAGTTCCCACCTCAAAGTGGACCAGATTTCCCTTCATCATAAAAACGAGGTCTCGGCTTCTGCCGTGATGACCCGCCGGAAACCAGCGGCTCTCGATTGCGTCGCAATGACCTCAACTCCAGTATTATCTCGCTTACCTTCATCAACAGCAGCAGCCTCCGAAGAAGGTAACTTGTGCGCCGAATCATTTCAGCTGGATTTGAGTCCAGTAGCCCCTTAGAGATAGGGTTGCCAGGTCCCTCTTTGCCACCGGTGGGAGGTTTTGGGGGCGGAGCCTGAGGAGGGCAGAGTTTGGGGAGGGGAGGGACTGGAATGCCATAGAGTCTAGTTGCCAAAGCGGCCATTTTCTCCAGGGGAGCTGATCTCTATCAACTGGAGATCAGTTGTAATAGCAGGAGATCTCCAGCTAGTACCTGGAGGTTGGCAACCCTATTTGGGGAGTATAGGCACCTCAGTGGGGTATAATGCCACAGAGTGCACCCTCCAAAGCAGACATTTCCCCCAGGGGAACAGGTCCAGGGGACGGGGGGGTCAGTAGAAGAGCTAGATTTGAGTCCAGTAGCCCCTGAGAGATAGAATTGCCAGGTCCCTCTTCTCCACCGGAGGGAGGTTTTGGGGGTGGAGCCTGAGGAGGGCGGGGTTTGGGAGGGGGAGGAACTGGAATGCCATAGAGTCCAATTGCCTAGCATCCTGTCTCACACAGTGGCCAACCAGAGACTGAGGCCTTCATTAGAACATCAGAAGAGTCCTTCTGGATCAGACCAGTGGTCCATCTAGTCCGGCATCCTGTCTCACACAGTGATCAACCAGAAACTTTGGAGGTCCAACAGCAGGGCATAGAGCTCAAGGCCTTCTCCTGATGTTGCCTTCTGGCACTAGGATTCAGAAGTTTACTCCCTCTGAATGTGGACATTCCCTTTATTGTAGGTGGGTTCAGAATGGCAGTTGCCAGTGAGCTCCCTGACTTTTTCTTCCTAGGACTTCCAAATCTTGGGAGCTTAGCCCATCCTCCAAGGAGCTCAGGGAGGCTTATATGGTTCTGCCCATATACCCATATCACCTTTTTAAGGTAGGTTAGGCAGAAATAGTTGGTTAACGGGTGAAGTTTATCGCAGAGTAGGAATCTGAACCTTGGCCTCCTCAGTTCTGTCTAGTCCAACCCCCACTCTCACTAAGAAAGGAGACGTCCAGAACTGAATGGCCCAGGCGAGCAGGATCTGGTCAGATCTCGGAAACTAAGCAGTGTTGGCCCTGTTTCGTACTTGGATGGGAGACCACCAGGAATCCCAGGGTCGCTACACAGAGGCAGGCAATAACAAACCAACTGCAAGCATCTCTTGCCTTGAAAACTCTATGGGCTTGCAACAAGATGAACATAAGAATACAAGAAAAGTCATGCTGGATCAGACCAAGGCCCATCAAGTCCAGCAGTCTGTACACACAGTGACCAACCAGGTGCCTCTAGGAAGCCCACAAACAACTGCAGCATCCGGCCTGCTTTCCACCATCAGTACTTCTCTGTCTGAGATGTCTGCATACAAGAAAGCCATACTGTGTCCATCTTAAGAAACCAGGAGAGCAACAACAAAAATGTACTTCAGTGAGACTTGGATGAGAGACCCCAAGGAAGTCCGGGTTTGCTGTGCAGAAGCAAGCAATGGCAAACCACCTCTGAACATCTCTCACTTGAGTAACCATGAGTCAGCTATGACTTGTCAGCACAGTCCGCCACCACCAAGGCTGAGAGAAGGACATAAGAAAAGCTTTGAAGAAGAAGAGTTGGTTTTTATGTGCCTACTTCCTCTACCACTTAAGAAAGAATCAAACTGGCTTACAGTCACCTTCCCCTCCCCACAACAGACACCCTGTGAGGTAGGTGGGGCTGAGAGAGCTCTAAGAGCAGTGGCTTGGAGTGGCAGACTCTAATCTGGAGAACCGGGTTTGATTCCCCACTCCTCCATATGAGCGGTGGATACTAATCTGGTGAACTGGGCTGGTTTCCCCACTCCTACCTATGAAGCCAGCTGGGTGACAGGAAACCAACCCAGTTCACCAGATTAGCATCTACCACTCATATGGAGGAGTGAGGAATCATAGAGTTGGAAGGGACCACCAGGGTAATCTAGTCCAACCCCCTGCACAATGCAGGAAACTCACAACTACCTCCCCCACACACTCCCAGTGACCCCGACTCCATGGCCAGAAGATGGCCAAGATGCCCTCCCTCTCATGATCTGCCTAAGTTCATAGAATCAGCATTGCTGACAGATGGCCATCTAGCCTCTGCTTAAAAACCTCCAGGGATGGAGAGCCCACCACCTCCCGAGGAAGCCTATTCCACTGAGGAACCACTCTAACTGTTAGAAAATTCTTCCTAAAGTCTAGACGGAAACTCTTCTGATTTAATTTTAACCCATTGGTTCTGGTCCGACCTTCCGGGGCAACAGAAAACAACTCCACACCATCCTCTATATGACAGCCCTTCAAGTACTTGAACATGGTTATCTTATCCCCTCTCAGCCTTCTCCTCTTCAGGCTAAACATACCCAGCTCCTTCACCCTTTCCGCATAGGACTTGGTCTCCAGACCCCTCCCCATCTTTGTTGCCTTCCTCTGGACAGGTTCCAGCTTGTCTACATCTTTCTTAAATTGTGGTGCCCAAAATTGAACACAATACTCTACTGTATCAAACCCAGTTCTCCAGATTAGAATCCACTGCTCCAAACCACCTCTCTTAACCATTACACCACGCTGGTTCTCACACTGGGTTAAACCAAAGGTCCATCTGCTGAAGTGTCTCCTTTCATGGAGTGGCTGACCAGATGCCAGAGCGCCACAAAGGTGTGGTCCACACCCTTAAACTGTCAGCCAGAAAAGCAGCGCAGAAGTCGAAGAAGGCAGCGAGGCTCCTAATGTGAATAGAGGGTACTCGAAAGAACAAGTCGAAGAGCTAATCGAAGGACAATTTAATCATGGAGCAGAGAAGGGAAGCGAGCGCTCGTGTGTTTTGTTTCGATTCAGGAGAAGGGTGCGCCTCGCAGCGCCGCTCACATCTAATTAAGCCGCCGCTTTGTCTGTCGCCCAGATGTTGAGGTACTTTATTGGAAACTGAAGGAGCCCGTGTTAATGAGGCTAGGATATGGTGTTGTGGATATCCTGTAATTAATTGAAAATGCTTTCACGGGGTGGGGGGTTGTGACTCAAACCAACTGGTCAGCTTCAGGCCAGCTGTTGAACCAGTGAAACCTTCTGTAGCTTTTCCCTTGGATCCCTTTCTCTCCTCCCCCCCCCCCCCCGCAACATGTGTGGCCCGATTTACAGAGTTCGCCCAACAGTTTCAGGACTGAGCTAGCTGCACCCCCACCCGTACTTTGCCAGGTTAGTCAGGTTGTGTGAATCGCTCATGGCGCCTTCAGTTAAACCATGTAGATCAGGGGTGTCAAACATAAGGCCCCATGGGCCAGATCTGGCCACTTGAGAGCTCTTATCCGGCCCCTGAGGCAGCCGAGGCAGCAACCTTCCCTTCGACTCTCAATCTAGGCTGGCAAGGCATGTCCCAGCCCGTCCCAACCAAGTGACATTTATGTCATATCCAGCCCTTGTAACAATTGAGTTTGACACCCTTGATGTAGAAGAAGGGTTGGTTTTTTATATGCCGACTTTCTCTACCACTTAAGGAAGAATCAAACGGGCTTACAATCGCCTTCCCTTCCCCTCCCACAACAGACACCCTGTGAGGTAGTTGGGGCTGAGAGAGCTCTAAGAGAGTGTTTCTGGAATCAGGTGCTCTCTACCCATCTCAATTGAGACAACTGTCTAGGTCAGTGTTGATAAAGTTCTTCAGGTGGTCGAAGAATACGTTGATGTGGTGGATGAACACATGAAGAAGTTCTTGCAGGTTCAAGTCAACTGTTGATTTCCTGGAGATGTGCTAAGAATAAAATCTAAGACTTTCATATGAATGTACCTCTGGATGCCAGTTTCTAGGAGGCAACGTAAGCCGAATGATGTGGATCATTGGTTGAACATCTGCGTCACTTGCAGACAGTCTCAGTTTCAATTCCCACCTCGAGTTAAAAGAATAAGGTAATCGGTAAATTGAAAGATCTCCTCCCGAGACCCCAGAGAGCCACAGCTGGTCAGAGTAGAGAGGACCAACCATGCTTGACCAATAGTCTAACACTGTATAAAACAATTTCATGTGTTCATGTGATGGTGGCCTATAGAGTTATCTCCTCTACCATGTTATCTCAGCACAACCCTGTGAAAAAGGTTAGATGTGAGTCAAGGTACTCAGGTCTCCTAGTCCCTCGTGGGACACTCCCTGGTTGAGCAGCAGGTTGGACTAGAGGGCCTGTATGGCCCCTTCCAACTATATGATTTTATGACTCTAACCTCTACACCAATAGGGTTGCCAACCTCCAGGGTGGCTGGAGATCTTCTGCTATTACAACTGATCTCCAGGTGACAGAGATCAGTTCCCCTGGAGAAAATGGCCGCTTGGGCAATTTTCCCATTGAAGTCCCTCCCCTCCCCAAACCCCACCCTCTTCAGGCTCCGCCCCCAAAATCTCCAGGTATTTCCCAACCCAGAGCTGGCAACCCTAGGCCCAGGAGTGACATTTGAAGCCTGTTCACATTCAGTTTGGTGCCCGTCAAGTGTTTTTAGAAAATAAGAGGGGCCAGATGCCCAGCAAGATTTCTGATTGTCCATTGGTTTGATTGGCTATCCAGATGTGGGGATGCTCTGGTCTTTGAGCAAAAAAACTCTATAGTAGAAGCCACTGAGGTCCCTCCCCACCCAAACCTAACCCTCCCCAAGCTCCACCTTCAAATCTCCAGGAATTTCCCAACACACACTTGGCAGTCCTTGATGGCTGAAACCAACAAGCTGGATGTTTCTCTGTTTTTTCTGCCAGCACACATCAAGTAAATTGAAGTTACCCATAAGCACTCTTGACTGGAATGTAGTATTGGATGGATATGAGTTCTTCAAGAACAACCAAAAGGGTCAGAAAGAAGATGGAGCGGCACTGTACTAGGGTTGCCAACCTCCAGGTGGTGGCTGGCGATCTCCTGCTACTACAACTGATCTATAGGCGACAACGATCAGTTCCCCTGGAGAAAATGGCCACTTTGGAAGGTGGACTCTACGGCATTATACCCCGCTGAGGTCCTTCCCCTCCCCAAACCCCGCCCTCCTCAGGCTCCGCCCCCAAAATCTCCAGCTATTTCCCACCCCGGAGCTGGCAACCCTATACACCACACTGGCTCCCACTGGTGCAAGAATTCACAGCGTCTTTCCTAAGGATGGAGCGTGTCTTATGCAAGGGTTTTCTTCTGGCTTGTTTATAATTAATGAGAACCAGACTTTGGAAGGCTGGACACGCAAATCCTTATTTATATGAGAGAATATGTCTGTGTTTTGTTTATGACTCAGTCCTGCTTCTTGTCTTGTAGCTTGGGTTTGTTTAAACGAGTCCTTTTTGCAGGCCAAGGATCATGGCAGCGCATAAGCCAATGATGTACCAAACAAAAATTAATGACAACGGTACCGTGTTTCGAGGCTGATGTTTTTAATACGAAACTTTCAAAAAGTAGACGTGTGCGTGTGGTATTTTTTTTCTCCCCGTCAGATACATTATCTCTTGAGAGGACTCGGAGGCAACTTTTATTCTTTCAGCGCAGCGAGCGTGAATTAGATTGCTGCCCATTAATCTAGCCAGTAGTCGATAAATGAACCCTCCTAGAAATCTTGGCTCGAACAGGGAGGCTTGATGTTGCAAACAGTCCCGAAATGAAATCGACTTAGAGGGAAATGTTTTTTTATCCTTTACTGGAATCAGAGCCTAAATTGTTGTTGTTGCTCTCCTGGTTTCGTAAGGCGGACATAATACAAATTTCCTGTATTCAGGCGTCACATGCAGAGAAGTGCTAGTGGTGGAAAGTGCCATCTTGTTGCAGTCGTAGCTCAGTGGTAGACCATCTGCTTGGCATGCAGAAAGTCCCAGGTTCAACCCCCGGCTTCTCCAGTTAAAGGCACTAAGCAGGTGAAAGACCTCAGCCTGAGACCCTGGAGAGCCACTGCCGGTCTGAGTAGACAATACTGACTTCGAGGGACCAAGGGTCTGATTCAGTATATAGGCAGCTTCGTGTGTTCATGCGCACTCAACCTTTGGCGAGCCGGTAGGGTTTTCAAGGCAAGAAATGTTTGCAGGTGGTTTGCCATTGTCTGCCTAACTTCCGAGATCTGGCCAGATCTGGCTAGCCTGGCCCATTCAGTTCTGGACTTCTCCTTTCATAGAATCATAGAGTTGGAAGGGACCACCAGGGTCATCTAGTCCAACCCCCTACACAAGGCAGGAAATTCACAACTACCTCCCCCACACACACACCCAGTAACCCCTACTCCATGCCCAGAAGATGGCAAAAAAAAAAAATCCTCCAGGATCCCTGGCCAATCTGGCCAGGAGGAAAATTGCTTCTTGACCCCAAAGTGGCTATCGGCATTACCCTGGGAGTGTCAGAAAGGGCCATGAGAGCCGAGCACTGACTCATCCCTTTCTGCCTTTCCTCTCATGATCGTTGCTCGATGGACCCATACTTTCCTGTTGGGAGTCTATGCACCAGCAGTCTCCAAGCTCAAATCAGGAAGTATTTGAATCCCCGCCCCTTGAAATGCTGCTTCGTAATTGGCTCCCCCCCAAACCCAATTGCTGCATAAAAAGCATTTTAAGAATATAAAACAAAAACCGGAACAATCTGAAAAGGAGGGGAGGAGAAATCCAAGCCTCGGTTTTAAAAAGCCTTTCTTCTGCTCAGAAAGAGCTCTGAGGAAGCATGAAGTATTTGAATCTCTGCCTCTGGACATGCTGCTATGTAACTGGCTGTGAGCGAAACTAAGCTTGCATGTCCCGCACTTTGCCTTATGCATGGGGATTTCACCCAGGCTGAGCTTAGGGGGGAGGGAAGAATCAGGTTAACAGAGGAACGGGAAGTCTCGGGATTTGTGAGGGCTGGCAGCAAGGTCATCTCTAATGGAGGGAAAACTCATGCATAACTTCAAGGAACAACCGAGACAGACCGGGGAGGGGTGAACATGAGTGAAAGTACCCATGCATAAATGACCTTAGCTTCCTTCATCCACCTGACAAAGGGAGCTTTAAGTCTCAAAAGCTGATACCACGAAAATCTTGTTGGTCTCTATGGTGCTACTTGACTCCAATCTATCTGTGGTACTTCAGACCAACATGGTTACCATTTGGAACCCTTTATAAAGAATGTGGTTGATTTTTTTTTAAAAGATGGTTTTATTTGTTATGTATGATTTTACTCGAACTTCCATAAGCCACTTCACACACTATTTGTAAGGTGTTTTTTTTTTGGGGGGGGGGGTGCCAGCAAGTCACAGCTGACTTATGGCAACCCCGTAGTGTTTTCAAGGCAAGAGACATTGGGAGGTGGTTTGCCATTGCCTTCCTCCGCGTCATGACCCTGCTATTCCTTGGAAGTCGCCCATCCAAATTCTCACTCTGCTTAGCTTCTGAGATCTGATGAGAACAGGTTGCCCATCCAAATACTAATCACGGTTGACCCTGCTTAGCTTCGATGATCTGACAAAATTAGGCTAGCCTGGGGCTATCCAGGTCAGGGCTAGATATTTGTAAGTGCAGGGTATTAATTCATGTATTGCATGTCTGTATTTCTAAGTGGATTGGAATAAAGGAACGATAAAATCCTAAGTGGTTCAAAACATATCTCCACAAGAAGACACAATTGTTAATGTTGCTAGAATTCATGTGTTATAAGTGGATTGTGCCTTTCTGATCAATGTGGCTCCCCGGAAGAAAAGAAAGAAAAAAAGGGGAAAAAAATTAGTGGATTGTGCCCATCTTTATTAGAAAACAAAAATGTCTTGCTGTTGGTATGTTACTAATTTTCATTCATTAATTCAGTCAGTCTTCTAAGTTGATATTAATGGTGTGCTAACAGACACCGAATATAAATGGCTCTTCTGCTGTGGTAGTATTTGTAATAAATAATACTGAAATATTTCTCAGTATTGTATGCAGTTTTCCATCTTTGCACCATTATTCATAATCTCTGGACACAGGGAATCTTTCTATCAGTCCTGCATTAATCATATTCCTGCAGTTATCTTGAAGAGCTCTCAGACAATCCAGTTGACTCCAAAAAATGCAATCATCATTGTTTTCTCTCGCCCTGCAGCCATCTCGCCGTTAAAGAAACGTTTCAAGCGCCGCGAAATCGAAGCGATCCAGTGCGAAGTGCGTAAGATGTGCAACTACACCAAGATCCTCTCCACGAAAAAGAACTTGGATCACGTCAACAAAATCCTGAAAGCCAAGCGGCTGCAGAGACAATCAAAGACGGGCAATAACTTTGTCAAAAAGAGGAGAGGGCGCCCCCGCAAGCAGCCCCTCTCGTTTGACGAAGACTCCAGAGACCAAATGCCAGTTTTGGAAAAATGTGTCGACCTGCCATGCAAACGAGGTCAACGATTCACGCTGAACCCTTTAATATTGGAACAAGCAGCCAGTCAAGATACGATCGCTGCCACCATTGAGGCCGTAATACATATGGCCCGAGAGACAACGCAGCCTCCCCCTCCGCCCCCTCCACGGACAGCCAGAGTGGGAAAAAGAAAAAACAAATCGCAGCAACATCTGGAGGAGGAGGACAAAGTGAAAGTCAAGAGGCACCGGAAAACTAGAGGAAGCGAAAGCGAATGTCTTCCCTAGTTGCAGACTTGGCCGATCATAGGACAGTGCCAGATGGTTAGCGACCCGGGACCACAGCCTGGCACATGGAATTAGGCAGGTCTGCTCGACACCTTCCACAGGATCAGATTTGCTCTGCATTTCAGTAGCACAGCAGCCATGAAGAGTTCAGATAGGAACAACCAGTAATAATAATAATAATAATTACAATAATGACACATCTTTGGCATTAGCCCTTAGGTTGATAATGGGAGAGGGTATTGAGGGAGATCCCCCTCCCACAAAAGTAATCTGCTTCACAGAGTTTTTGCTACAAATCGGCGTTGTGGTTCTCATGTCTCCAAGGATAAGGGGGTTCACTCAAAGTCACTAGAGATTCGTACACAGGGGGACTGACAATATCCATATGAGAATTGTCAACGTCGTTCTGAACAGAGGACCTTGCCTCTTTGACAGATGTGATTGTGAGGGATAACGGAGCAGGGGCGGCTTCTTCAACTGGCGGAGAGTCACAGTGGGGAAATTCGTTGAAGGTTCTCCCTACCACAGTGATTTTAAAGGCGCAAGACCCTCTGCCAGTAAAAATGTTGGCAATCCTCAGAATGGAAATTACAGTTGAACTTTTGCTTTTCAACAACAACAAAAAGAGAGAGTGTGCGATTTCCTCAGCTGTTCTCTTGGTTTTTAATCTGCTTTGACAATTTTTGTCTTTTATTTTATAGGGGTGTTTTAGAAACATTTGCCAGGTTTCGGGCAACTGGATCCCAAGAGATCTGACTCAGTAGTTCAGAATCTTACCATTCCTTCCCCCTCCCCGGTTGCCTCAATAATTTGATGGAAATAAGCAAATTGTGAGTGCAGTAGGCAATATTACCAGAGCTCTACTTTACCGAGCAAAGAACGATCTCCGAGAAAGCAATGGAATAGGTCAGAGTCTCACATCAAAAGCAAAACCCAATCTTTTACTGACATATAAAGCCTTCCAGCATAGTGACTTGGCATTCCCATTGGTGATGTTAACAAGAGTTTACTAATGCCTGCAAACTTTTTGCTTAGAAGGCCGAGTCTGTAGGAAACCTGGGTGCAAAAATCATTGCAGGATTGGATCCAAGCAGGATAGCAATGCCTTGACTTTTTTTTTTTTGAACAAAGACAACAGCAAATGTAGTTAACAAAATAATAAGCCACACCGAAAATGAAACCAGAGGGAAAACAAAAATTATGTCATTTCTTGGCAAGTGTTTAAATTAAAATAACGGAATAAGTGTTCTTATCTAAAATAATAATAATAATCGAAACGTTCAAAGGGTATCACCACTGCAGTTGTATTAATGCCACTTTGGACAAATTTTTTTTCCAAGTTGTGGTTGCCTTAATAAACTGAAAAATAATTTTTTTCTTTTGTACATAATGTAATTATAAAAATGAAGGAAATCAGTCTGCATGGACACAAACTGTGTGTGACGAATCGTCTTTTTTAAATCGTCAGTTTCAATTGTCCAGTTCAAATTCAAAGTGTACTTTAGCCACCAGTATTTTTTAAGCTTGGATATATCTATATATCTGTATCTGAAGCATTTCCTTAGCCAAAACAAGAATAATAAGTAGTAGTATTATTTTGATTGAAGCGAAACTGTTATAACTGAAATGCAAAGATTTTTAAAGAATGTATTGTTACATTGCAGTGATAATACATTCTTTTTAAAGAAAATCAAAAATCAGTTGTGGACATTTTAAACAAGTACTAAACAGATTTCTTTCCTTTGCTTCATAAATTTATTCCAAGTATCCTTGCATAGATCCACTTTAGTTGGAGAGATAAGGAAGGGACGATTAAGTAATTTTCAAATCTGATCTGAGAATCATTCTCATTATTGATAGAATCTGCAGAGCATTATTCAAGGAAAACGAACTCCTGTCCACACCCCGAGTCTTGCATGTTTCTTTCCTGTGACTTATTTGCAAGTTGGAAAAGTTGTATAGCCACATTGGTTCATGCAAAATCCAAAACCAAGAATAAAATCAATGAAGTAATTTTTATTAGGATCAACCAAATCAGCCCAAAACATTGTGCTAGCTTTCGAGCTCGCCACAACTCTCCATCATATGTATGTGTGCGTGCCGTCAAGTCACAGCTGACTTATGGAGACCCCATAGTGTTTTCAAGGCAAGAGACATTTGAAGGTAGTTTGCCATTGCCTGCCTCCACGTCACGACCCTGGTATTCCTTGGAAGTCACCCATCCAAATTCTAACCCTGCTTAGCTTCTGAGATCTGACGAGAATAGGTTATCCTTGGGCTAGGTCCTCACTTTGTGAGACATGAGCAAGGGTGTTAACAGTAGGACGTTTTGGAGGGCATTGATTGGGGGTTTTAAATAGAAGGGTGGAAGGCTGATTCATCAGGCCATGGTGTTGAGGTCTGATCTTGCATGCATCGTTTGAGGGATGCAAGCAAGCAAATGGGTTAACTTTACTGCTGGCGTGGTGCCCCTGACAGCACATTCTCTGGGAAGCTGTAGACCAGGGGTGTCGAACTCAATTGTTACGAGGACCGGATATGACATAAATGTCACTTGGTTGGGCCGGACCATGCCTTGCCGGCCAGGATTGAATGGGGGTCAGCTGCCTCGCAGTCCAGATAAGAGCTCCCAAGGGGCTGGATCCAGCCTGCGGGCCTTATGTTTGACAACCCTGCTGTAGACAGCCCATATTATCCCTTCTTTGTTGTCAGAAATCTCCCCAAGTCCATTCAAAATCCTCCAAAGTTGCCTTTAAGACCAGTCCCCTGATCGGATGGATGCACACCCCGGTTTCCACAAACATGGGGGGGGGGGTACCCATTCTCTTCATTGTTGGGAAATACTTCATGGGCACCCCCTTTTTATGTCTGTATTGAAATTCACCCAAGGAACAGACCAACTTCTGCCCACACAGCACCCTTGTGCTTACTTTGAATGTTTACAGGGTACCAGAAACATGCAGTCACACCAAATGCCATCTCATGTATCATATGGAATATAGGTTATGCATGATAATTGTATCGTCATTTGCTGCTATAGTAGGTTTCTACCAGATAGCTAAGGGGCAGTTTCAGTATTTACTTTTACATGGGAGCCACTTTGCGTGGTCTGGTGACATGTCACTCTAATAACATACAAACCACATTGACCAGGCACAGTACACATGAAGTTGCCTTATACTGTATCAGACCATTGGTCCTATCAAGGTCAGTATTGTCAACGTGGACTGGCAGCAGCTCTCCAGGGTCTCATGTCTTTCACATCACGTACTGCCTGGTCCTTTTTTTTTTACTGGAGATGCCAAGGATTGAACCTGGGACCTTCTGCGTGCAAAGCAGAGGCTCTTCCATTGAGCCACAGGGCCTCCCCAATGATATGATTATTTCCCAGTTCACATTGCCTACTAGGCCCAACCATCCATCATGACTCTTGCAAATCCCCATTGGCTTGTGTGGTGTAGTGGTTAAGAGCAGTAGACTCTAATCTGGAGAACCCGGTTTGATTCCCCACTCCTCCACATTAACTGCGGACTGTAATATGGTGAGCCGGGTTTTAGCACTAGGTGTGTGTGTGCCATCAAGTCACAGCTGACTTATGGCGACCCCGTTCCTTTCTGAGACTAGACAATACAACTTTGGTTTTCCCATCTAATGATGCAAAAAGAGGGGTGTAAACACATGAAATAACATCAAGGCTAAAACCTAGTGGGATTTACTTCTAAGTAGACATGCATAGGATCAGGCGGCAAACCTCCGACACTACATTTGAGTCAGTCAAACACAGATAGCTGTCGAATACTGAGTCAAACCATTGGTCTGTGAGTGTTGGTATTGTCTACTGTGACTGGCAGCAGCTCTCCAGGATCTCAGAGGACTTTAATATCAACGAGTATGTGATCTTTTTCACTAGGCATATCAGGGACTGGACCTGGCATCTTGTGCATGCTCTGTCACTGAGGCATGGCTCTTCTTGTTTTAATTATTCCTGAACATTCTTAGTCCAGGTGATAAATGCCAACGTTGAACTACTACAGTAAGTTTCTCGCAATATTCTGCTTCATGGTTTGTCACTGAGAATGTTCAGGGGGGTCATGACCCAGTGGCCGAGCATCTGCAAGGTCCCAGGTTCGATCCCCGTTATCGCTGGTGAAAAGGATCACGTAGTAGGTGACGTGAAATATCTCAGCCTGAGACCTTGGAACGCCACTGCCATTCAGAATAGACAGTACTGAACTTGATAAAAGAAGAGTTGTTTTTATACCCCGATTTTCTCTACCCTTAAGGAGTCTCAAACCGGCTTACAATTCCCTTCCCTTCCCCTCCCCACAATAGACACCTTGTGAGGTTGGTGGGGCTGAGAGAGCTCTAAGAGAGCTGTACTGGCCCATGGTCACCCAGTTGGCTTCATGTGGAGGAGCGGGGAAACCAACCCAGTTCACCAGATTAGAGCCTGCCACTCTTAACCACTACACCACGCTGGCTTTCAAGTCAGACCAATGGTCTGATTTAGTATATGAAAGATGCATGTGTTCAGGAGAAAAATAACATTGTGCTTTGAGATATGTCAAAGATACACTAAATCCACTGGCTTCAAGCAGGATTCCTTCCCCTCCCTCCCAAAAAAATCATGGTACGCCACATCAGATTGGTTTCAATATTTTTGTTTTTCCAAAAAAATTGATTAGCTGTTTGACCAATGGCTGGCACTCCTGTCGACCTCTCCTTGGTCGGAAGGATTAGCATACAAGGGCAAACCGATGTTGGAAAATGGCAACAGAAATTAGTGTTTTGCAGGTCAAATAACCTATCGATACAAGTCGCCGACAGAATAATATTATAAAAGAATGTATTACATGCACATTGTCAATTTTCAAGACTCAAGGTATTATGCAAGAATATTTCAGGAATAATGTTTTTATCATCTCCCTATCTTCTCTCTCAGATTCAGTTGAGGAAATGTTTAAATTCTCAAAATGCACTCATCAAAACCGAGCATTGTTAAAACATTTGGAATGAGGTTAACCGAATGTTAGGTATCTGTCCTTGACTCAACTCCACACCAACAGTATTTTCAGTGGGTTCTGGGTACCTGGAATCCTCCCGCGTGTGGAACTCCCTTGCTGGATCAGGGTAGTTGTTTTCTTAGAATTCATATATCAATGTGCCCACAAAATGTTAATATGTTCAAGAATTCCTCTACATCATGCTAACATTTGCCCCGTTCTTTGCAAGAGGAAAGTAGAGCCCGATAGAAACCAGTCGCAATGGAAGTGTCATAGAAAAAACCAAAAGAAACGTTGAAGCGATTGACTTTTATTCTTCAGCGGTGTAACTGAAAACGAATCTTGCTCTAAAAACGTTTACGCCACTTGCATTTTTGGACCGTTACAGTAACTATACACGTAAAGATGCTGTGGGCTCCAATCGTTCCTACTCTGAAATTTAATCATTTTGGGTTGAGCAATTGGACACATGAAGCTGCCACCTACTGAATTAGACCCTTGGTCTATCCAGGTTGGTGTTGTCTACTCTGACTGTCCAGGGTCTCAAGTGGAAGATTTTCACTTGTCACCTGATCCTTTCAAGGGGAGATGCCAGGGATCGAAGCTGGGACCTTGGCAGGCAAAGACGAAGTTCCACCACTGAGCCATAGCCCCTCAACCAAAACCCAGAGCCCGGATCTTATCATAATCTGTATTCTGGTGAGCACATACTCTTCGGTTATCCAGTGGGAACATCCTCACAGAATGTGGTCTATTGCTGATGTGAAGATTAGAATATATATATATATATATATATATATATATATATATATATATATATATATATATATATATATATATATATATATATATATATTTGGTTTATGCCTCCCCCACTCGAAAGGGGGGGGGGAGTAAGGTGCAACTATTTCTTCTGATTTACACCCCAATCCTAAACCGGCATATCTGTTAGCACCGCTGGTATAACATTATTATTTGAAACCTTCTTGTAGTTATAGGCATGTCTCCAAGTTCTTAAACAGCTAGTGCAGCCATTCTTTGGATCGGGGTCATTAATCAGAAGCACATTTTAGCCAAGGAAAGAAGAAGGCAAAAAATTAAAGGAAAAGAGCTGCCAATTTTAATGTGAAAAAGGTACGATTCCCTGTTGATTGGGTTGTTTATTTTTTTTAAAAGCTGTTTCTTAAATAGTAATAATGAATGCACACAAAGTGTTAAATATGTATATACTGTATTTCAAAAATTTAAAAAAAAATCCTACAAAAAACAAATGGGGCACAAGATTGTTCTATAAGTCGTGCTGGCTACTTTTTAGTTTGTACTCATAAGTGGTTTTTAAAAGCCTTTTTTAACGTGTAATTTGCATGTTCTCCTTTTATTGTATGTAAACATATTTTAGAGCAAAAAAATGTATTTGTATTTTATTGAATATAGAAGCAAGACAAAAAAAAACCTTGTACATTTGTTTGAAATGTTCTTTTTGTAACGGTTTTTATTCATGAAGCATTTTTGTACATTTAAAAAAATGGATACTGACTTGCTGTTATTTGAGGGGTAGGTACATCTGGCATGCGAAAATGTCATGCTCTTTCATGATTTTAGATGTTGGTTTTTAAACTTTTTTTTTTCTAAAAGGAAAGCTCCCGTTTTCGCTACCAAATCAGGTTAGCACAGTATAGAGCACTTAACTATTAAAAAAAATACCAGAAAAAGGAAAAAAAAGTTAATCCTATTCATATGTTACTCATTGTGTGAAATTAAAGGAATTCAATTCAGTCTACTATGAGTTGTGAATTCTTTTGTCTTATTTTCCATCTGGTTCACATCACCGACGAGTTTAATAGCTTTGGGGATACAAATGCATGCATGCACTCACCAGCTCTCTTTTGTGGTCATGGATAAATCCAGGCTTTCGTTCTTTCCCCCCACCTTTTTGTCTTTAAAAATGAAATATTTTATTGTTAAACAGCACGAGCCCGATTCTTCGACAATGGTGGGAAATCGGGGAAAGTGCCGGGTTCAGAAGAGAGGCTGTTCCCTTCGTCCCAGTGCCTGCTCATTCACCAGCTGACTTGAACACAAACCAGTTCGGACACATTTGGCCCTCATTCTGTGAATTCAAGCATCAAGCAATACTGTGCATGTGCGAATGAGCCATCACAGATCAAACACTGCCTCTGCAAGCCAACTAGGGCTATACGCAAAATTCCCTTGAACACACGAAGCTGCCTTATACGGAATCAGACCAACAGTCCATCAAAGTCAGTATTGTCCACTCAGACCGGCAGCGTCTCTCCAGGGTCTCAGGCAGGGGTCTTTCCCATCACCTACCTGCCTAGTCCCTTTAACTGGAGATGCCAGGAATTGAACCTGGGACCTTCTGCATGCCAAGCAGAGGCTCTACCACTGAACCATAGCCTCTTCCTTATAAAGGGTTGCCAGGTCCCTCTTTGCAACCGGTGGGAGGTTTTTGGGGCGGAGCCTGAGGAGGGCGGAGTTTGGGGAGGGGAGGGACTTCAATGCCGCAGAGTCCAATGGCCAAAGCGGCCATTTGCTCCAGGGGAACTGATCTCTATAGACTGGAGTTCAGTTGTAATAGCAGGAGATCTCCAGCCGCCATCTGGAGGTTGGCATCCCTATCCTTATACCGAGCAACACCATTGATCCATCTAGGTCAATATTATCTACTTGGATTGGCCGTGACTCTTCCCTCCACCAGAAAAGACAGCTGGAGGAGGCAAACCGTCCTTGAAGGATGTTAGGATGTAGGTCACAGTAATGAATGTTGTTGTTTTTAAAAAAAAGATGAAGCCCAGCGGCCTGTTGTGATTTTTATCACTCGGCTTTCCACGCTATTGCTTCTCCTTTTATTTGGACTCATTAAATAACCCGAGCCTTAATGCGGAGGAGTTAATAGCCATTGTGCGATTTCTTGATGTGCTCGGAATGACGCGCGCTCTCCTGCCGAAGGAGCGCATCGAGCGACTCTCAAAGGACGGAGGAGGGTGGCGGCTGCGTCGAAATCTGTTCTGCTATGTCACGGCTGCCTGGCGCCCGGCCCGAGGGCAACCCAAGCTCACCTGGCTGTCAAAAGAACACAGGAAGCTGGGAGACGACCAAAATCTGACTAGCGGGTGAGTAAATTCGTGGAAGGATAAAGGGGAATAAAACCCGACCTAGAAAACAGGAGCTGGGTACCCAAGGTTGGGTGGGATGAAAAAATATATAAATAATGAAAATATAATTTATTAGAAGCACTAGGTCAAGATTAAAATTATTTAAAAGTTAAGAGCGGTTCCTCAGTGGAACAGGCTTCCTCGGGAGGTGGTGGGCTCTCCTTCCCTGGAGGTTTTTAAGCAGAGGCTAGATGGCCATCTGTCAGCAATGCTGATTCTATGACCTTAGGCAGTTCATGAGAGGGAGGGCATCATGGCCATCTTCTAGGCACTGGGGGTGAGGGGGAGAGGTAGTTGTGAATTTCCTGCATTGTGTGGGGGGTTGGACTAGATCCTGGTGGTCCCTTCCACCTCTGATTCTATGATAAAAATGTTAAAACAGCACAATGGCATTTCCTAAGGTTGATATCTATAACCACATGCCATACTCGTTTTGGCCTAGATGGGTGGATGGGTGGATGGATGGAGACACACACACACACATACAGGCAATATAAAACAGACCAGGCATGTAATAGGTTGTATACATCACCAATTACACCAACATCTGGTAAGATTGTCTGTAGTTCTTATGCTGGGCTGTATATGTCTCCCATATAAGATGAGTGCAATTATCAACCTGGTAAAACAATGTCATAAATAAATTACATTTTCATTATTTATATATATTTTTTCATCCCACCCAACCTTGGATACCCAGCTTGAGTGAATTTGTGGCCAGTGAGAAAGGGAGAACTGGAGAGATTGGGAGCCGAGGCCGGTTCCAGGTTGGTGGGAGGAGTCTTTGCGCAGACGGTGTCCAGGGGCCTCCACCACCAGGGCACCCCATGCCTTCTTTTCCAGCCCCATATCTGCCCATGTGCCCTCCTACTGCTTGCAAGCCTTCCTGTTGCCGATGCACAGTTGAAGAAGATGAAGACTTGGTTTTTCTTTGCTGACTTTCTCTACCTTTTAAGGGGAATCAAACTGGCTTACAATCGCCTTCCCTTCCTCTCCCTGCAACAGACACCTTGTGAGGTAGGTGGGACTGAGAGAGTTCATAGAGAACTGTGACAAGCCCAAGGTTACCCAGCAGGCTTCATGTGGAGGGTGTGGAAATCGAACCCAGATCTCATAGAATCATAGAGTTGGAAGGGACCACCAGGATCATCTAGTCCAACCCCCTGCACAATGCAGGAAACTCACAATTACCTCCCCCCACACCCCCAGTGACCCCCTAATCCATGCCTAGAAGATGGCCAAGATGCCCTCCCTCCCATGAACTGCCCAAGGTCATAGAATCAGCAATGCTGACAGATGGCCATCTAGCCTCTGCTTAAAAACCTCCAGGGAAGGAGAGCTCACCACCTCTCGAGGAAGTCTGTTCCACTGAGGAACCGCTTTAACTTAGAAATTTCTTCCTAATGTCAAGACGGACACTTTTGATGTAATTTCAACCTGCTTGATTCTGGTCCGACTTTCTGGGGCAACAGATTCGAGTCCACCTTTCGTGTAAGCACTGAATCAATCAAAACATCTTTATTTCTGGTTTGTGTTATTGCCTAGAGCACTGGGGAATTTTTTTTTTGTCTTATCTGTCTGAAGTTTTGGCAGACAGTTTCCCTTGGTTTAGTGCTGCAGCCCCTGAGAATTTTATCCAAACGTTATGGGAAACAAAGTTACAGCCACCACGTTTTCCCCACTGAAACCGATCGGAAATAAAAAGGAATGGGATTCGTTTCATTTGTTTTAATTCCCACTTGTTTTCATTTCAAAACAAATGCAAATGGATGGGTCATGTTTTCACTCATTTCGAAGTAATTGCACATTTCTTTCAACCTGGGGGTTTCGGCAACACGCTGGCCCTCCCTCCGCACATAATGCCCAATAATGCTCCTAAGGCGCATAATGCCAACCCACCACCAGGGTGGCCATTTAGCATTTCTATCCATAATGTCGGTTCTGTGCTCGCAATTCCCAATCAAAACAGAACACCTGCTTCTCATAGTTTTTGTAAAGGGCCAACGGCTCAAGCCACACTTTTATAGTGATTGACGTGTTTTAAACAACAACAATAATAATGGTGTGCCATCAAGTCACAATGGGCTCACGGGGACCCCATTACCATGAGATTTTTAAGGCAAGAGCTGAGCAGAGGTGGTTTGTCACTACCTCCCGCTGCGTAGCAACTCCAGTCTTCCTTGGTGGTCATAAGAACATAAGAAAGGTCATTCAGGATCAGACCAAGGTCCATCAAGTCCAGCAGTCTGTTCACACAGTGGCCAATTAGGTTTCTCCCATCCAAGTACTCACCAGGGACGATCCTTCTTAGCTTCCGAGATCTGACAAGATCAGGCTAAGCTGGGCTATCAGACCTGTTGATTCAGTGCGTTGCAAGAGGTCTAGTTGGTGGATTCGGCCATCAAGTCTTTGGAATGTTTCATTAATGGTGTAAAAGCAATAGGAACACACTCTTCTCAGGAAATCAGCACAAACGTTCTGCCTGACCTCATGTTATATACCGCCATTCATTAAAGAAAAGTTGTATCAACCACACCAGAGATTCAGTCCAAATACCACAGTCCGAGGAGAACGCAATTTGGAAGAAGAAGAAGAAGAAGAAGAAGAAGAAGAAGAAGAAGAAGAAGAAGAAGAAGAAGAAGAAGAAGAAGAGGAGGAGGAGGAGGAGGAGGAGGAGGAGGAGGAGGAGGAGGAGGAGGAGGAGGAGGAGGAGGAGGAGGAGGAGGAGGAGGAGGAATTGGGTTTTATATGCCGATTTTACTTTTTAAGGATAATCAAACCAGTTTACAATCTCCTTCCTTTCCTCTCCCCACAACAGACACCTTGTGAGGTAGGTGGGACTGAGAAAGTTCTGAGAGAAATGTGACTAGACCAAGGTATCCCAGCTGGTTTCATGCGTAGGAGTGGGGAAACCAACCTGGTTCTCCAGATTAGAGTTCACCGCTCATGTGGAGGAGTGGGGAATCAAACCCAGTTCTCCAGATTAGAGTCCACCGCTCTTAACTACTACACTACACAGGCAAAAGCCCTGTTGCCTGTAATGAACAGTATTCAAATGACCGCTGAGGTATTCATGGAAATGAAATATGAAAAAAAGAAATGTCCTAAGGCCCCCCCACAAAAAAAGATTTTGGATGACATATTGGTCTTGATGGGGAATGGAAGCTATTTTGTTTTGTTTTACTTTGTTTTAGACTTACGATATGATACGATAAAGTTTATTGTTTGTGGCCAAAGGCCATTACAATCTGTCATATAAAACCTAATCATAAATAATAACATTAAAACAGTCTGGCCAAAAATTGCTAGTCATTAAATGCCCTGATTGAATACAGCTTTAGCCCGAATTTTCTTGGCTGCAAAGGCAAAGAGGGACACTCTACACATCTGAGAGGAGAAAGAGCAGCTTATCAGAATCTGAAAAGAGATTTGGGTTATTTAGCAGCACTGTATAAAGAGGACAGAACAGAATATAATGCATTAGGTCTTCTTAGGGTTGCCAACCTCCAGGTACTAGCTGGAGATGTCCCGCTATGACAACTGATCTCCAGCTGACAGAGATCAGTTCCCCCGGAGAAAATGGCTGCTTTGGCAATTGGACTCTATGGCACTGAAGTCCAGGAGATCGCCAGCTAGTACCTGGAGGTTGGCAACCCTACCAAGAGGGGAGGGGCCAAGCCTCAGTGGTATAGCATCTGTTTTGTATGAAGAAGATCTAGGGTTGCCAGGTCCCCTCTGGCAACCGGTGGGAGCTTTCTGGGGCTGGAACAATGCGACCCAGAAGTGGTTTCCATAGAGTTTTGGGGGGAGTGTGCTAGAGTGTCGGCATCACTTCCTGGTAAACCGACCAGCTGAGGGTCGGCAGGCAGCCCAGTCGATTGGTAGGCATTTGGCAAGCCTAAGAAGATCCCAGGTTCAATCCCTGGTATCTCCAGTTAAAGGACCTGGCATTAGGTGATGTGAAAGACCTCTTCCTGAGACCCTGAAGAGCTGCTGCCAGTCTGAGTAGACAATACTGACTTTGATGGACCCAGAGTCTGATTCAGCACAATTCAAGCTTTGGCCACTAGAATGTAAAACCCTGTAAAAATGCCCAATAAACAAGCAGCAATAAAAATTGGATTCAATAAGCAAATCAACATTGTAAAAGAGACATCAAGCTGGCAGTAATAATAAAATCCATCAAAAACATCACCAATAAAAACTCATAGCAGCGATAAAAGCTATACCCTCGGTGAAACCAATGAAAGGACGATGGCAGAGAGATAACGGGTTGGATCCTACCAGCATTTCCTCTGGCACAAGGAGGTGAGCGATTTTACCTGTCTAAATGCCTGATAAAGGTGATGATGATGATTTCACCTGATTCATCTCTTTGCCTCATAAGAACATAAGAAAAGCCCTGCTGGATCAGACCAAGGCCCATCAAGTCCAGCAGTATGTTCACACAGCGGGCAACCAGGTGCCTCTAGGAAGCCCCCAAACAAGACGACTGCAGCAGCACCATCCTAAGATAACAGGCATGCTCCTCTGATCCTGGAGAGAACAGGTATGCATCATGACTAGTAGCTATGAATACCCCTCTCCTCCACGAACATGTCCCCTCCCCTCTTAAAGCCTTCCAAGTTGGCAGCCATCTCCACATCCTGGGGCAGGGAGTTCCACACTCCTGCCTCCATCCTGCCTGGCTTTTTTCATGGGTCAATAAAAGGAGAATCAGTGTTATCCATGGTGTTGGTGAAAAATGCTGTCAAGTTGCAGCCAACTTATGATAACTCCATATGGTTTTTAAGGCAAGAGATGTTTGGAGAGGGTTTGCCATTGCCAGCCTCTGGGGAGCAACCTTTGCCTTCTTTGGTTGTCTCCCATCCAAGTACTAACCAGGGGCCCCCTCTATCAGGAGAGGTCTCTGGGTGACCTTGTACCCATCACAATCTCTCAGCCTGGCCTACCTCAGAGGGTTTCTGTCATGAGAAAACGGAGGAGGAAAGAACAGCAAGATATAAAGAAATAAATGCAGGTGCAGGTATGGCACAGGTTTTTGTTGTGTAGATTGTCCTCAGGCTTGTTTACTCTTAAGTAAATCCCAGTAGGCTCAATAGGACTCCCAAGAAAATGTGGACAGTCTGACTTTAATTGTCGTGCTGTTCATCAGTCGACATGTCGAAGAAGAGTTGGTTTTTATATGCTGACTTTCTCTACCACTTAAGGAAAAATCAAACCAACTTACAATCACCCCTTTCCCTCCCCACAACAGACACCCTGTGAGGTAGGTGGGGCTGAGAGTGTGTGACTAGCCCAAGGTCACCCAGCTGGCTTCATATATAGGAGTGGGGAAACTAACTTGGTTCACCAGATTAGCCTCCGCTGCTCCTGTGGAGGAGTGGGGAATCAAACCCTGTCCTCCAGATCAGAGTCCACCGCTGCAAACCATCGCTCTTAACCACTACACCACGCTGGCTCTCTACACGCTTAAGTAAATCCCAGCGAGCTCAATAGGACTCCCAAGAAAATGTGGACAGCCTGACTTTAATTGTCTCGGTGTTCTTCAGTAGACATGCCCAAGATGAAGTTCACAAGTGCGTATTTCTTCCAGGTTGTGTTTTTTTTTTTTAAATAATAGCAATAACGACAGCAACATTATCGCGGTTGTTGTTTTCAGAAAAAGAGGAGAAGTTAGGCATCATACAACCGTGCTAAGGAAACAAGGCAAAACTTGGATCTATTTTCCTTATAATTCTTTCTTTATTGTCCCCAGATGCGGCAACTGCAGATGTTCCTCATTTCTTCCAAAGCATGAAGCAACGGCATCCATGCTTCGTAAATAAAGAGTTCTAACAGTCTACTATTTAATGGCCAATTAAAAGAAATAATAACTCGAGGAGCTTGAAGGGGGAAATTCCATTACCTCAAAGTTCTGTCCTTCGAGATCTCTCACGAGCCGCCTTTGCAGAACGTCTCACTCATGGGGCTGCCTGATATCATCTTTTGGTGTCGAGCAAAGCAAGGGACTAACTATCCCTACCCTTGCGACAATTGCATTATTTTTTTTCTGGAGCGGAAGTGCAAAAGCATTACTGCTGAAGGATTTCAGAGGTTCAAGGGTTTGGAAGAAAGCCCAAAAAGAGGCACTTAAAGCTGCCTGGACAGATGTCAGCTCAGCCTTTTGCTGAAAGGTTTCTTGAACCTCTTCCAGGAAAGGAGATCCCATGAATTAGGCAGGGCCGTTCCAATGCCGCTCGCACCTGGGATCTTTCCTGCAGGAATTAACTCCCCTGTAGGTTTAACTGGAGAAGCCTGAATAGCCTGATCTCATCGCAGTTTGAAAGCTAAGCAGGGTCGGCCCTGGTTAGTACTTGGATGGGAGACCTCCAAGGAAGGCCAGGGCTCCTAAGCAGAGACAGGCAATGGCAAACCACCTCTGTCTCTGCCCTGACCCAGATGGTCCAGGCTAGCCCGATCTCAACATATCTCAGAAGTTAAGCAAGGTCAGTCCTGGTTAGTACTTGGATGTGAAACCACCAAGGAAGGTCAGGGCTGCTATGCTGAGGCAGGCAATGGCAAATCCTCTCTGTTCATCTCTTCCCTTGAAAACCCCCTTACTCTGGGGTTGGCATGAGAGGGCTGCGACCTGATGGCACACCATTGTTATTAGGTTTATCTCAAGATCAAAACAAGGCTGAACTGTCCCTAGAAGCTAAAATGGCTAAACTGAGGCTATCATTCTTTGGTCACATTATGAGAGGACACTGGGAAAGACAATAATGCTAGGAAAAGTCAAAGGCAGCAGGAAAAGAGGAAGACCAAACATGAGACTGGTAGCGTCTTTCCAGGGTATCTTGGGTAGGGGTCTTTCACATTACCTACTTGCCTGGTCCCTTTAACTGGAGATGCTGGGGATTGAACCTGTGACCTTCTGCATGCCAAGCAGATGCTCTACCACTGAGCCATAGCCCCTCTTACGTCCCACTTGATACCATCCTACCAATGATAAATTTATAAAATGTGGCTGTTTGGAGGTTTTTCTTTGCCCTCTGACTTTTCTGGCATAGACATAGGGTTGCCAGGTCCCTCTTCACCACCAACAGAAGGATTTGGGGGCAGAGCCTGAGGAGGGTGGGGTTTGGGGAGGGACTTCAATGCCATAGAGTCCAATTGCCAAAGTGGCCATTTTCTCCAGGGGAACTGATCTCTATCGGCTGGAGGTCAGTTGTAATAGAAGGAGATCTTCAGCTACCACCTGGAGGTTAAATACAAAAAGGCAGCATGGAGGCTCAATATACAAATGTACTATAATAGACAAGACTATATCGATACACACATAATACAACACGACAAGAAATCCTGGAGGTTGGCAACCCTACGTAGACATATGGTAAAAATGTGGTGTTGGAGGAGTTTTATGGATATCGTGGACGGCCAAAAAAACAAATCACTGGGTTATAGATCAAATCAAGCCTGAACATTCCCTAGAAGCTAAAATGACTAAACTGAGGCTATTGCATTTTGGTCACATTATGAGAAGACAAGAGTCACTGGAAAAGACAGTCATGCTAGGAAAAGTTGAGGGCAGCCAGAAAAGAGGAAGACCTAACAAGAGATGGACTGACCCTATAAAGGAAGCCACGGCCCTCAGTTTGCAAGACCTGAGCAAGGCTGTTAATGCTAGGATGTTTTGGAGGTGATTCATTCATAGGGTTGCCATAAATCAAAAATGACTTGACTGCACTTAATGCATACAACATGGTTTTACATTAACTACAGTCCATTTGTAAAACCGAGATTCTGCTTATAGATTACCATTCAAATCCTGGTTTGCCTCAACCGATGAGGATTTCGTCAACTTTACTCTGCCCAAACATCTCTGCTGCCAGGGAGTGTGCAAAGGCATTGCCAGGGAGCAAGCCAGGATGTCTCCATGTGAACATCCCACAAAGCCACTGTTAAGACTAACTTGCTTAAGCACATGAACACATGAAGCTACCTTATGCTGAATCAGACCCTTGGTCCATCAAAGCCAGTATTGTCTAAGACCAGCAGCCGCTCTCCAGGGTCTCAGGCAGGGGTCTTTCACATCACCTACTTGCCTGGTCCCTTTAACTGGAGATGCCGGAGATTGAACCTGCAACCTTTTGCATGCCAAACAGATGCTCTACCACTGAGCCACAGCTCCTCTAGATCAAATTAAGCCTGAACTCTCCCTAGAAGTGAAAATGACTAAACAGAGGCTGCTGTACTTTGGTCACATTATGAGAAGACTGGAAAAAGAACTGGAAAAGACAATCAAGCTAGGAAAAGCTGAAGGCAGCAGGAGAAGAGGAAGGCCCAACAAGAGATGGATTGACTCTATAAAGGAAGCTATGGCCTTCAGTTTGCAAGATCAAGGCTGTTAAGGATAGGATGTTTTGGAGGACATTGATTCATAGGGTTTCCATGAATCGAAAGTGACTCAACAGCACTTAACGCACACACTCCGTGGGACCTGAACACATGAAGCTGCCTTATACTGAATCAGATCCTTGGTCCATCAAAGTCAGTGCTGCCTACTCAGACTGGCAGCAGCTCTCCAGGGTCTCAGGTAGATCTTTCACATCACCATGAAGGGTCATAGCTCAGTGGTAGAGCATCTGGTTGGCATGCAAAACATCCCAGATTCAATCCCTGGCATGTTCAGTTAAAGGGACTAGGCAATTAGCATCCCTTGCACAACCCCGGCCCACTTCACCAAAAGTTGCCTTGGTCAGACATTTGAACACATGAACACACGTGCAGCTGCCTTATACTGAATCAGACCCTTAGTCCATCGAAGTCAGTATTGCCTGCTCAAACTGGCAGCTGCTCTCCAGGATCTCAGGCAGAGGTCTCTCACATCACCTACTTGCCTAGTCCCTTTAACTGGAGATGCCGGGGATTGAACCAGGGACCTTCTGCCTGCCAAGCAGACACTCTGGCACTGAGCTACGTCCCTTCCCCTTGTGCGCTCAATGTGAGTGACCCTTAGATTCAGATGCTGGGGAAAGCGTGGCCAAAGGCATTATGCAGAATGACCCAACCTGGTGACATGCTGCTAAAATGTTTCCGTATATGCAAAATGCTTTCAAGAATAACTGCCTTTACCCATAAATCCGCTGGCCTTTCCCAGCTTTTGCCAACCTGTGCCATTGCCGCTGTTCCAGGAATCGGTAGCTTGAGAAAGCGCCTACTGAAAGGGTACATTATGTTTTCCTGGACATCCTGCTTTATTGGAGGTTAATTTCTTCTGATGCACATGGTCGGGGACTGCCAACGAAGTCAAATGTATTTTACGCTTTACTTTTGCTGTTGCCTTGCAGGCTTTTGTTGGAAAGACATGAGGGGGGGAGAGAAACCAACAATTAAGAAAAATGTATCATAAAGGAAATGCACCAAATGATGTGAACGGATGACAGCGGAGAGGCATGCCAGAGGCAACCGTATAATACTTGGCATTGTCTATAAGTTGCAAAAGAGCAAAAAATGGGGATGGGGGATATATGTTAGCGATGTACGTGGTGATTCCTGTCTCGGTTTTCTGGATTAACCGTTATGCAAAACATAACAGCAATTCCGTTTCCTGAAGGTCAGGAAGGGGATTTTGGGGAAGAGTGGTGTTGCAAACAACCCATGGGACCCATGGGAGTTCTTTCTCTCTACATCAGGATTAGGATTTCTGTCTTTATAAGCAATCTGCTGGATCAGAAGAAGGAGGAGGAGGAGAAGTTGGTTTTTATATGCTGACTTTCTTTACCACTTAAGGGAGACTCAAACTGGCTTACAATCACCTTCCCTTCCCCTCCCCACAACAGACACCATGTGAGGTAGGTGGGGCTGAGAGAGCTATGAGTAGCCCAAGGCCACCCAGCTGGCTTCATGTGTAGTAGTAGTAGTAGTAGTAGTAGTAGTAGTAGTAGTAGGAGGAGGAGGAGGAGGAGGAGGAGGAGGAGGAGGAGGAGGAGGCTTCATGTGTAGGAGTGGGGAAACAAATCCAGTTCTCCAGATCAGAGTCCACTGCTCCAAACCACCACTCTCAATCACTACACCACGCTGGCTTTCCTCTGGACCTCTTTTCTGCCACTTGCCTATCTCAGCTTTCCAGTAACCATTGGTGTGGGGGGTCCTGTTGCCCACCGCCACTCTGAGCGGCAGTGGGAGAATTTAAAAAAACAACACACAGCCTTGTGTTCTTCCCAGAAGTGACAAAGTCTAGTTCTAGGAATCACTGGACAATCCAAGGCTTTTACCATAGAGTTTCCAGCATTTCCATGAGCAGACCTTTGTAGCTTCCAAGATAGCTCTAACAACTGCCAGAAACTCCCCCCAAACCCATTTGGCCTTCTGAATCACAACATTACAAGGTGAGTCCTCAAAATGTTACAGTTGGAACAGATCTTGTGGATGACCTCATCCAAACCCTTGCTCAACTATAGCTGAGAGCCAGTGTGGCGCAGTGGTTAAGAGCAGCAGACTCTAATCTGGAGAACTGGGTTTGTTTCCCCGCTCCACATGAGTGGCAGACTCTAATCTGGTGAACCAGGTTGCTTTCCCCACTCCTCCACATGAAGCCTGCTGGGTGACGTTGGGCTAGTCACGGTTCCCTCCGAACTCTCTAAGCCTCACCTCGCAGACTTCCATCAGTAAGGTGTTGACATTGACATGTTCAGAGGATAGCCATATCGCTCTGCAGGAGAACAGATACATCCAAACTCAGTAGCACCTCAAAGACCAATAAGATTTTCAGGGTGTGAGCTTTTGAGTGTCAGAGCTCCCTTCATCAGGTATTTTTATAGGGCTATTTTAAATGTTATTTTAATGGCTTTTATTGACTTAATGGGATATTATATTCCTTGTGAGCCGCATGGCACAGAGTGTTAAGCTGCAGTACTGCCGTCGATAGCTCTGCTCATGACCTGAGTTCAATCCCAACTGTTTCAGGTAGACGGCTCCAGGTTGACTCAGCTTTCCATCCTTCCAAGGTCAGTCAAGTGAGTACCCAGCTTGCTGGGGGGTAAAGTGCAGACGAATAAGGAAGGCACTGGCAAACCACCCCGTAAACATAGTCTGCCTAGCAAACGTTGGGATGTGACATCACGCCATAGGTCAGGAATGACCCGGTGCATGCACAGGAGACTACCTTTACCTTTAAGCCACTCTGAGCCTAGTCTTGGCCAGGGAAAGCGGGGTAGTAAGTTGAAATAATAAACAAACAAGCAAATAAATATCTGAAGAAGGGAGCTTTGACTCTCGAAAATTCATACACCAAAACTCTAGTTGGTCTCTAAGGTGCTGTGTGTGTGTAAAGTGCCGTCAAGTCGCAGCCGACTTATGGCGACCCCCTTTTGGGGGGTTTTCATGGCAAGAGACTAACAGAGGTGGTTTGCCAGTGCCTTCCTCTGCACAGCAACCCTGGACTTCCTTGGTGGTCTCCCATCCAAATACTAACCAGGGCTGACCCTGCTTAGCTTCTGAGATCTGGCGAGATCAGGCTAGCCTGGGACATCCAGGTCAGGGCTCTAAGGTGCTACTGCACTCAAATCAAGGTTTTGACAGCTATTTCGTTAGTGTCTAGATGTCCATGTGGCAAAACTAAAGACCTCTGATTTATTTCCTGTGTTATTTCCTGTGTTCTGCTCATGGTAGGAACTTTTTTTTTTTTAAAAAAGGGAGACGATTACCCGAACCTCAATTTCTTGTAGCTTGTTGAACATTCCTCACTACAGCAATAAATATTCACAGCCCTGATTTACGCAAAGGCTGGTCTCCTCTGTGTTTAGTCAGATTTTATGACCCATTTATTGTCTCATCTTCTCCTAGTCGAAGGTAATTATTTCTTAATTAATCATACATAAACAGTCTATATCCTTTGCCAATCTGGCTATTAAAAACAGCATTAATCTCAAGCAACTCGAACATCAGATCTGCACGACGAATCCATTGAGCTGCTCCTGTTTATATCCTGAATGATTTTTGTTAGGGGAAAGGAAAGGAAAGGAAAGGAAAGGAAAGGAAAGGAAAGGAAAGGAAAGGAAAGGAAAGGAAAGGAAAGGAAAGGAAAGGAAAGGAAAGAGGGCCGTGTGGGACAGAGGTGTCCTCAGACTTTAGGATTCCAGGTGTCGAGGGCCTTCTTCGCATGGCTGTTTCCCTCGCCGTCATCCCTCCGACAACTTTGGGTCTTGATTTTGCATGCTGTTTCCGACCATCAGAGGTCGCCTCACTCACCCCCTGCGTTTTCCCGTGTTTTACCCACATTTTCAGGGACCTGTTTTCTCTCGCATTTGAAAATGCGGAAAAACACAGGGGGACAGCGAGGCAACCTCTGACAGTCAGAAACAGCATTCATAATCAAAACAAAGACCCGAAGTCATCGGAGGGGTGACTGCGAAGGAAACAGCCATGCATAAAGGGCCTAGATTTTAGAGCAGGGGTGGGGAACCTCCGGCCCGCAGGCCGGATCCGGCCCGCAAGATCATTTTGTCCGGCCCCCGGCCCGCCTGCCGAGGTTGGGAGCTCCACAGCCCACCTGCCGAGGCCAGGAGCTCCACGGAGCTAGCTATCGCTAGCCAGGCCCTCCTCTCGGCATTTCACTGGGAAGCGGGAGCGCATGCACAAAAAACTGAAGGCGGATTGGATGATTGTGGGGGCGTTTCCCCCAAGTCTCCCGGCTTCCTTTTCCTTACTTTCGGTTCCTCGTGAGAGAGAATACGTGCATCTGGCCGGCTCTCTCAGCACCCCTCCTCTTCGCTGCCAGCTTTTTCCAGGTGAGTTGAACCTTCCTACCCCTCCTAGCTTGTTTGTGACCCGAGCGGCCGGGCGCTCCCCCAGCCACAACCCCAAACCACGGCCTGAAGCTGCTGGGGCGGCCAAAGCTCCTGTCTCCTTCTCCCCCCCCCCCGCCCCGTGTGCTTGCCGCGCCACGGCTTAAAGTTCCCCAGGTGGCCAATGCTCCCGTCTCCATTCTTTCCCCCTCCCCCTGTGTGCTTGCCGCACCCAACCCTCCCCGTGCTTCATTCCCCCTGGCCCGCGTGCTAGTCATGCCACCGCTGGAGGGTCCCCGCTGAGCCCTCCCTGTGCTCCGTTCTTCCTGCCCCCTGAGCTTGCTGCTCCACCACCAGAGGTTCCCGCCCAACCCCCCATGCTCCGTTCTTCCCGGCCCCTGCGCTTGCCGCACCGCCGCCAGAGGGTCCCTGCCCAACCCCCCCATGCTCTGTTCTTCCCGCCCCCCCACACTTGCTGCACCGCCGCCAGAGAGTCCCCACCCAACCCTCCCCGTGCTACATTCCCCCTGGCCTGTGCACTAGTCGTGCCACCACCGGAGGGTCCCCACCCAGCCATCCCCGTGCTCTGTTCTTCCCGCCGGCATGCTTGCGTTTGTGTGTGTGTGACAGAGATCCCCATGCAGGGGAGGGGGTGCTTCCCCCTGTTGCATGGGTGAGTGTGTGTGCATGATCCTGGGCTGCTGGGTGGCCCGGGGGGGGAGAGAGAGATCCCCATGAGGGTGTGTGTGTGTTGGGGAGGGGAAGCCTCCCTTTCTTTCTTTCTTTCTTTCTTTCTCTTTCTTTCTTTCTTTCTTTCTTTCTTTCTTTCTTCTTTCCTTCCTTCTTTCTTTCTTTCTTTCTTTCTTTTTTCTTTCTTTCCTTCCTTCCTTCCTACCTTCCTTCCTTCCTCCCTCCCTCCCTCCCTACTCTACATAGCCTCTGCTAGGGTTGCCAATCTCCAGATGGTGGCTGGAGACCTGGCAACCCTAGCTTCTACCCCCGCTCCGCCGGGAGAGCTACGCCTGGTATGGCCCCCGAATGATGTTATAAATACGCAAATGGCCCTTGGCAAGAAAAAGGTTTCCCACCCCTGTTTTAGAGATCTGTGTGAGAAAGAAGAAGAGTTGGTTTTTATATGCCAACTTTCTCTACCACTTAAGGAATAATCAAACAGGCTTGCAATCACCTTCCTTCCCCCTCCCTACAACAGACACCCTGTGAGGTAGGTGCGGCTGAGAGAGTGTGACTAGTCCAAGGTCACCCAGCTTGCTTCATGTGTGTAGGAGTAGGGAAACAAATCCAGTTCACCAGATTAGCCTCCATCGCTCATGTGGAGGAGTCTGGTATCAAGCCCAGTTCTCCAGATCAGGGTCCACCGCTCCAAATCACCACGCTTAACCACTACACCACGCTGGCCTCGCTTCATCTCTAGTGTGGTCTGAAATGGATCAGAACACATTTGGTGGGAGGACTTGGGTACCAAGTGCTGTCATCCTTCCCCAAGGCTGAGTCCATACTCTTTGAGGCTAATAGAGATGTCACCAAGACTGGACAACAATCGTTGACAATGGATGATCTACCCATGACCACATAGCATGCAATTCTGTCTCAGGCCCTATTATGGAAACTGTTTCATATTCTTCCACATAGTAACCCAGTTCTGCAAAATCTTAACTACTGAGTTCATAAACATGCAAAAATTTTGTACTATGTGGGGGTGGGTGGACTTGCATACAAAAAGGATATTGCAGAGCTTGAGAAGGTGCAGAAAAGAGCAACCAAAATGATCAGGGGACAAGAGCAACTGCCCTATGAGGAGTGGTTAAAATGCTTAGGGTTATTTAGCTGGGAAAGAAGGCGGTTAAGGGGAGACATGATAGAGGTCTATAAAATTATGCATGGTGTGGAGAGGGTGGGCAGGGAGAAGCTTTTCTCCCTCTCTCATAATACTAGAACACAGGGTCATCTGCTGAAGCTGGAGGGTGAGAGATTCAAAACTGATAAAAGGAAGTATTTCTTCACACAATGCATAGTTAAATTGTGGAGCTCTCTGCCCCAGGATGTGATGATGGCTGCCATCTTGGAGGGCTTTAAGAGGGGAGTGGACATGTTCATGAAGGAGAGGGCTACTCATGGCTACTAGTAAAAATGGATACCAGTCATGCTGCATACCTATTCTCTCCAGGATCAGAGGAGCATGCCTATGATGTTAGGTGCTGTGAAACACAGGCAGGATGGTGCTGCTGCAGTGGTCTTGTTTGGGGGCTTCCTAGAGGCACCTGGTTGGCCACTGTGTGAAGAGACTGCTGGACTTGATGGGCCTTGGTCTGATCCAGCAGGGCTTTTCTGATGTTCTTATGTTCTTGATGTGAGCACACAATTCACATTTTCTCGGTGTGAGATTCCCCCCCCTTCATTGAATGCCACCAAGAATAAAGAGTCTTGGCTTCAACCCAACAGTCTCCCCCCCCCTGCACCACCCTCCTCCTTTGAGAAGCCTGAGCACTATAAATTTCACCTCCATCACGACAGCTCTCTATGATGCGAGTGATTATATCCTTTCAAGATGTTTTGAGTGCTGAAAAGAAACAGCAACATTACGGGAAATGGCTCTTGGGAGTACATTGGATGATCAATTGTCACCCCAAATTGCCTGCAATTTTCGTGCAGTGGGCGGCGTTTCATTACTTTTACCGATGGGGAAAAGCCGTCGCTTCTAAAATTGCAAGTTGCTGGAGCGGACTGCAAATCTCGGCGGAGGCATCTCCGTATGGTGGCTGGGCTGGTATTACCGAGTGGGAATACCGATTGCGGTTGAAGAGGACGATCTGTTAAAACCGTCAAGGGGGCAAGAAAAACCCATGAGCTGAAAATCTTTTATTACTATTTTATCTCTTCAAAAGGCAGATGATGAATCTGGGGCCAGCAACAGTTACTGAGTGGCAGAGGATTCAGGGCCTTGTTGAGTCAAGTAGGTACAGGAGGAGGAGGAGAAGGAGGAGGAGGAGGAGGAGGAGAAGAAGTAGTAGAAGAAGAAGGAGGAGCAGGAGGAGCAGGAGCAGGAGCAGGAGGGGAGGAGGAGTTGGTTTTTATATGACAATTTTCTCCACCTTTAAGGAGAATCAAACCAGCTTACAATCGCCTTCCCTTCCTCTCCCCACAACACATTCCTTGTGAGGTAGGTGAGGCTGTGAGAGTTCTGAGAGAACTGTGATTAGCCCAAAGTCACTCAGCT
Source organism: Euleptes europaea (assembly GCF_029931775.1). Classification (NCBI taxonomy): domain Eukaryota; kingdom Metazoa; phylum Chordata; class Lepidosauria; order Squamata; family Sphaerodactylidae; genus Euleptes; species Euleptes europaea. The sequence continues at coordinate 115,787,242 of NC_079315.1, read as the reverse complement.
GGGCTCATGTGGAGGGACGGGGAAACCACTACACCATGCTGACTCCTTTTTAGCCACCTGTCACCTTTTTAATCCTACCCTTCCTCTAAAGAGCTCATGGTTCTCCCTCACACCATTTTGATGTCTCAACAATCCTACAACGTATGTGAGTTGAACAGGCCCAAATTCATCCCATGAACTTTGTCAGAGTGAGAGTAGGAACACGGGTCTCCCTAGTGTAGGGTCGCCAGGTCCCTCCTCACCACCAGCGGGAGGTTTTAGGGGCGGAGCCCGAGGACGGTGGGGCTTGGGGCAGGGAGGGACTTCAATGCCATAGAGTCCAATTGCCAAAGTGGCCATTTTCTCTAGGGGAACTGATCTCTATTGTCTGGAGATCAGTTGTAACAGCAGGAGATCTTCTGCTAGTACCTGGAGGTTGGCAACCCTACCCTAGTGGCAGTTGGACACTCCAGCTGCTACATATATATGCATCCCATCTTTCCTCCATGCAGCTCCGGTGGTGTATATACCCCCTTACCCATTTCATCCTCACAATAACCTGTGAGACAGACTATGCAAAGACATGATGACAAGCTAGGGTTGGCAGGCTCGTGGCCAGCATCCCTTGGAACATCTGGGCAGGGCCAGGGGGCAGCACCATGGTAACAACCATGGAGTTTTTGAGGATGGCCAGAGGGTCGCCCGATGCACCTATGCCACATTTGCATTTTGCGATTTTGTCCTCTGGACCTTTCTTTCACTGGTCCAGTAAGACGAAGTGGGAGGGTGGGTCTACCAGCATGGGCCCTCCTAGGGGGGCCAGCTCCGGGTAGGGAAATACCAGGAAAATTTGGAGGCGGACCCTGAGGAGGGCAGGGTTTGGGGAGAGGAAGGACTTGAATTGGATATAATATCATAGAGCCCACATTCCAAAGCGGCCATTTTCTCCAGGTGAACCAATCTCTGTCACCTGGAGATCACCCAGAAAGATCTCCAGCCACCACCTGAAGGACTGAGCAACCCAAACAAACCAATACCTATACCTAAGGTTAGAAATTGAGTACAGAAAAAGGCTACTGACTCTGCATCACAACAATAATATATTTACAGTCACAATTAGCTACACAGCCAATACAAGTGTACAAAACACCATAAAGTCCAAGTTCAGCAACAATCACTCCAAGGTTGAAGTCTTCCGTTGAAGAAACAGGGATACGATTGTTTCAATTCTTTCTTCCTCAGTCCCGTTTCGGTACAATGCACAAACAATATAATGTATCCAATCAATCCTACCACAATTATTATCTACCTTGTGTGTGTGTGTGTTAAGTGCCGTCAAGTCGCTTCCAACTCATGGCGACCCTATGAATGAAAGTCCTCCAAAATGTCCTATCTTTGAAAGCCTTGCTCAGATCTTGCAAATTGAAGGCTGTGGCTTCCTTTATTGAGTCAATCCATCTCTTGTTGGGTCTTTCTCTTTTTCTGCTGCCCTCAGCTTTTCCTATCATGACGGTCTTTTCCAGTGACTCTTGTCGTCTCATGACGTGACCAAAATACGACAGCCTCAGTTTAGTCATTTTAGCTTCTAGGGTCAGTTCAGGCTTGATTTGATCTAGAACCCACTGATTTGTTTTTTTGGGCAGTCCACGGTATCCGTAACCCTCTCCTCCAACACCACATTTCAAAAGAATCTATTTTCTTCCTATCAGCTTTCTTCACTGTCCAGCTTTCACACCCATACATAGTAATAGGGAATACGATGGCATGAATTAATCTAGTCTTGGTGGCCAGAGTCACATCCTTACACTTCAAAATCTTTTCTAGCTCCTTCATGGCTGTCCTTCCCAGTCTCAATCTCCTTCTGATTTCTTGGCTGCAGTCTCCCTTTTGGTTGATGGTGGAGCCAAGGAATAGAAAGTCTTGAACAATTTCAATTTCCTCATTGTCAACCTTAAAGTTGTGTAATTCTCCTGTAGTCATTACTTTTGTTTTCTTGATGTTCAGCTGTAGTCCTGCTTTGGCACTTTCTCTTTTAACTTTCAGCAGTAGTTGTTTCAAATCTTCACTATTTTCTGCCAATAATGTAGTGTCATCAGCATATCTCAAATTATTAATGTTCCTCCCTCCAATTTTCACTCCACCTTCATCTAAATCTAATCCAGCATTCCTAATTATATGTTCTGCATATAGATTGAAGAGATAGGGAGATAAAATGCATCCTTGTCTGACACCTTTGCCAATTGGAAACCATTCCGTTTCTCCATATTCTGTTCTAACTGTGACCTCTTGTCCAGAGTACAGGTTGCGCATCAAAATGATCAGATGTAGTGGCACACCCATTTCCTTTAAAACCAGCCATAGCTTTTCATGATCCACACAGTCAAAAGCTTTGCTGTAATCTATGAAACACAAGCTGATTTTCTACCTTACTAATAAATATACCTTAACAATAAATATGTTTTTACTTACAATCATCCTTTTAGGCTGGTTATTTGTCAATACAAGCTCTTGTAGCTTCAAACATTTTTTCATATAAATCCCCTTAAGGGATACAAATAGCAACCAAGTATTTTTGCTATTAGTGATTCCAACACTGGGATATCAGCTTCATATATGGTAGTTGCTCAGACAAGTTTGCAATATAGCGTTCCTGGACGGGATACAAGCTGAGTTTGGGGAGGGGAGGGGCTTCAATGCCATAGAGTCTAATAGCCAAAGCGGCCATTTTCTCCAGGTGAACTGATCTCTAATAGGTGGAGACCAGTTGTAATAGCAGGAGATCGCCAGCTAGTACCTGGAGGTTGGCAACCCTATCTGTAACAGAGCAGGGTGTTAGCATACGGGCCTGCCCCCCCCTCCCGGGCGGGATCTGGCAACCCACTGTGCTGACACTTGACTACTCCGCTGGCCGCGCGCCTGCCCCAAACGCTACGGGACGGCCGCTGCGCGCTCCGTCGTCACGGACTCGGCCGCTCTTGCGAGCGCCGTGCAGCTAGCAGCTAGGGAGCAGATGCAGGGGCAGCCTCCGGTGAACCAGAGGGAAGCCATGTTCCTGTATAGGCTCTATTCCGGCTGCAGCCATGTCAGAAGGGTCAGAATGTCAGGAAATCAGTGTCAAGCACACACCCCCTTGCAACATCCACTGCTTAATGGGCCATCAGCAGCAGTCCAGATGAGTCATTCCTCCACAGAAGTAGCAGCAGCCCCAGGACGTTTGCACAGATCGCTCCCATTGTTCCTGAATGTAAATCTCATCATGCAGAGAGATTCCAGCTCATCACGGGTGCTACAGTCATTGGCATTAGAATAGATTTCTAAATTCTCACTACTCCGCCCCGGCAGCCACAGATTAATCCTTTTGTCACCTTTTGCCACCTGGGAACCTAGGAGGCGTTCAACCCCTCTCCCTGCCCCCAGAAAAACAGTATAACTGGGGGACTCCAAGCCCACTATGTCACCTTAGGTCTTTCCTGGCACCTTTGCCGTTACTCTGTTGGTTTGGTTTTGCGCAGCCTAGCCACGCTCCCTCCCGTCTTGCTGGCCAAGTCTACGGGAACCCCTGCCCCCATCTCGGTCTTCCTTTTCAATCTGTTATTAGTCTACGTGAAATTGGACAACACCTCTTCTAGATACGGTAAATATTGGGTCAACGCTCTCCTGCCACATTGGCAAACGTCTCTGTATTACTCTCTGTTATTTCTTAGCCTCTTGTATGTCTGTGTTGCACCATTTGAATGCTTGAAGACATAAACACTGTTTAATTTGGAACCCTTGTCTGTCTTTATTCAAAGTCTCATTAAACGGATTCTGGTAGAGTTGAGTGCGATCTCGCTATAAAAATACATAGTTACCGATTGCTAAGCTAATTTCCCCAATTAAAGAGCAATTCGGGTAACAAGGGGCTCAACCCCAGGGGCTAACTCTTTCCCATTCTTCAGGTAAAGTTCACACCCGAGAAGAAACAGTCTCCTCTTTGTTTTGTACGCAAATGCCAACGTGATGTATAAGGTGCAAATCGCAGCACGTTAATTACATATGTGAATAAATCAGCTCTTTGACCTTTAAAATATACCAAGAGGGAACGGTGGCCCTTTCCCCAGATGTATCTTTAAAGGAGGAAATAATCCACGTTCATCCGTCCCCTCTAAGAAGAAGCACTATAGGTGCTATTTATTCCCAGTTACACGTGTGGAATTCTAACAAGAAGAAAGTCGGCCCCCACAGATGATATGAAACTACAACTCTCCATCGAACGTTATTTAAAAGAGTGCCATGTGCTGGAAACACAACACAAGAACAAGGAATGTGTAGGGCTGCCAGCTTTCATCCTTTCGTTTTCCCGTTTCATATCACTTTGATCCGCAGCAATTATCAGGTGAAAAGATTCGATGGTCCACTTCTGCTTATTAAAAAGGTAAAGGTCCCCTGTGCAAGCACCGGGTCATTCCTGACCCATGGGGTGACATCACATCCCGACATTTACTAGGCAGACTCTTGTTTACGGGGTGGTTTGCCAGTGCCTTCCCCAGTCATCTTCCCTTCACCCCCAGCGAGCTGGGTGCTCATTTGACCGACCTCAGAAGGAGGGAAGGCTGAGTCAACCTTGAGCCGGCTACCTGAAAACGACATCCGTCGGAATCGAACTCAGGTCGTGAGCAGAGCTTGGACTGCAGTACTGCAGCTTACCACTCTGCGCCACGGGGCTGTTTATTAAACCTCCATTAAAAGGACAGGACAAATTTTCCCTAGCCAGTTGGCAGTAGGGTGGCTAGTTTCCAAGCACTAGCTGGAGATCTCACATGAACACATGAAGCTTCCTTATACCGAATTAGACCCTTGGTCCATCAAAGTCAGTATTGTCTACTCAGACCGGCGGCATCTCTCCAGGTAGAGGTCTTTCACATCACCTACTTGCCTAGTCCCTTTAACTGGAGATGCCAGGGATTGAACCTGGGACCTTCTGCACGCCAAGCAGATATTCTACCACTGAGCTACGGCCACTCCACCTGGAGAAAATGGCCGTTTTGGCAATTGGACTCTATGGCATTGAAGCCCCTCCCCATCCCAAATCCCGCCCTCCTCAGGCCCCACCCCAAAAATCTCCAGGTATTTCAAAAACCGGAGCTGGCAACCCTAGTTGATTTCGGTGGTTGATTTCTTGATGTATGTATACTCCATGTCAGCGGTCCCCAAACCTTTTGAGCCTGCAAAATCTCATTAGGCTGGGTCTGACCTGATATCCACTCCTGTTCAAGTAACAAAAAATAACCTGAGAAGTGCTCCTTTCCTTGGCGGTGAGGTAAATCTTGCGTTATTCTCCCGGAGGACACTAGAAGACAAGAAAGCGTCAGGCAAGATGTTTGGGGAAAGATGTTTCAGTTGTTCAGATGCTGCGGTGTATGCAGACAGAAAGACCCACCGCGAGAAACGAACCTCGCGGTGCAAAATGCTGCTCCTCTCCCCAGACAAAAAATAAAATAAAATAAAAGTACCCGCTGCCGCAAAAACAAAAAGAATGGGAATGGGCCTCAAAAGTGGTAGATACAGAAAGTGAACCTTTTAATATCCGTCCTGTGGCTGTGCGGAAAGAAAAAAACCAGAGCGAGAGCAAGAAAGGGATGGGTGGGGAGAAACACAATCAAAACTGACAATCATCTCGTCGCTCCTGTTGGCCAAGGGGGTGATAGGCCTTAATTTAATTTGACTAACAGCTATTACGCAGCAAGCAAAACTCTCAGCCCTGCCAAAAAAAAGGCCCCTCCCTTACCAGAACCACTGCGAAAACTCTCTTGCTCTGGCGGTATAACAGAGAGAGAGAGGGAAAGCACCCCCCCCCAATAGTATGATTTTTTTTAAAAAACACTCTGTATTCAGATACTGTAATGTGGAATCTTATTAAAGCCTTTTTGGACTCCTGACACCACTAATCCAAAGTCGATAGGGTTGTCAACCTCCAGGTACTAGCTGGAGATCTCACGCCGCCCCACTCAGGCTCCACCCCAAAAACCTCCCAGAAAAGACCTGCTGATTTTTGGAACCGAGCCTGAAGAAGGCAGGGTTTGGGGAGGGGAGGGACTTCAATGCCATAGAGTCCAGTTGCCAAAGTGGTCATTTTTCTCCAGGTGAACTTCTCTCTATCGGCCGGAGATCAGTTGTAATAGCAGGAGATCACCAGCTAGTACCTGGAGGTTGGCAACCCTAAGGGAGAACGGTGTTCTAAAGCCGCTTTGAGTCCCAACCGGCAAGAAAAGTGGGACCTAAAGAAAATAAATGCAAAATGCAAATGTAATGCATCATTCAAACATGCACAGGCATTTACTGCAGCCAACCGGGGAGGTACACATGAACATATGAAGCTGTCTTATACTGAATCAGACCCTTGGTCCATCAGAGTCAGTATTGTCTACTCAGACCGGCAGCGGCCCTCCAGAGGTCTTTCACATCATCTACATGCCTAGTCCCTTTAACTGGAGATGCTGGGGATTGAACCTGGGACCTTCTGCATGCCAAGCAGATGTTCTACCACTGAGCCACGGCCCCTCCCATGTATGTGTACATGCAAATGAGATCTCAGTTCCCGAAACGGAATGGAAAATCACGCTATCTACCGTACGCTGCCTCTTAGTCTACATAATTCAAAAAAATATATGAAATATATATGTTTTAATTGTGGCGCTCTGACCGAGCGTGCTCTCAAGTGTGCTAATAGTCGCATTTCCTCTGTATTTATAATTCATGGAAATGGCCTCAGGATGCAGACTCTGCCTAGCTGATCGGCTCTCGCTGCGTGATCCTCGCTCTTCGGGGCTGCAGTTGTCAGTTGCAGAAATGTAGCTTCTGATTTTTGCCGCTTCTTCTCTCCCACTTCTCCTCTCGCCCCGGGCAAGAACGACACCAAGAGTGTCGACGCCTGTGTCCCTGTAGTGTGAAAAGGAACGGGATCGCTTCCACCCCGGGTATGGCGAGGAGGCTGCAAACGAAGCTGATAATTCATCCGCTGTAATGAGATGGCTAAATATACAGCATCGTGCAGTCTCATTACTATCTTCATGATGGGAAGGGCGGTTTCAAGTAGAGGTCTCTCACGCCATCTTACTACATAAGAACATAAGAAAAGCCATGCTGGATCAGACCAAGGCCCATCAAATCCAGCAGTCTGTTCACACAGTGGCCAACCAGGTGCCTCTAGGAAGCCCACAAACAAGACTACTGCAGCAGCACCATCCTGCCTGTGTTCCACCGCTCCCAAAATAATAGGCATGCACCTCTGATCCTAGAAAGAATAGGTGTGCATCATGACTAGTGTCCATTTTTACTAGTAGCCATGAATACCCCTCCTCCATGAACATGTCCACTTTCCTCTTAAAGCCTTCCAAGTTGGCAGCCATCACCACGTCCTGAGGCAGGGAGTTCCACAATTTAACTATGCGTTGCGTGAAGACATACTTCCTTTTATCAAAAAGGGCAAGAGTCCAGTAGCACCTTAAAGACTAACAAAAATATTTTCTGGTAGGGTATGAGCTCTCGAAAGCTCATACCCTACCAGAAAATATTTTTGTTAGTCTTTAAGATGCTACTGGACTCTTGCCCTTTTTGACTACTGCAAACAGACTAACACGGCTACCCACTGTGAATTATCTTCCTTTTATCAGTTTTGAATCTCTCACCCTCCAGCTTCAGCAGATGACCCTGTGTTCTGGTATTATGTGAGAGGGAGAAAAACTTCTTCCTGTCCAATCTCTCCATACTATGCATAATTTTATATCTATCTATACTGTCTGATTCCTTTAACTGGAGATGCCGGGGATTGAAGCTGGGACCTTCCGCTAGGGTTCCCAGGTCCCTCTTCGCCACCGGCAGGAGGTTTTTTGGGTGGAGCCTGAGGAGGGGCAGGGTTTGGGGAGGAGAGGGACTTCAAGGCCATAGAGTCTAATTGCCAAAGCGGCCATTTTCTCCAGGTAAACTGACCTCTATCAGCTGGAGATCAATTGTAATAGCAGGAGATCTCCAGCTAGTACTTGGAGGTTGGCTACCCTACCGTCCGCATACGGAGCTGATGCTCTACCACTGGGCAACAGCCCTTCCCAGAAATATACAATCCGCATAAAGCCACCTTATACTGAATCAGACCCTTGGTCTACCAAGGTCAGTACTGTCTACTCAGACTTGCAGCAGCTTGCCAGACTCAATGGTCCTGCGTTAGGGTTGCCAGGTCCCACCTCTCCATGGGTGGGAGGTTTTGGGGGGCAGGGCTGGGGTGATCACGGGGGCGTGTGGCCAAACACCATGCAATTACGTCACTTCCGGGTTTACCCCAGAAGCGCCTAGGGTAGCCAACCTCCAGGTACTAGTTGGAGATCTGCTGTTACAACTGATCTCCAGCCGATAGACATCAGTTCACCTGAAGAAAACTGCCGCTTTGGCAATTGGACTCTATGGCATTGAAGTCCCTCCCCAAACCCTGCCCTCCTCAAGCTCCACCCCAAAAACCTCTTGCCCGTGGCAAAGAGTGACCTGGCAACCCTAGAAGTGCCGCATTACCATGGCCACTTTCGCACTCAAACTCTGGGGTCCACCACTCATGTGGAGAATCACAGTTCTCCAGATTAGAGTCCACTGCTCAGATGGAAAAGTGGGGAAACAAACCCGGTTCTCCAGATTAGAGTCCGCCGCTCCTATGGAGGAGTGGGGAATCAAACACGGTTCTCCAGATTAGCGTCCACCACTCTTAAAGACTACACCACACTGGCTCTCTTGGGGCCAAGTCCCAAGTATGAAAATCACATAGCTGGTATCATTCTGAATATTAATCCTAGGTGTTCTTGCTTTTTGCCACATTTAAGCAAAAGGATTTCAGAAGTATCGGGCCCTTGTTCGCACGCATTTTGCAAGCAAAAGCCTTACATTATTTGCAAATGCCTTTTTTTTAATTAGCTCTGAGAGAGCGGGTCATTCTCCAGCAGGCTGGGAGGGTCTCCCCGGGCTGGAACGCTGAAGTTCTAATTATCACCGTGGATGGAAAATCCCCTTTCGCAGTTATCACAATGGGGTGGATATTAACTTTGCTACCCTGACCACAGTAATATTGAGGTTCCTGCCCGCATTGGTTTGTGTAGGCGTTTCGCTCTGGAGATCAACATACCCAGATTTTCATTTTACTCTCTCCTTAGACTATCCCGTTTATTATCACTTGCTTAAATGGTTCATCTCTTTTCTTTGGGGAAATAAAATTCAAAGAAACGGGCTTACCCAATAGCAACAGTTCTGCTACATTCGTGTGTGAAGCACAGGAAACAGGGGGACAATTGAAGTTTCCCCCCCCCAAATAATCATATTGATTAATATTACTAATAATTAACATTGCCTATTTAATATGTTTGCAACCTGCATACTCTCTGTCTGGTGGCTTGGAAATCAAATTCTATTGCAGTGATTTCTGAAAAAAAGATGGATAAAACAGCACCTTAAAACAATAAACATTCCGCAATTATGCCAAGATAATAATTTTAAAAGAATCTGCTAATCATAAGGAAAAGTTTTTTAAAAATTAGCCAAATCATCTGAAGTCTAGGGAAAGATGTTTTTACCTGGTGCCTAACACTGGTCAGACTAAGCAAGAGGTGAACCACTGTGCCAAATTACACAATTCCACAGTTTTAACTCAACCCCCCCATTTAATCTTCTTTTCTCTTGCACAATAAATGGCATCACATCTAGGATTGCTAGCTTAGGGTTGCCTGATCCGTCTTTGCAACCGGCAGGAGGTTTTTGGGGTGGAGCCTAAGGAGGGCGGGGTTTGGGGAGGGGAGGGACTTCAATGCCATAGAATCCAATTGCCAAAGCGGTCATTTTCTCCAGGGGAACTGATCTCTATCGGCTGGAGATCAGTTGTAATAGCGGGAGATCTCCAGCTAGTACCTGGAGGATGGCAACCCTAGGCTAAACATACCCAAACTAACATAATCCAAACTAGTAGAGTGTGCCACAAGATCATATGTACAATTTTTGATTACAATAAAAAAATACAATGAAATTTAATGTTCCGAACATTTCTATTGTTTTCTGTTAGCCTAACACAAGTAAAAGGTTAAATACTGAGAACCTAACAAGTAAAACAAAATATCTCAGATAATAATAATTATGTAGGCTGAACATGCCCTTTAAATAACTTGGTAGTCTGGGCCCACCCAAGTTTGCCCTGAATTCTAAAAATGAGCATAACCAATAAGAGTCCAATCCAGTTTTGACCTCCTAATGCAAATTATTTGCGTTGCCGACCTCCAGGTGGTGGCTGGAGCTCTTCTGCTATTACAACTGATGTCCAGCTGATAGAGATCGGTTCCCCAGGAGAAAATGGACGCTTTGGCAATTGGACTCTATGGCATTGAAGTCCCTCCTCAAACCCCGCCCTCCTCAGGCTCTGCCCCAAAAACCTCCTGCCGGTGGTGAAGAGGGACCTGGCAACCCTACAAATTATTGAAGAACGGGGATTATTTCGGGATTTGGGGGGTGGGTGGGGATCACCTCGGCTATACTTCTACTGTAATGCTGCCTTCATCTGTGCACTGATAAGCCGTGGCATTCTTAAACAGCAACGTTGCTCTGAGTCAGCAGATCTGTCCACTGGGAAACGGATGTACCCTTCATCCATCAATTGGGAAGGGAATCTCTACTGGTCCACTCCTCTTTCCATGGAGAGATGGAGGTTAAGCTGTGCGCTGTCTAAGCCAATGACCTCTACTTGGCCATCCCTACTAAATTTGCCTGGTTCTCCCTCCCTCACACACACATTCGCTCACTTTCCCCTCTTTCTCATGCTTCGGCTGTTCCTCCTAGTGTATTACAGGGACGGCCGTCTTTATTAGTCACCAATAATGCTCTAATACATTCTTTCTCCTATTACCTCAGATGCTAATTTGGCGAAATTGGATACTGACAGTACATTGATGCTGTTAAGGTTAATGACCCAGAGATTTACAAGGAAAGTCGCATTAGAAGTCAAATTGATTGTAATAATTGTTTCGCTGAACGGTGTCAACACTAAGTACAGTGTGTTGTTCCGTGTTATCCTGAAGAGGCTATCGGGCTGCCCATTAGCTAGCAACCTTTGGGGAAATGAAACCCTTGGGGAAATGGTGGCATAGCCCACAGAGAGGGACATTTGGGTGACAAGGAACTCTGTTTAGGACTACCTCCCCCCTGTTAGGGGAAACACTGCAAAAAAAAAAAAAAACACCTAACTGATAAAACACTGCAAGAAAGCAACATTTTTGTCCTGTCTATGACCCCATAAAGGGTATATTTGCACAATGTTATCGTACTGAAATGCGTATGATCTCCCAGGCATGGGTAAAACCACCATGCCAAAAGAACCGATATGACTGTCCATATAATTATTCAACTTTTGCAAAAACGATCTACCTATTCTATTTTCCGCTGTTCTCTTCCTCCAATATGGGGGACATATGTGCCTCTCCCTCTTCTTTTTTGCTCCCTCAACAGCACTGTGAGGTAGGTTAAAGGGAGAGAAGTTGACTACCCAGTGTGGTGTAGTGAGTAACAGCCATGGTTTGGACCAGTGGACTCTGATTTGGAGAACCTTGTACAAATCTATGGTGAGACCACACTTGGAATACTGTGTACAGTTCTGGTCACCACACCTAAAAAAGGATAGTACAGAGCTTGAGAAGGTGCAGAAAAGAGCAACCAAAATGATTAAGGGACTAGAGCAACTGTCCTATGGGGAGCGGTTAGGACGCTCAGGGCTGTTTAGCTTGAAAAGAAGGCGGCTGAGGGGAGACATGATAGAGGTCTATAAAATTATGCATGGTTTGGAGAGAGTGGATAGGGAAAGGTTTTTCTCCCTCTCCCATAATACCAGAACATGGGGTCATCTGCTAAAGCTGGAGAGCGAGAGATTCAAAACAGATAAAAGGAAATATTTTTTCACACAACGCATAGTTAAATTGTGGAACTCCCTGCCCCAGGATGTGGTGATGGCTGCCAGCTTGGAGGGCTTTAAGAGGGGAGTGGACATATTCATGGAGGAGAGGGGTATTCATGGTTATTAGTTAGAATGGATACTGGTCATGATGCATACCTATTCTCCCTAGTATCAGAGGAGCATGCCTATTATTTTGGGTGCTGTGGAACACAGGCAGGATGGTGCTGCTGCAGTCGTCTTGCTTGTGAGCTTCCTAGAGGCACCTGGTTGGCCACTGTGTGAACAGACTGCTGGACTCGATGGGCCTTGGTCTGATCCAGCAGGGCCTTTCTTATGTTCTTATGTTCTTAACCGGGTTTGATTCCCCACTCCTCCACATGAACGGCGGAGGCTAATCTGGTGAACTGGATTTGTTTCCCCAGTCCTCCACATGAAGCCAGCTAGGTTACCTTGAGCTAGTCACACTCTCTCAGCCCCAGCCCCCTCACAGGGTGTCTGTTGTGGTGAGGGGAAGGGATGGTGATTGTAAGCTGGTTTGAGTCTTCCTTAAATGGTGGAGAAAGTCGGCATATAAAAACCAAATCTTCTTCTTCTTCTTTTACTACTACTACTACTACTACTACTAACACAAGGTCACCCAACAGTAGGGTTGCCAACCTCTAAGTAATAGCTGGAGATCTCCTGCTGTTACAATTGATCTCCAGCCGATAGAGATGACTTCCCCTGGAGAAAATGGCCACTTTGGTAATTGGACTCTATGGCACTGAAGTCCCTCCCTTCCACATGGCCAACGCGCAAGCAAGTTATTAACAGCAAGCGTTGGTCCCTGAGGAAGGCTTTGTTATTAGCCAAAACAGATGGTTACCGGACACGTGTAGAAAGAACTCTCCTCTTGGACAAGAGACAAGCTACACATATTATTATGCACAGTGTATTTTCTAAAACATTTAATATGTATTAATTCTTGTTATTGACAAGTTTGTACAAGTTTGTACTTCTGTATATCAGTATACCAAGTGTTGCATACAGAACCAATTGTTTATTTATACTACAGTGGATATGATAAATTAATACCACTTGTATTTTTCGCATATCGTTGCTGTTTTGTTTGCTAAGTTGTTGTCAGCACGCTAACTTCAGTTTGCTAAACCTCTAAGTAATAGCTGGAGATCTCCTGCTATTACAACTGATCTCCAGTGGATAGAGAACAGTTCCCCTGGAGAAAATGGCTGCTTTGTTAATTGGACTCTATGGCACTGAAGTCCCTCCCTTCCACAAACCCCACCCTCCTCAGGCTCCACCTCCAAGATCTCCAGGTATTTCCTAATCCAGAGCTGGCAACCCTAATTTTGAATAGGCCTCCCATTTACTCACCTGAGTCAGGGAACATCATGTTCCCGGCCCTAATTTCCCACCCCTGAGGAATTGAGGAGTGGACGGAAAAATGGCCTCCAGATAGCGATGCTGTTGAATTTCTCCTAATCCTAGCGACAGAGCAGACTTCACCTGCAAGTGACATCACATCCTCCCCAAACTCCACCTTCCCTAGGTACTGCCCCACCCCCAATCTCCCTGCATTTGCTTGTCAGTGTTGAGATCCCAAATTGTGAATGATGCTTATGAAATCTTCCTCAGCCAAATGTCTGCCTGGATTTTGCAGTTCCCTATTATCATCAATATTTACTGGAGCAGAATTGGTAATTCCAGAATCTGGGGTTCTTCCAGAGCTGTATTCCCCCCCCAAAAAAAGCATGCAACAAAAAGAAAAAAAAAGAACAGAAAAATATAATTGTGCTGTAGCAGTTATTTTCACCTTTGATACTCATGTTGCAGGATAGTAAAACTGCAATGACAAACTTCTACAACATAGAAACAAAATAAAAAATAACCCCGCTCAGAACAAACCCCCTGGGTGCCCAAAAAAAAAAATACCCACCCTCCCTATCTGTGGGTTTTTATGATGCACAAGAATTGAACTCTTCTGTAAACAGGGTTTCCAAGCCCCCAGTCAAGGAGAGGATGCCCCGCCCCCCATTCCCATTGCCCTTTTGTGTGGGGGAATCAATACTGGCTGTGGCACCACATCACTTCTGGTAAAAAAAACAGAAGTGGCATAGGGCAGCTCTAGGAATCACAGGAAACTCTATGGTAATCATAGAGTTTCTGGCAATTCCTAGAATGACCTATGTCATTTCTCTTGTTGTTGTTGTTTACCTGAAGTGATATGACACCACAGCGGGGGGGGCATATCACTGCCCACAGCCCCCTGACTGGTTGGGGGCACTACCTGGCAACCTGATCTGTAGGGTTGCCAGGTCCCTCTCTGCCACCGGCGGGAGGTTTTTGGGGCGGAGCCTGAGGAGGGTGGAGTTTAGGGAGGGACTTCAATGCCATAGAGTCCAATTGCCAAAGCGGCCCTTTTCTCCAGGGGAACTGATCTCTATCGGCTGGAGATCAGTTATAATAGTAGGAGATCTCCAGGTACTACCTGGTGGTTGGCAACCCTACCGTTCTGTCACATAAAACAAAATAGTGCTCTCTAAGAACAAACAAGGTTAGTTTTGAAGGGGTTTATTTTCCCGATTTGGTTTCAAGGCTCAACAGGAGTCCAGAAGCTGTTGGGCTTCTGAGGGAGAGCAAAACAAAATAAATAAAATATGGGTTTTGTTTTTTAGCAAGTGGGTTGTTTAATTTTTAACACAGATTTATAAATCTCGGAGGAATAAACTCCCCACCCCCCTTTCCACACAATCCATCATCTCAGCTTCCGCAGGCCTATTTTTGCTGTAAGAGAAGCAGGGCATAATGGGACTCCAGAATAATGGAGTGGAACAGCGTAATGGAACCCATTCTTAACATTTTTTGCCCATCACGAAAGGAGGGAGGGCGCATGATCTGACGGAACTGAAAACAACGGCAAAGATGCAGAGAGCACTGTACACATTCAGAAATGTGACGCAGAACAAGGAAGAATTCTCAAGGCGTTGACTTCATTTCAAAAACCAGCAACCGAGACCCAAAATCTGGAGAAAACTTCATATGGGGAGGACTGGGGCGGCCAACCATTTCTTTAACAAGAGCTGCTTCTGAGTTTTGGTGGTGGAGAGTGCCGTCAAGTCGCAGCTGAATTAACCCCGTTGAGTTTACAAGGCGAGAGACAACCAGGAGTAGTTTGCTACTGCCTGTCTGTGCAGAGCAGCCCTGGATTCCCTTGGTGGACTTTCAGCCAAATGCGAATTAGGGCTGACCCTGCTTTGCTTCTTAGCTTTTAAGGAGAGCAATGAGGATGATCAGGGGCCTGGAGACCAAACCCTGCGAGGAAAGGCTGTGGGAGTTGGGAATGTTTAATCTGGAGGAGGTTGAGGAGAGACATGATTGCCCTCTTTAAGTATCTGAACAGGGCTGTCACTTAGAGGAGGGCAGGGAGCTGTTCCTGTTGGCAGCAGAGGGTAGGACTCGCAAGAATGGGTTTAAATTGTGAGCGGAAAGGTAAAGGTAAAAGGTAAAGGTCCCCTGTGCAAGCACCGGGTCATTCCTGACCCATGGGGTAACGTCACATCCCGACGTTTCCTAGGCAGACTTTGTTTACGGGGTGGTTTGCCAGTGCCTTCCCCAGTCATCTCCCCTTTACCCCCAGCAAGCTGGGTACTCATTTGACTGACCTTGCAAGGATGGAAGGCTGAGTCAACCTCAAGCCGGCCACCTGCAACCGACGTCCGTCGGGATCGAACTCAGGTCGTGAGCAGAGCTTGGACTGCAGGACTGCAGTTTACCATTCAGCGCCACGGGGCTCTTAAGCGGAAAGGTACCAGCTGGATATTAGGATTATTATTTTTTACAGTAAGAGTTGTTCAACAGTGGCATCAGCTACCTAGGGAGGTGGTGAGCTCCCCCTCACTGGCAGTCTTCAAGCAGAGGCTGGACAAGCACTTGTCAGGGATGCTCTAGGCCAGCGGTTCCCAAACTGTGCTCCATGGAGCCCTTGGGGCTCCACGAAACATCTCCTAGTGCTCCATGAAGACATTGGAAAGAAAAATACTACTGCCACTACTATATAGGTGCTGGGTGAAAATTAATGCTCCGTGACGAATTTCTCTCGTGAAAAGTGCTCCATGACTCAAAACGTTTGGGAAATATAGCAAAGAAGCTAGTGATGTAATATAGAGATTCCATTGTGTGGTAATTAGATCTGTATTTGCAGGACAGTTAATAGATGATATTATAAAGAATGTAGCTGGATTACAGACGTTTAAAAAGCTCTATCAGAGATTATTAAGACCACTAATAGAAATTATTAAGATTATTATGAATATGCAGGATAACCAATAGACAATATTATTTAGAACGAAGCTTGATTATGGAAGATAATGAATTGTATTAGAGATTATTAAGATTACAATAGAGATTATTGAGGTTACCATGATCAGAAATCTTTTGTATCAGTTGTTAAGTAACAGATGTTATGGCTTGTCACAGAAACTCATATTATTCCGTGCCTTACCCCTTCCCTTCCCTTTCCCATTTTATTTTGTACCCTAAAAACCCAATTAAAAAAAAAAAATGTTTGGGAACCGCTGCTCTAGGCTGATCCTGCATTAAGCTGGGGATGGACTAGATGTCCTGTATGGACCCTTCCAACTCTATGGTTCTATGATCTGAAGAGATCGGGCTATCCTGGGCCACCCAGGTTAGGGTTTTGCATTTTAGAGCTGGTCGTTTATTAGAAGGTGGTGGCTACTAATCTCAGTGAGGCTGGAACGTAGGTTTTTTATGCATAGCTGTTTCGCTCTCCATCACCCCTCCAACGACTTCTGGTCTTTGTGTTGATTATGCATGCCGTTTCCTATGGTCAGAGGTCGCCTCGCTCTCCCCCTGCAGTTCCCCACATTTTGCCCGCGTTTTCAAATTCGAGATGAAACAGGGCTCTGAAAACGCAGGCAAAAGGAGGGGAAATGCAGGGGGAGAGGGAGGCGACCTCTGACGATCAGAAACGGCATGCATAAAAAACAAAAAGAACCAAAGTCGTTGGAGGGGTGACAGCGAGGGAAACAGTCATGCTTAAAACTAAGACCCTAGAAAGAGCCAAGGTCTCTTAAATTTGGAGTGAGGAACTCTGCTTGTTTTTTGTTTCCTGAGTGCATCTTATTGTTTTTTTTTTCTTTAATGTGGAAGACAACTTAAAAGAAATTTTGCTCTCCAAACGGTTGAATACTCTGGTCATGGAGTAGCTTAATACTTGATGTTGCTATAGTGTGTTGTGGTAGTGTAGTGGTTAAGAGCGGTGGTTTGGAGCAGTGGAGTCTGATCTGGAGAACCGGGTTTGATTCCCCACTCCTCCACATGAGTGGCAGAGGCTAATCTGGCGAACCGGCTTGGTTTCCCCACTCCTACACATGAAGTCAGCTGGGTGACCTTGGGCTAGTCACAGTTCTCTCTGGACTCTCTCAGCCCCACTTACCTCACAAGGTGTCAGTTTTGGGGAGAAGAAGGGAAGGTGATTGTAAGCCGGTTTGATTCTCCCTTAAGTGGTAGAGAAAGTTGGCATATAAAAATTAACTTCTCCTCCTTCTTCTTTTCGCCTGCTTCAGATGATGAGAGTAGGCTGGTGCCCTGACACCAGAACACAAGAACTGGCTGAAAATAGGCTTGCCATGCCACCAGTTTCTTATATCAAGGATCTGCTCTTTATTAATAGATAGACAAGGAAACTGTCACTTGCGGAAAGTCTTCAAGGGCAGCCCCACATAGACTGCATTGCTGTATCAAAACAAGTCCTGTCCTTTTAATAATGCTTAATATGTGAAAACGTGTGTGTGTGTGTGTTTGTGTGTGTGTGTGTGTGTGAAGTTTTTCATCTCATGAAGGTACACAGTATCACCTGATAAATAGCATCCCATTAAGTCACTATGAGCTCTGACCTGGATGGCCCAGGCTAGCCTGATGTCGTCAGATCTCAGAAGCTAAGCAGGGTCGGCCCTGGTTAGTGCTTGGATAGGAGACCACAAGGAATCCCAGAGTCTCTACATAGAAGCAAGCAATGACGAACCACCTCTGCTTATCTTTTGCCTCGAAAACCCTACAGGGTTGCCATAATTGGGGTGTAACTCGATGACACTTTCCACCAGTATGTAGTCACCCTGACCTGGATGGCTCCGGATAGCGCAACCTCATGACATCTTGGAACCTCAGCAAGGTCAGCCGTGGTTAGTACTTGGATGGAAGACCACCAACGAAGTCCAGAGCTTCTCCGCAGAGACCGGCAATGACCAACCACCTCTGTTCAAGGCACTTTCCACCACTAAGTCTCTATTAAAGGAACAGGACACATTTTCCTTTAGGCTGGTCGCTACCCTACCAAGTAGCCAAGCGAGTCCAGAAAAGTAGGCGTGAGACTCCTGTCACACCATAAAGACTTGATAAACAGAGAGCAAAGCTGCCGAGCCAGAGTTCATTGCAGGATTTGACACTCTGTTTACCCTGACTGGGGTGGAGCGGGTCACCACAAGCAACAGTCGTCCCACATGGACTCCAGCCTGCAAACACTGGGTGTGCCTCAGCAAGTCTGCCTTGATGAGCCGCTTGATATTGTCAGGGAGACGCTGTGGGCAGCAACACCCAAACTCTGACCCAGAAGGTGCCTCAGCTCCAGTTCTCTTATGGTCAGTGGCATAAACTGGAGACAGGCCCTCCTCTAAGGAACTCCTCTCCCACCCTCCATTGCAAGCCCTTGCTCCAGCAAGCGGTGGTCGGGAAATGCAGGGGCCCGAAGAGCATCCTGCGATGTCTCAACGTCACTTCTGGCTGCATCACTGGAAAGGATGTCACCACACTGTCGGGTTGTCAGGTAGGGTCGCCAACCTGCAGGTACTAGCTGGAGATCTCCTGCTATTACAACTGATCTCCAGCCAAAAGAGGTCAGTTCACCTGGAGAAAAATGGCCACTTTGGCCATTGGACTCTATGGCATTGAAGTCCCTCCCCTCCCCAAACCCTGCCCTCCTTTTGCTCTGCCCCCAAAATTTCCAGGTGTTTCCCAACCCGGAGCTGGTAATCCTATCCATCAGACTCAGGGTTCAAGACAATCATCTATCCATGGTAGGGTTGCCAACTTCCAGGTACTAGTTGGAGATCTCCTGCTATTACAACTGATCTCCAGCCAATAAGATCAGTTCAGCTGGAGAAAATGGCCGCTTTTGCCATTGGACTCTATGGCATTGAAGTCCCTCCCCAAACCCCACCCCCTTAGGCTCCGCCCCCAAAATCTCCAGTTATTTCCCAACTTGGGGCTGGCAACTCTATTGCCAGGTTGCAATGGCCTCCAATCCATCGGCCGGCTCATGAGCGGGAATGACACATGTGACTGCTCACAACACAATGATGTCACTTCCGGTTTACACTGGGAAACACTAGCATTTGGGGAGTTTGAGTGGTAAAGTGGCCAGTTGTGATGTGGCACTTCCGGGTGTAAACCAGAAGTGATGTAATTGCGGCATGCATGGCTGCGCGCACAATCCCCACTCCTGCTCTAACCCAAAAACCTCCCGCTGGAGGAGAGGGGGGAACTGGCAACCCCACCACATTGCAGTACTCTCTAGGATTTCCCAGAACTCTATGGTTTTTACCATGAAGTTTTGGGGAAATCATAGAGTGCCCCACAGTGTGGTGACATCACTTCCAGTTATGCAGCCAGAAATGATATCACAAGACTAGGCGACCCTAGCTGGAGTCTGAAATCTCAGGGATGGATGTGATCAGGATAGTTATGGCACAGCCCAGCTCTTTTAACTAGGGTCACCAACCTCCAGGTGCTAGCTGGAGATCTCCTGCTATTACAACTGATCTCCAGCTGACAGAGATCAGTTCACCTGGAGAAAATGGCCGCTTTGGCAATTGGACTCTATGGCATTGAAGTCCCCCCTCCTCAAACCCCGCCCTCCTCAGGCTCTGCCCCAAAAACCTCCCCAAAAACCTTCCGCCGGTGGTGAAGAGAGACCTGGCAACCCTACTTTTAACTACTAATTATTCCCTCACAGAATCCCTGTATGCACCTAGATCTTCAATCAACATGCATGGGGGAAAGGCAGATATGAGTATGCTGTCCTTGCCCTGCCTACATACAATCACCAGCTCATGATTACAGCATTTGTGTGTGGAAATGTGTACTCCTACACAATGCTCCTGTGATCAGCACAAACGTAATGATAGATTACTGACGAATATAATCTATTTCTTTTGTAATGCAGTTGTGCAGATCATTCAACAATGCTACCTCTGGTGTAGGAGTCCATGTATCTCCTTTTGTAAAGTGATTAGCTTTATAGAGCCAGCGTGGTGCAGTGGTTAAGAGCGGTGGTTTGGAGCGGTGGAGTCTGATCTGGAGAACCAGGTTTGATTCCCCACTCCTCCACAAGAGCGGTAGATGCTAATCTGGTGAACCAGGTTGGTTTCCCCACTCCTACGCACGAAGCCAGCTGGGTGACCTTGGGCTAGTCACACTCTCTCAGCCCCACCTACCTCACAGGGTGTCTGTTGTCGGGAGGGGAGGGAAGGTGATTGTAAGCTGGTTTGATTCTTCCTTAAGTGGTAGAGAAAGTTGGCATATAAAAACCAACTCCTCCTCCTCCTCTTCTTCTTTTTCACCCCCCCCACCCCCCCGCAATTCTCATCGTTTTTTGGAAACCGACCGGTTTACAATCACCTTCCCTTCCCCTCCCCACAACAGACCCCCTGTGAGGTAGCTGAGGCTGAGAGAGCTGTGACTAGCCCAAGGTCACCCAGCTGGCTTCATGTGTAGGAGTGGGGAAACCAACCCAGTTCACCAGATTAGCGTCTGCCGCTCACGTGGAGGAGTGGGTACTCAAACCCGGTTCTCCAGATTAGAGTCCACTGCTCCAAACCACCGCTCTTAACCACTATGCCACGCTGGCTCTTAGTGTAACTAAGCCTCGATTGTGGAGATTATTCCTGCAGTTCCTATCTGCAAAGCTGTCCAACAGTTTCCATCAGCATCCAGGATGAGAAAACTCAGCCAAATTTGAGAGAACGAGAGATTCTACATATCTCTGGCCTTGATACATTGGATCCCTGCGTCCTTCGCAGGAGAAAGGAGCCAGAGAATTTAATTACCATCTATAGTGTCCCCTGCGCCGGTGATGTGCCGAAGTATAAACCTCCCCAAGCAAACAATGTGCACGTTACAGCACTCTTCTGTTCCCTTTCGAGCCATGAAACATGGGAGCCCTTTCATGCTACGGCAGCCACAGAACAAACCAGTGGAAAGACACAGATGACGCACCATCTGGAGCGTTTCCCCAGGAATGCAAGTAACTGGCGCGATGTGCTCCAAAGCCGCCTTGTCAAAACACAGGCTCAGGTCTTTGCCTGTCTTGGAGATGCCGCTTGGCGTCTCCTCACTTGAACTTTGCATTTTTTATTACAAGTAATTAGAGCTAGAGAGAAGCCTGCCCCGTGAGTCTGTTGGGTTGAAACATGCACCAAGCCTAAGAAGGCCTTAATTAATACGAGATGCAACTTTGAAAGGGAGGAGATCGCCGACTACCAACCTCTGGGCTCAGAAGCATTGAGTCGGTCCAGGGGAATAGCAAGGGAAGGGATGTGCCACAGACATAGGGATCTGCTCCATCTTGTGTTGGGAAAGAGCAGATTATAACTGCCGGTTGAAAGCATGGTGCTCTGCCTGCAGTGTCAAATTGGCTGGAGGAACGATTGCTGATTGGTTGGCTTCTCAGAGAGCCAGCGTGGTGTGGTGGTTAAGAGCAGTGGACTCTAATCTGGAGAACCGGGTTCGATTCCCTGCTCCTCCAAATGAACTGCGGACTCTGAGCTGGTAAACTGGGTTTGATTCCCCACTCCTCCACATGAGCAGCAGATTTGGTTTGGGGAGAGGAAGGGAAGGAGATTGTAAGCCGGTTTGATTCTCCTTAAAAGATAGAGAATATTGGCGTATAAAAACCAACTCTTCTTCTTCTTCTTATCATAGAATCATAGAGTTGGAAGGGACCACCAGGGTCATCTAGTCCAACCCACTGCACAATGCAGGAAATTCACAATTACCTCCCCCAAACACACCCAGTGACCCCTACTCCATGCCCAGCAGATGGCCAAGATGCCCTCCCTCTCATCATCTGCCTAAGGTCATAAAATCAGCACTGCTGACAGATGGCCATCTAGTCTCTTCTTTAAAACCTCCAGGGAAGGAGAGCTTACCACCTCCCAAGGAAGCCTGTTCCACTGAGGAACTGCTCTAACTGTTAGAAAATTCTTCCTAATGTCTAGATGGAAACTCTTTTGATTTAATTTTAACTCGTTGGTTCTGGTCCGACCTTCGGGGGCAAAAGAAAACAACTTCTTCAACAGCCCTTCAAGTACTTGAAGATGGTTATCATATACCCTCTCAGTCTTCTCCTGTTCAGGCTAAACATACCCAGCTCCTTCAACCTTTTCTCATAGGACCGGGTCTCCAGACCCCTCACTATCTTTGTTGCTCTCCTCTGGACTACTACTACTACTACTACTACTACTACTACTACTACTACTACTTCTAAACTTGGCAATGGTTCATCTCCGCTGTGCTTTTTCTGTGCCGTGTGGCTCTGCAATCTCTAATCCTGTCCCATGTGCAGTGCTCGACTTGCCTTTGCAATGTCATCGGCCTTGTTGACTCAGGAGGAGAGCTCAAACCAGTTTGGCAACAATTGGTTCAAATAGGGTTGCCAAACTCCGGGTGGTGGCTAGAGATCTCTTGGAATTACAACTGATCTCCAGGATGCCAGCCTCCAGGTGGGACCTGGAGATCCCTTGAAATTACATCTCTTGATTACAGAGAACGGTTCACCTGGTAGGGTTGCCAGCCTCCAGGAGGTGGCTGGAGATTTCCCACTATTACAGCTGATCTCCAGCTGATAAAGATCAGTTCACCTGGAGAAAATGGCTGCTTTGGCAATTGGACTCTATGGCATTAAAATCCCTCCCCTCCCCAAACCCTGCCCTCCTCGGGCTCTGCCCCCAAAATCTCCAGGTATAACCAACCCAGAGCTGGCAACCCTATGTAGGCACACCAACAGGTCACAGTCTAAGGCACTGGTTCCCAACCAGGGGTCCGTGGACCCCCAGGGGTCCACGAGAACTAAATTAAGGTCCGCAAAACAAAGTTATAAACCCATAATAAATTAATATTTTCAATTAAAAGTTCTCTATTATAAAAATATATATATTCAAATATTATTCTAAGTTTAATGTTTAACTAACAGTTATGATTAAAGTTTATTTTCAAATTGTTGGATTTTTTATTTTGAACCTTGGGGTCCCTGCACCGAACAAAAAAGTCCTAGTGGTCCCTGGTCAAAAAAAAGATTGGAAACCACTGGTCTAAGGGAAGGATGCCCACAAACTTCACCTTGCCTCGGTGATTTTTATCAACTAGAAGTCTCCTTAGGGAAAGGGTGGAGACTCCGCTTGGCATAAGAGAAAAGAAAGGAAGCTGGAAATGCAGAAAGAAAGAAATCGACTTTGAGTTCTTTCACCCTAAAGGGGCAGCAAAGGATGGCAGCTGAAGACAACCCGATGTGACTTGGGGTTTCTGGGACTTCCAGAGAGCCCCAGAAGGACAATGGCGGCAGCGGGAGAGGGGTTAGAACATTCTGAAAACATTCTTAGGTCATTGATGCATGGTCGCTTTAACCTCCTTTATTCCCTGTTTCAGCCTGGATCAATTATTTCTGTATGCACATCACCTTATTCCTTGTCGGCAAAACCCTGTTTCAAAGCAAAAGGAACCCGGCTTTTCCGATTCCTCTTCTGGCCCGAACTAAACCGTTCATCCTGGCTCATTCCGGAATCACTGAGCGAGCGCACAACTTTCTCGGGTTGAGCTTCGCTCCACCCTTTCCCCAACCCCTCTTCAAGGCAGCATGCCGATAGCCAAACAGGGGAAGCACAGAAGATTGGCTTATCTCAGCCAATCAGGAAGCATTGTGTAAAGAGGCAGGGATTCAAGTGCTTCCTGCTACCTCGGAGCGCTTTCTGAGCAAAAGAAAGCCTTTTTTAAAACAAGGCCTGGATTCCTCCCCCCTTTTTTTCAGATTGCTTGGTTTTTGGTTTTTTGTTCTTAAAATGCTTTTTTATGCCACAGTTGGGTTTGGGGGGAAGGAAATCGTTCAACGAAATGCATGCATTCGATCCTGGCTGAATCCTGGCTGAAAGAGGGAATAAAGGAGGCCAGAGCGACCATGGGTTTTTGCCCCATGTCTCCATTAGCACACAGTTTCGTCCCTGAGCATTCCAGCCAATGCATACAGTTTTCCCCCAACCCGGGTTACTTTGATCCTGGCTGAAACGGGGACTAAAGGAGGGTAAAGCAACCATGCATAAATGACCTTAATGTTGCTTTGCAGTTCAAAATGTTAATCCTCTAGTGCCAGTGCTACCCTGTCTCCTTGTATTAGCTGTAACATCATGTGGGAAAAGTCAACGCAGTTACCATTTTGTAGGGAGGTGAGGGTGTAGATATTCTACACTAATCAATTTATCAAATAAAGAGAGCTCGGAAGTACTCTATGGTGCAGGAGAGTGTGGTGGTTGAAGGGTGTTGGTCGGGTTGCCAACTCTGGGTTGGGAAATCCCTGCAGATTTGGGGGTGGAGCCTGGAGAAGGCAGGGTTTGGGGAGGGGACCTCAGCATGGGGTATAATGCCATAGAGTCCACCCTTCAGCGAGGTGTAGTGGTTAAGAGAGGTGGTTTGGAGCGGTGGCGTCTGATCTGGAGAACCGAGTTTGATTCCCCACTCCTCCACATGAGCTGCGGTGGCTAATCTGGTGAACTGGATTTGTTTCCCCACTCCTACACACGAAGCCAGCTGGGCGACCTTGGGCTAGTCACAGCTCTCAGCCCCACCTACCTCACAGGATGTCTGTTGTGGGGAGGGGAAGGGAAGGTGATTGTAAGCTGTGTTGATTCTCCCTTATGTGGTAGAGAAAGTCGGCATATAAAAACCAACTCTTCTTCTTCTTCTTCTTCTTCTTCTTCTTCTTCTTCTTCTTCTTCTTCTTCTTCTTCTTCTTCTTCCAAAGCAGCCATTTTCTCCAATGCTGATGTCCAGTATAAAGGTAATGGTACTCCCCTGTGCAAGCACCGGGTTATTCCTGACCCATGGGGTGAGGTCGCATCCCGACGTTTACTAGGCGGACTATGTTCACGGGGTGGTTTGCCATTGCCTTCCCCAGTTGTCTACTTTACTTTAATGATATTGTTCACATGGCCAGTTCGGCCCTGAACAATGTCACACCGAGATTCCCCAGTTGTCTACAGTTTACCCCCAGCAAGCTGGGTCCTCATTTTACCAACCTCGGAAGGATGGAAGGCTGAGTCAACCTGGAGCCAGCTTCCTGAAACCGACTTCTGTCGGGATCGAACTCAGGTCCTGAGCAGAGCTTGGACTACACTACTGCAGCTTACCACTCTGTGCCACGGGGCTCCAGTATAGTAGTAACATAACTGCCTGCTCTCATTTCCCTCTTTGTTCCCTGATCTCTTCTCTCTTTTACATCATCTCCACTTGCATTGGGTTGAATCCAAAGGTCGCATTCCACCCGTGGGAGGAAGGTATTTTTTATTTGCCCGTTCCCCCTTTGGCACCCTTCTCACCATTCCTGAAGTCTCCTGTCCCTTAGGAGCCACGCTTGGAGAGGTCGTTTCCGAGGGTAGAAACAGAAAAGCTGGATTCGAGTCCCATAGCACCTTAGAGACTGGGATTCTTTGGGGGATGAGTCAAAGCTCTCTTCATCAAAACAAAATGTGGAAAGGGGATGGGAGAATCTGAGAAAACTGGCCCTCTTTTCTACTGGCAGACATGATTTACATAGTGGGAAACACCCACTGGATTCAACCTCTTGTAAGTCACGTGAACACTTGAACACATGAAACGGCCATCTACTGAATCAGACCCTTGGTCCAGCAAAGTCAGGATTGTCTACTCAGGCTGGCAGCTGCTCTCCAGGGCCTCAGGCAAAGGTCTTTCACATCACCTACTTGCCTAATCCCTTTAATTGGAGATGCCGGGGATTGAACCTGGGACCTTCTGCATGCCAAGCAGATGCTCTGCCATTGAGCCACAGCCCCTCCCCATGGTGGCACTCAGTGTCCTACCTATGTAATTCCTGGATGTCCTTTATCAGTACCGAATGTCAACAACCCTAGGGTGTGTCGCTGTGTTCTCAGCACCCGCCCTTTTCCCTGGTCTACGAGGAAAGGAGCATTTGGGTAAAAGAAAAGGACGCTACGCACTGATTTTAACGAACAAGTTCAGCATGTTCTTCTGGCAGCAGTTATATTGCTCAGGTCCTAGAACTGTCACGGCTGTTCAGTGTTACATGTTGCAAATTGAGACATCGAGGAGCACGTGGGGCTTCGCCAGCATCGCCTAGTACAAGCCAGGATGATTAATGTCATTTGTTTCCCAGTTTTTGACAACTCCATTAATTATAACACCAATATTTTTTTTTTTTTGCATTTGCCGTAGTGAGCTGGTGTCATGGGCTGGCTGTGGCCAAAAGTAGGGGTGGTGGGATTCGCTTTGCTGCCACCAAAAACAGCACGATAACACATGGAGCTGCCTTGTAGTGAAACAGAGTGTTGGTCCATCAAACTCAGTATTGTCTACTCAGACGGGCAGAATCCCCCCATGGTTTCAAGCAGAGGTCTTAACCATCACCTACTGCCAGATCCTTTAACTGGAGATGTCAGAGATTGAACCTGTGGCCTTCTGCCTTCTCCTCTCCTTTCCTCCCTTCCCTTCTCTTCCCTTCCCTTCGCCTTTTCCCATACTTGTTTTTTTCCTAACCCTATTTTATGCCCATCCTTAAACACTAGGGTTGCCACCCTCCATTTAGTAAATCTCAAAATACACACTATATAGGTGCTATAGGTGAGCCTCCATTTAGTAGCTCGAGATCTCCTGCTTTTACAATTGATCTCCAGCTGACAGAGACCAGTTCACCTGGAGAAAATGGCCACTTTGGCAATTGGACTCTATGGCATTGAAGTCCCTCCCCTCCAGAAACTCTTTTGATTTAATTTCAACCTGTTGGTTCTGGTCCAGCCTTCTGGGGCAACAGAAAACAACTCCGCACCATCCTCTATATGACAGCCCTTCAAGTACTTGAAGATGGTTCTCATATCCCCTCTCAGTCTTCTCCTCTCCAGGCTAAACATACCCAGCTCTTTCAACCTTTCTGCATAGGACTTGGTCTCCAGACCCCCTCACCATCTTTTTTGCCCTCCTCTGGACACGTTCCAGCTTTACATCTTTCTTAAATTGTGGTGCCCAAAACTGAACATAGTACTCTAGGTGAGGTCTAACCAGAGCAGAGTAAAGCGATACCATCACTTCGCGTGATCTGGACACTATACTTCTGTTGATACAGCCCAAGATCGCATTTGCCTTTTTAGCTACCACATCACACTACTGACTCATGTTCAGAGTTTGGTCTACTAAGACCCCAAGATCCTTTTCACACACACACTACTGCTGAGACAAGTCTCCCCCATCCTATAATTATGCATTTGATTTTTCCTACCTAAATTCAGAACTTTACATTTATCTTTGTTGCATTTAATTTTTCTTTATATATATATGGCAGTAATTTGACATCATTGTAGGGGTGACATGAGGCCCGGGATAACTAAGGGAAGAATTCACTTATTTCATGTAGAATCACACTCTCCCTGAAAGATATATACCTTTTTCTCATCCAAATGTGTATTTCCTCTTTTCCTTTATTGTTTGGCTCGCAGGTCAGAGGTTAAAGGAAATAAACAATTGAGAAGACAGACAATTGAAATAAAGGCTGTTTTCTTTGGAACCGTTGCCTCTTACCCTCCCGGCATCCGAAGGTCACGCTCTTTCCTCCACGTTAACCTTTTCTGGGGATTTTATAGCCCTTCTTGCCATTGGGGGCCTCTTCAAAGGGAAGGGAGAATGGGGCTCTTTTTGTTTCTAGAACATATTCTGGCAGAGGAGAATATTTCCCATGCAAGAGGAACAGAGGAGTGTATAGTGAGACCAGCATACCAATGGCGGCTTTTGTGCTTTAACTCTAAAATATTTATCAACCCAAGAAACTATCTGCAAGATCAAGGCAAAAACTTAGAACGAGTCAAGAAAAACAAACGCTTTTCTCTCTCCAGATGGATTTAGGCCTTAGCATGCTCCTTAGCTGGAGTGGTGCAGTGGTTAAGAGCGGTGGACTCTGATCGGGAGAACCAGGTTTGATTCCCCACTCCTCCACATCAACAGCAGGTGCTAATCTGGTGAACCGGGTTGGTTTCCCCACTCCTGCACCTGAAGCCAGCTGGGTGACTTTGGGCTAGTCATAGTTCTTTCAGAACTCTCAGCCCCACCTACCTCACAGGGTGTCTGTTGAGGGAAGAGGAAGGTGATTGAAAGCCAGTTTGAGACTCCTTAAAAGTAGAGAAAATCAGGGTATAAAAACCAACTCTTTGGACGTTTATGCATGGGGACTTTCACTCATGTTCGACCCCGGTCTGAATCGGTTGTTCCTTGGAGTTCTGCTTGAGTTTTCTGCCATTAGAAATGACCTTGCTGCCAGCTATCACAATGTCCAGGTCTTCCATTCCTCTGTTAACTCGATTCTTCTCTCTCCCCTGAGCTCAGCCCGGGTGAAATCTCCATGCAGAAGGCAAAGCACTGGACACAGAAGCTTGGCTTCTCTCACAGCCAATCACAAAGCAGCATGTTAAGAGGCGGGGATTCAAATGCTTTCTCGGGGCTCTTTCTGAGCAAGGCTTTTTCAAACTGAGGCTTGGATTTCTCCGCCCCCTTCCTTTCAGATTGCTCCATTTTTGTTCTTAAAATGCTTTTTTATGCGGCAATTGGGTTGGGGGGGATTTTCTCTGCAAAGTAAGCCAATTACAAAGCAGCATTTAAAGGGGCGGGGCCTGATTTGAGCTTGGAGACTGCTGGTGCAGAGATTTCCAACTGGAAAGTGTGGGTGCAGCGAGCAACGAACCTTCGGTAAAACTCCCATGCATGAATAACCTTCTTCTTCTTCAGATGTTTCTAGCCAACTGGCCCAACTGACAGCAACCCACCTTGGATAATTCCAAAAACAGAAGACACCCTCAGACGAAGTGTGTTGTAATCCGTTATTTCCCATGAAGGCCGAGGAAGTGGGAATGAAGCATGATTTTTGAGGGAAGCTGCCAACCTGAATCAAACAAAACTTTTCTCCCCGATGCGAGTGAATGCAAATCACATTGTCTGTCACTCAACTTAAGATTTGATTTGCCAATGTCAAAAGCCCCCTTTGTTTTCTTCTCCTGGCTGCAGGTGCCAAACCATCCTGCAGTTGCTCATTCACGTCCCTTTTTTTTGCTCCCTCGGTCTGCATATGCGTAGTTAGAGGATCTGATACAACACAACAAACCCCGTCACTTTTCTTCCTGATTGCTAGTTTGTCACTGTTGATCTCATGTACTTGGCCGTGTCTTTCAAGCTCTAATAGAGTTGTCACTCTGTACTCTCCTGGCAGAAGTGGCCAACTGGCTCTTTTAATTCAGCAGGCGTACGATGGTGAACATGGGAAGCTCACTTATCATGAACTTTCACAGATTTGTTGATTGTGGAATTGAAGAACATAAGTCGCACTGTGCCGGATTGGACCAAAACATCCATCTGGTTAATTATTCTGGGTTTTGTTTTTTAATTGCATTTTATGTATTCTGTCCTATCCTGCTTTTCTTTCATCATGGAACCAAAGAAGGCATGCCATAGGACTCCCAGGAGACTTCTCATCCAGGCATTGACCAGGTCCTGAACAGAATCATGTGCCTTCCCACCATTCAGGTTCCCTCCAGAGATCTCTAGGAAACTCGCCGGCAAGCTAAGCCCTTGATTGTCAACCAATTGTTTGTTCTCTGTGGTCTTTTATGCATGGGAGTTTTACCTGAGGTTCAATGCTTGCTCGGCCCACACTTTTCTGTTGCGAATGCTAAAAAATGCACCAGCAAAATCACCAGCTCAAATCTGGAAGCATCTAAGTCCCTGTCCCTTGTCAATGCTGCTTTGTAATTGGTTATAGAGCTTACTGTGAGAAACACGTCCAGTTCCCCTCTTCCCCCGGCGGAAGGCCAAATGCCGTTTTAAATTCAATTTCCCAAAATTGAGTTCTTTAAAAGGAATGGAGTTAGAGGGGAAACCCAAGTGTCATTGTGAGGGAAATGCAGGTTAAAAAGAACTCTGGGTGGGAGACAAAAAACAGGAAGCATTTGAGAATTTGAGTCCCCAGCCCTTAAAATGCTGCTTTGTTATTGGCTGTAGCGCTTACTATGAGAAAAATGCCCCCCCATCAAGTCCAGCAGTCTGTTCACACAGTGGCCAACCAGGGGCCTCTAGGAAGCCCACAAACAAGACAACTGCAGCAGCATTGTCCTGCTTGTGTTCCACAGCATCTAATATAGTAGGCATGCTGGAGAGAAAAGGTATGCATCATGACTAGTATCCATTTTTACCAATAGCCATGGATACCCCTCTCCTCCATGAAGATGTTCACTCCCTTCTTAAAGCCTTCCAAGTTGGCAGCCATCACCACATCCTGGGGCAGGGAGTTCCCCAATTTAACTATGCATTGTGTGAATTGGTCCAAAGTGACTCTGGGTGAGAATCTGTTTCACTTACTACACAGATGCCAAAACACCCACAGGAGGAAGGAAATGAAACTCCACCACCGCAGCTACTGCGCAGCGGCAAAGCTGACCGCAGTCAGAAGCCAGTCCAGCAAGTCCATCATAGCGTATTCACCAACTGAACATGTTTACGGCATTCCTGCTTATGATACAAAATTATTCCCCTCACCCAAGGTGGGTGATAATATATAAAAATAGTAATTGGCTGCAACGTGCTACAGAAAAGTGAATGGGATAATTCCGTTTCTGCGGCTTAATGAATTATGTACTTTGGCACAGAGTGTTTTTTAGAATAGGAGCTTGAAGACAAAAGAAGGGAAGTGTTGACTCGTAACCCTTACATGCCATAAGAAAGGTTGCTGGTTTTGATATCTGCTTCACAAAGACATTAAACGAGGCGGCCTTTAATAATTCATATTAATTCAGCCGAGAATGAAAAATTCGACCCCTTCAATGATCAGCATCAGCCCCGCAGGGGCACTAATTATGAAATATTTAATAGGAGTGCTTTGTAAACAAAATATTGGGACACTTAGAAAGCTTGCACCGCAAAAGCTAGATTGCTCCAGCTGTGCTGGTGCCACCGAGAAGGAAAACAATTTCATTTCTCTGGAACACCAGTGGGTTGGATCCTATGAACTGCCCACTGCAACAGCCTCAAAAGGCATTTCTGGGGAGCCTGGGACCACCACCCCTTCCCCTGCTCCATCAGCAAGAGAACATAGGCGAATGGGGGACTGCCGGCGCAGAAAGAAAGGTATAAAATTGCCTTCTCCTTCCCTCATCCCCCAGTGTGGTGTAGTGGTTAAGGGCAATGGTTTGGAGTGGGGGACTCTGATCTGAGAACTGGGTTTGATTCCCCACTCCTCCACATGAGCAGAGGAGGCTCTCCAGATTAGAGTCCACTGCTCCAAATCACCGCTCTTAACCACTGTACTATTCTAGAAAGACTGTACTATGCTAGAAAGGTAACGGGAACCATTTGAAACCCCTGAAACTTTTAAGCTCAACAGCCTGCCACAGGTTAACATCCACTAGGGCAAGGGTGTCAAACTCATTTGTTACAAGGACCAGATATGACATAAATGTCACTTGGTCGGGCCAGGCCAGGCCTTGCCAGCCCAGATCAAGATTTGGGGCGGGGGGGTAGCTGCCTAAGCTGGAGAGCCCATAATGGGCTCACCAGCCCAGATCAGGACTGGGGGGTGGCTGCCTCAGATGGCTCGTGAGCTGGACAAGAGCTCTCATGGGGCCGAATCCGGCCCCCAGGCCGTATGTTTGACACCCCTGTGCTGGAGCATGGACAGAAGGAGGGACAGAGGAATGACATTTTACACTTTTCTTTTGGATCCCTTGCTCAAATTTAGGGTTGCCAGGTTCCTCTTCACCACCAGCGGGAGGTTTTTGGGGCAGAGCCTGAGGAGAGCGGGATTTGGGGAGGGGAGGGATTTCAATGCCATAGGGTCCAATTGCCAAAGCAACCATTTTCTCCAGGGGAACTGACCTCTATCAGCTGGAGATTAGTTGTAATAGTAGGAGATATCCAGCTATTACCTGGAGGTTGGCAACCCTACTCAAACTATTGCTGTGCTGAGCATATGTATAGGGCCCACTTTCTTTTCAATAAACATTTTATAACTTTTAATGCTGGGAGTGGTTCTCTGTACCACATAGCCAGCTATTGTTTTGGTCGCGCCATTTTAAAAAGGTGTGCTGAGGGAAGGGGAGGGGCAGTCAATGGCGCACAAGGGCCGTAAGCGGCCTCTGTGGTAACCAGATGGTAGGTAGTGTGAGCTCTTGACCCATCGAACCAGAAATCACCACAGAGACAATCAGATTCCAAGCAGATGGCTTAACTGGTCAAATAGGCAATACAGTGCATGGAAGGCAAGATGACAGCTATGGCTTGTCTTGCCCGTTATTTGGCAATATAAGGCAGAGAAACGGCGGGAGATTACAAAGCATAAACAGAGCATTATTTCCCAGGAGTGGCATTCCCAGGCTTTAGTATGTGTAGCCGTCCTTGAGTCTGGACGGTTCAGCAGAGAAACGAAAGGAAACATCTAAACCGAGATAACAGCCTGACATCCTGCTCCCCTTAAGTCCCCCTCCCATTCGGCAAGGGGGCTGGTCTGTCCGGGTAGGCATCGTGAAAGGCGTTGACGAGTTTGGGGGCGGAGACATCCCGCGCACGAACCCACTCGTCATAGGCAGGGGGGAAGTGTTTCCAGCGGATCAGGTATTGCAAGGCCCCATGGTGTATGCGGGAATCCAGGATTTTGGAGACTTCGAAATGTTCCTCCCCCCCCCCACCATTATGGGTTGTTCAGGAGGTGGCTCCGGGTGCCATTGTGGGGAAGCAACATGGGGCTTTAGAAGGCTGACATGGAAAACGGGGTGCACACGCCTCAGAGTTTTGGGGAGAGACAGTTCCACCGTGACAGGATTTATGAGGCGGGTGATGGGAAATGGGCCAATGTATCTAGCACTGAGCTTATGGCAAGGACGGGTGGAGCGCAGGTTCTTGGTGGATAGGTATACCAGGTCACCCACTTGCAGGTCCATATTTGGGGAACGATGCTTGTCAGCCTGCGCCTTGTATTTGCGCTTGGCTCGGTCCAGGTTGCTAATCAGCCAGGGCCATGTTGTACGGAGGGTGTGAGCCCATGAGGCAATGTCGGCATCCCCCTCCCCCTCTGATCCTTCTACAGGGGTGATAGGACCGAAGTCCTGTCCATATACCGCATAAAACGGGCTGAAACCTGTGGATTGATGTACAGCATTATTGTAGGCATATTCTGCAAAAGGCAATAGTTCTACCCAGTCATCTTGGTGGTAATTGACATAACAGCGCAAATAACATTTGAGTACAGCATTGACACGTTCAGTTTGACCATCCATTTGGGGATGGTATGCACTAGACAACCCTTGTTCCACCCCCACCAATTTGAGAAAAGCTTTCCAAAACTTAGCAACGAAACTACTTCCGCGGTCGCAGATTATCTTGTGCGGAAACGAATATAGTCTAAAGACATGTGACACGAAGAGGCGGGCCAACTTCTGAGCGGAGGGGATCCCTGCACATGGAACCAAATGTATTTGCTTAGAAAATAAGTCAGTGATAACCCATAACACAGTTTTTCCCCCGCTGAGAGGGAGATCCGTCATAAAATCCATAGCAATCACTTCCCAGGGTTTGCTGGGTATTTCAAGTGGTTGCAGTAGTCCTGGGGGTTTGCCTTGAGATCGTTTGACCGTGGCGCAAACAGGACAGCTGCGAATGAAAGAGTCAATGTCAGAACGCATTCCCCCCCACCAGAACAGCCTGCGTAACAGGTGAAGGGTCTTTAGGAACCCAAAGTGTCCAGCTGTTTTTACTCCATGAGCCAAATGTAAGACTTCTTTTCGGAGCGTTTTGGGCACGTATAATTTCGAGTCTTTGTACCAACAACCTCCTCGTTCGATTACATCGGGAGGCAGGGTTTGAGCGGAGTGTTCCATTAGGCATTGTGCCCGAAGGGAATTTAAGAAAGACTCGGAGACGGGAACCCCCCCTTTTTTACGGTGGAAGCAGGAGCAGATATGGGGGTCGACGAGGGGGAAGCGCTTACGTGCGGTGGTGCGCTGACTGCAGGCGGCTTGGCGGCCGGTTGGGTTGGAGGAGTTGGTGCGTCGGCCACTGCGTGCTTCCGTTGTGGGGGCAGTGTTTGGGATCAGGTTTGTACAGCCAGCACGGGTAGGGCTTCTCTTTGCGCGGGCGTAAATAAAGAGTCTGTTGGCCGATCGAGTTTCACCGGGTACTGAGGCAGTTGGGAGAGAGCATCTGCGAGAACGTTTTGTTTTCCAGGGACGTGCTTCAGGATGAAACGAAACTGAGCAAAGAAATCCACCCAACGCTGTTGTTTCGCGGACAATTTATGGGTCCCCGTGAGGGCAGCTAGATTTTTGTGATCGGTCCAGACTTCAAAGGGTACTTTAGACCCCTCCAGGAATTGTCGCCACAGAGTAAGTGCATGGTGAACGGCCGATGCTTCTTTCTCCCAAATGGGCCAGTTCAATTGGGAGTGCGCAAACTTCTTTGAGAAGTAAGCGCAAGGGTGAAGGAGACCATCTGGTCCTCTTTGGAGAAGGGCCCCTCCCATAGCCACGTCGAAGGCATCGACTTGCACAATGAACATTTGATTCGGGTCTGGGTGCCGTAGCACGGGCTCCGAAGTGAAAAGGCGTTTGAGTTCTACAAAAGCGGCCTGGCATTGATCAGTCCACAGTATCTTAGCGGAGGGTAACGTAGCCAAGCTTCCTTTACCCTTTGTTTTCAGCAGGTCGGTGATGGGCAGCGCCACTTGGGCGAAGTTAGGGATGAACCCACGATAGAAATTAGCAAAACCTAGAAACTGTTGTACTTGTTTGCAGTTGGAGGGAGGGGTCCAATCGAGGACGGATTGGACCTTGGCCGGGTCCATGCTAAGGCCATGGTGGGAGATTATATATCCCAAGAACGTTATTTTGCTCTGATGAAAATCGCATTTAGCCAACTTTGCAAAGAGTTGGTGATTGCGCAGGCGCTGCAGAACTTCTCGGACCAGAGCGACATGCTCATCCATGGTTTTTGAATAAATAAGAATGTCATCTAAATAAACCACCACCCCGCGGTACAGTAAATTGTGGAGGATTTCGTTGATGAGTTGCATGAAGACCCCCGGGGCCCCTTTTAACCCAAAAGGCATCACAAGGAATTCAAACATTCCAAAACAGCTAGAGAAGGCAGTGAGGGGTTCGTCTTCCTCGCGGATACGGACGCGGTAGTAGGCTTCTACTAAGTCCAACTTGGAGAATATACGTCCCTCCTGCAACTGCCCCAAAATATCTGAAATCAGCGGTATAGGGTAGGCGTTGGCTTGGGTAACTGCATTGAGCTTTCGGAAGTCGATGCATAGGCGCAGGTCGCCCTCCTTTTTTCGGACAAAAAATGCGGGGGCTGAGTTGGGAGCATTCGATGGGCGAATGAACCCTCTGGCAAGGTTTTTGTCCAAAAAGTCCCATAGTACAGTGCACTCGGAAGCGCTCATAGGGTAAATCTTACTCTTGGTTAATGTGCAGTCCTTCACGACCTCAATTGCACAGTCAGTGGCCCGGTGGGGGGGGGGGTAAGGCATCACATTCTTTAATGTTAAAGACATCCGCAAAGTCCTGGTATACATCAGGTAGGGACGGCG
Source organism: Euleptes europaea (assembly GCF_029931775.1). Lineage (NCBI taxonomy): Eukaryota > Metazoa > Chordata > Lepidosauria > Squamata > Sphaerodactylidae > Euleptes > Euleptes europaea. Next base: position 115,751,384 of record NC_079315.1, on the reverse strand, counting down.
GTGATGGGACATCGGAGGTTAATGCTGGAGCAGGTGGAGACAGCACCGCAACTTGCTGTCGGTGCTGATCGCATTTGGGGTTGGCAAAGGAGATAGTGTTCATCTCCCAGTCTATACTGGGACTATGACCTTTAATCCAGTTAATTCCCAGGACCACTTCAAATCGGATAGGGGCTATGGTAAAGTCTATTTGCTCCCAGTGGGAGCCAATACCCATCGCCACCCCTGTAGTGCGATGATCAACTGGGCCCCCCTTGAAATGGCTTCCGTCCATTTGGGCAAATTGGATGGGGGCTGGTAAAGCCTCGGATTTGACTTTGAGTGCTGCAAAAGTGGCCTCGTTGATTAAAGTGCGACCGCAACCGGAGTCAATGAGTGCCTTAACGGGTAGTTGGGGACCACCTTTATAGTGTTGTAAAACTGCGTCCACATAAACGGTGGTTTCCACTTCCTTCACCTTGGTGGGAGCTTTCGGTTTAGCAGAAGATTCTGCAGGGGTCTGTGGAGACGCTCCACTCACCACAGACCGGAGCCGTTTTTTGACAAATCAAGGGGGGTTTCCAGGTTCAAGGCTGGAGGATCCCATGGGTTCTCTTCGTCAGAAGAAGGAGAGTTGTCCCCCAATGGGGCATTTGTAATCCGGGACCCGGCGGGGTCACTCGATGTAGGAAGGTTAGATGAGTCCTCAACGTGAAGTGCAGAGGGTGTGGGTCTCCCCGGCGCTGCGCTGCGGGTGGCCGTGGTGCCTCTGCGTTGAGGTCGTCCTCGAGCTCGGGTTGCCATGCTGGGGCGAAAGGGTTCAGGGCGATGTGGGCAGACTGCCGCAAAGTGGCCCAGTTCCCCACAAGTGAGGCAAGCTCCTCTTTGAAACCGTGTTTCGCGATCCTGGGGTGGACGCGCGGGCTTCCGTGGATTGGGGAGCGGTGCCTTGGGCTGGGGTTTTTGGACGCTTTTCTCCTTGTTTCTTTGGCGGACAAGGGAAATAAAGCGCCGGCGGCTTTCCACCTCCTCGGCTAATAGAATCCAATCCTCGAGGGTATCGGGATCACCCCGCATATACGACCAGTTCAGAATGTCAGGGTGTAAGGCTTCCCTGAAATGGTGAATTAGGGTGGCTTCGGGCCAGCCCACAATTCTGCTTGCTAGTCTCTGGAATTCATCGGCAAACTCTCGAACTGGAATAGAGCCTTGTCTTAGTTGTAGAAGCTCCGCTTTGGCTCGTTCCCCCAGAAAGGGATCCTCAAACCTCCTCCGTAAGGCAGTCATGAAATTGTTGAGGGAATGGATCGAGCGGGATCGGGTGTCGAACTGGAGGACCATCCAGTCGGCTGCTTTACCTGTCAAAAGGGAAGCCACATAGCAAACCCGGCTGTCCTCTGTAGGGAAGAACTGTCCTTGTTCTCGCATATAGCTGTCTACCTGATGCAAGAAACAGGGCAGGGTTTCGAGAGATCCATCGTAAGTAGTTTTCAATTTGAGTTGTTTCCAAGGACCGGGCATGGGTTGGCCCGGTTGCACGGGTGCCCTGGGTGCAGGTAAAACGGGACCTCCGGGAACCAGGGGTTGAACAGGCACATTAGCGGGTGGCTGGGCTGGCACTCCCTGTTGAACCGGTACTGCGGCCCCCTGTGGAACGGGTTGTGCCGGGGTTGTCAGGGCCTGCTGTAACTGCCTGTTGTCCTGAAGCAAGCGTTCCATTAGCTCCTGGAGTTGATCTGCATGGCCAGATAGCTCCCGATTCTGAGCTCGTAACAGGTGAACGTCCTCACCCGGGCCACCTGTACAATGAGGTTTGCTTGTCCGAAAACTTGTGGCCCATTGAGAACTGTCCCCATACAAGTCCTCTTCCTCAGACTCCTCGGAGTCTTGGCGTCGTTCTGCGAGGCGGCGTGCGCGTTGGGTCGTGCGCGACGGGGCAAATACCGGGGAAAACGACAGATCCAATGGAGGACCGCTCCGTCCGGAGTCTTTGGGGCAGCCGCCTGTCTGCGCCCGATCCGCAGCCAACTGCTGCTCTTTGTCCCTTGCGGCTTGAGCCTCGGCTTCCGCCTTAGCCGCTTCAGCAGCTTCCCTATCCGCGAGAGCCTGTGCGCTTTCAAGTCTCAGAGCGGCAGCTGCGGTAATGTGCGGTAAAAGTTCCGTTTCCAGGAGCGTGAGTAGGGGGTCGGGCTCCCCACCTAACAATGGTTGCACTCGGACTGCGACCGCGGGTGCATCGGCCCCAAACATCGGGGTCAAACGTTGAGCCAAGGTGGCTATCGTGGTATCCTTTGTACAATCCGCAAAGAGGAGGGCTGTCTGGATAGCGATCCTCTTGGCTTCAGCTTGACAGTCAGCTGCATTGGGTACCAAAGAAAAACCTGCCAGTGCGGCTCCTGCCATGGTACCTTCCCCCAAGGCGACAGGACGCCTTAGAGCCGTGGATGAGAGAGTCTCACGGGCAATAAGCTTATCCAATAAACCGGTCCTCAGTTGCCAGCCGGGCATCATCCAGCAACTGATCAAAATCCTGTAGGTCCAAACAAGCATTAGTATCCTCCGACGTTAACATCCAGAGAACCCTCACTAGAGATCGCCACTGCGTCTGGACCAGTCCACTCAAGCGGCAAACCTCTGAATTAGTCCTAAAGAGTTCACCTACTATGTCCCGTAGGAGGGTAGGATCATCTGAGGAGGACTCCAGGGTTCCAAGAAGCAGTAGTCACGGTTCACTCGGAGAGCGCCCTCCTAGCTCCCATCCGAGTGGCAGGCGAACCCTCCAGGGCTCCAGCCTGACTAAAGAATCGATGAAGAAGAATTAACTGTCATAATGTGAGCTCTTGACCCATCGAACCAGAAATCACCACAGAGACAATCAGATTCCAAGCAGATGGCTTTACTGGTCAAATAGGCAATACAGTGCATGGAAGGCAAGATGACAGCTATGGCTTGTCTTGCCCGTTATTTGGAAATATAAGGCAGAGAAACAGCGGGAGATTACAAAGCATAAACAGAGCATTATTTCCCAGGAGTGGCGTTCCCAGGCTTTGGTATGTGTAGCCGTCCTTGAGTCTGGACGGTTCAGCAGAGAAACGAAAGGAAACATCTAAACCGAGATAACAGCCTGACAGACAAGGCCTTAGAACAGGGGTTGGGAACGTCAGGCCCAGGGGCCGTATAAGGCCCGCGAAATCATTTGGTCTGGCCCTTCATGGGTCCTGGCAGATCTCTAGCTCAGAAGGATCTAAGACTGGCGATCCGCCCCCTCCAGCAGACAGGAATACCCCCTATTCAAGGTGGATGTGAGTTTGTTTTGCCGAGAAAAGGAACCTTTTTTCCCCTTTGCAGAAGAGTTGTTAGCTATGGAGCTGCTAGGACCGCCCAGGAAACCGTGTTAACCCTTTCCCACCCGGGCTGTGGAGAAACTACGTGGCAGACACTCAGAGCCATCTCCGGTTGTGCCTCTTGGCTAAATGTGTGACCAAATATAGCAGGCTAATTTTTAAGTTAATAATTTTGTATGGCTTGCGAATGACGTTATAAATATCCAAATGGCCCTTGGCAGAAAAAAGGTTCCCCACCCCTGCCTTAGAACAACAGCACAGGGAAGGGAAGCTGAGAGTTCCTAAAAAGGCCAGGTGGTGGCAGCGTTTGATCCAAGAGTGGGGGAGAAAAGCCCCTCCGGGCGTTGCAAAAGCCAGGTGGGTGTCAGGGGCCAGGTGGTGACCTTGGGCAGCCATTGGTGCCCAGACGCTTTGGGGGGTGGGCGGGTGGGACAGAACAGGGCCTGCAAATCAGAGTGGGGCTGTTCCACCACAAATGGTTAGTGCTCATGTCTTCCTCCGTGGTATCAATGGCTCCTTATTAAGATAATGAAGCGGAGAGAGAGAGAACTCCTTTGTCTTCCTCACCGAGCTCAGACTGGCCTTCCGGACTGATTTTCTGCTTGGATTCTTTTGCTAATGATAATTTGTGTTCTCGTCATATTGCCGTTAACGGTGGAACGGTGTGGTTTCGATGAGCCCGTGACGGATTGTGTAGGACATCAGTTTTATCTTGCTGGTAATGCCCTGGCATATTACGCCTTACTAAGAGCACAAATAGGCCTCACCGCCCGATACTTTTCCGCCTGAAAATGCCTCTTCAATTGCATGTGTGTTAAATTGAAAAGAATTTCCTTGCCGTTTTAGAAACCAAAGCTCTCGAGTCCTAATGATATAAACATACCTGCAGAGAAGTGGAGAGAAACGTGCTCATTCTTCAGCTTGTAATGGATTTCCTTTCTTTTCAATGGTTTCAAAAGTCTTCCGGTTGGCGCATGCCATCTTTTCCTTTGCTTAACTGTTTTCCTTGATTGTAGCAAGATTCTTTGCCCAGCAGGAGTTAAAGACAGCCAGGCCTAAAAGAATTACATTGACTGCTAATACATTTCCAGGTAAGATTCAGGGTCTGATTTTTTAAAAAATCTCTAATGCACTGAATGATTTAGGAACAGGGTGCTTACAGGATTGTGTTCCCCCATGTAAGATTGGTATCAGAGGCTCTGCTTTGTATGATTCTCTTCTAAGGTAAGTTGGAGGGCAGCCAGAGACAAGACAGGAAACTCTCTGTGATGGAGCTAAAGTCGAGTCCAGTTTGGAGCTGTGGACTCCGATCTGGAGAACCGGGTTTCATTCCCCACTCCTCCACATGAGGCTAATCTGGTGAACTGGATTTGTTTCCCCACTCCTCCATATGAAGCCAGCTGGGTTTCCTTGGGTTAGTCACACACTTTCAGCCCCACCTACCTCACAGGGTGTCTGTTGTGGGGCGGGGAAGGGAAGGTGATTGTAAGCCGGTTTGAGTCTCCCTTAAGTGGTAGAGAAAGTCAGCATATAAAAACAAACTCTTCTTGTTCTTCTAGAGATCAACAAGATTTTCAGAGTGTAAGCTTTCAGGGGTCAAACCTCCCTTCGTCAGATATCTCCCTTTGTCAGAGAAGGAGAAGAAGAAGAAGAAGAAGAAGAAGAAGAAGAAGAAGAAGAAGAAGAAGAAAAAGAAAAAGAAAAAGAAAAAGAAAAAGAAAAAGAAGAAGAGTTTGGTTTTATACCCCACTTTTCTCTACCTTTAAGGAGAGAAGAAGAAGAAGAAGAAGAAGAAGAAGAAGAAGAAGAAGAAGAAGAAGAAGAAGAACTGTTTTTTATATGCTAACTTTACTACTTAAGGGAGAATCAAACCGGCTTACAATCACCTTCCCCTCCCCACAACAGACACCCTGTCAGGTAGGTGGGGCTGAGAGAGCTGTGACTAGCCCAAGGCCACCCAGCTGGCTTCATGTGTAGGAGTGGGGAAACAAATCCAGTTCACCAGATCAGAGTCGGCCGCTCAGGTGGAGGAGTGGGGCATCAAACCTGGTTCTCCAGATTAGAGTTCGCCGCTCACGTGGAAGAGTGGGGAATTAAACCCCGTTCTCTAGATTAGGGTCCATCGCTCTTAATCACTACACCACACTGGCTTTCCAGGGATATATTTTCCCCCTTTGGTATAAAAATAATTAACAATTGCCCCAACACCAGGACTGAGTTTATTAGTCTTTTGATGGGAGTTCCGGCTCAGATTATAAGAAAAGAGAATGCCAAACAAGCAAACGTCTTAACCTAATCAACATCAATACAAAAGATAGCAGTTTTCTCTTCATAGAGAAGATCATAATCTTTCATTTGTGGTAATTTATTGGTTCAGTCAATTCCCCTTGGTCGCCACAGAGGATCTGAGCAGTAAGATTCGTATGAAATTGCTGTGTGAGCCATAACAATCTTCTATCCTTTTGGAATTAGAGAGCCACCGTCGTGTAGTGGTTAAGAGCGGTGGTTTGGAGCGGTGGACTCTGATCTGGAGAACTGGGTATGATTCCTCACTCCTCCCCATGAGCGGCGGAGGCTAATCTGGTGAACCGGGTTGGTATCCCCACTTCTCCACATCAAGTCAGCTGGGTGACCTTGGGCTAGTCACAGCTCTATTAGAGTAAAAGAGGAACGCTATCCATCGTTATTGAATCACCCCATCATGTGGCAAAGAATCTCGTAAGTTAATGATATACTTGCAGGAAGATATGACACATCCACCTTGGCAGATAAATGTCCCAAGCAGGCGATGCTAATGAGGGGCTCAGTGGCTCAGTTTGTAGAGTATCTGCTTGGCATGTAGTTGGTCCCAGGTTCAATCCCCAGTTAAAGGGACTAGGCAAGTAGGTGATGCAAAAGATCTCTGCTTGAGACCCTGGAGAGCCGCTGCCAGTCTGAGTAGACAATACTGAATTTGATGGACCGAGGGTCTGATTAAGTATAAGGCAGCTTCATGTTCAGAGCTCTATTTGGAGCAGGGGCTGTGGCTCAGTGGTAGAGCATCTGCTTGGCATGCAGAAGATCGCAGGTTCAATCCCCACCATCTCCAGTTAAAGGGACTAGGCAAGCAGGTGATGTGAAAGACCTCAGCCCGAGACCCTGGAGAGTTGCTGCCGGTCTGAGTAGACAATACTGACTTTGATGGACCAAGAGTCTGGTTCAGTATAAGGCAGGTTCATGTGTTCATGTGATCAGCAGCAGGACAGAAACAGTGGAGGACATAAAGGGTTTAACATGGCACCGGTAACTGAAACTCACAGGGTAATTTTCATGTTTCCCTCTGAGATAAGTAAAGTAGCATACGGCATTCCATCTTAAATAAATCCTCTGTGAACCAGGGCAAAGGAAGCAGATCAATAGTGGACATTTGTCCCCAGTGACAATAAAAGCGGTGTTGTGTGGTTTCTGGGAGATGCTCTTTCATCGTATTTAGAAAGGGGGGATAAAAACGGCAACCACAAGGAATTCCCCGTGTGATTGTCAATGGCCACTTTATTGAAGGAGTAACAAGGAAATGAGTAAATCCTTCAGGGATGTTTGAAACCGCTCAAGTTGTGAGGGAGGGGGCGGACGAGATCAGTTTCTCCTTCTAGGAAGAGGCAGACGATGGAAAGGTTAAAGAAGAGCTTTTGGGCCGCTCGGCCTGTTATTGCTACAATTGAGAGTTAAAAACATTATAAGAACATAAGAAAGGCCCTGCTGGATCAGACCCAGGCCATGCCATCAAGTCCAGCAATCTGTTCACACAGTGGCCAACCAGGTGCCTCTAGGAAGACCACAAGCAAGACACCCGTTGCAGCACCATCCTGCCTGCGTTCCACAGCACCTCATATAATAGGCATGCACCTCTGATCCTAGAGAGAATAGGTGTGCATCATGACTAGCGTCCATTTTTCCTTGTAGCCATGAATACCCCTCTCCTCCATGAACATGTCCACTTCCCTCTTAAAGCCTTCCAAGTTGGCAGCCATCACCACATCCTGGGGCAGGGAGTCCCACAACCGAACTATGCAATGTGTGAAGAATTACTTCCTTTTATCTGTTTGGAATCTATCTCCGTCCAGCTTCAGCAGATGACCCCGCGTTCTGGTATTATGAGAGAGGGAGAAAAGCTTCTCCCTGTCCACTCTCTCCATACCATGCATAATATTATAGACCTCTATCATGTCTCCCCTTAACTGCCTTCATTCCAAGTTAAACAGCCCTAAGCGTTTTAACCGCTCCTGATGGGGCAGTTGCTCTAGCCCCCTGATCATTTTGGTTGCCCTTTTCTGCACCTTGACAAACTCTGCAATATCCTTTTTTAGGTGTGGTGACCAGAACTGTACCTCCACTCCCAATGGTGTTGGTTTCATGGATCTTCAAGGAGCCTTGGGGCTAATCCTGGAGAAAGACACTGGAGGAAAAGATCAAGAAGAAGAAGAAGAGGAGTTGGTTTTTATATGCCGGCTTTCTCTACCACTTAAGGCAGAATCAAACCGGCTCAGAATCACCTTCCCTCCCCCTCCCCACAACAGACACCCTGCGAGGGAGGTGGGGCTGAGAGAGCTCTTATTAGAACTGTGACTAGCCCAAGGTCACCCAGCTGGCTCCATGTGTAGGAGTGGGGAAGCCAACCTGGTTCACCAGATTAGCATCTCCCGCTCATGTAGAGGAGTGGGGAATCGAACCCTGTTCTCTCGATCAGAGTCCACCACTCCAACACCTATCCCAACATTTTTATCACATCCATCCTCCAAGGGGCATGCGATTCTCACTTCCCTATTTTAGCCTCGCAACAACTTTTAGCCTCAGGTTAGACTGAAAAGAGAGAGAGAGAGAGAGAGAGAGAGAGAGAGAGAGAGAGAGAGAGAGAGAGAGAGAGAGAGAGAGAGAGAGAGAGAGAGAGATTGTCCCAAACTATTCGGCTTCATGGATGAGTGGGGATTTGAACCTGGGACTCTCCACTTGTAATCTGAGGCTCTAACCATTACACAAGCGCTGTCTGCAAATCATGAGCCCATTCTGACATTTCTGTGTGCTTAACAGACAGAACAAATGGGAACGTGCAAAAAGCATCCCTTGGACTCATTGGAGTCGATCTCGGATAATCTGTATTAATAATAAAAAGCGTCACCCGACAGTATCTTCCTGTGCAGTTTTCGGAGCCTTAGATAGGATCAAAGTAATTGCTCCATAAATTAGGCAAGCGGTAATAACTAAAACAAAAGGACCCCTTTAATTTTCTGATTCATATCTTTAATCAATTGCAGGCCGGCAGAATTGAGTCTTCACTGCAGCTTTTCCAGTTGTTTGCCCAATACCGTTTGCTCCGTTGCTTTTGACTGACACCGGGTTATTGCATTTTTATTGACTTTTATGGCTGCTTTTACAACATCGAAGGTGCATAAGTTAAATAGAAATGTAAGGTGGTCACATTTCGGGAGGGAAAGTGGGCCATAAATGCACGAACGGCCTCCCCTTTTCATCTGCAGGGGCATCAGGCAACAGGCATATATTATCCTCTTAGGGTTGCTAACCTTTCGGTGGGGGCTGGAGATCTCCTGGAATTCCATTTTATGTTCTTATGCGCATAGTTAAATTGTGGAACTCCCTGCCCCAGGATGTGGTGATGACTATCAACTTGGAAGGCTTGAAGAGGGGAGAGGACATGTTCATGCAGGATAGGGCTATCCATGGCTACTAATCAAAATGGATACTAGTTATGATGCATATCTATTCTCTCCAGGATCAGAGGAGCATGCCTATTCTATTAGGTGCTGTGGAACACATGCAAGATAATGTTGCTGTGGTCGTCTTGCTTGTGGGCTTCCTAGAGGCCCCTGGTTAACCACTGTGTGATCAGACTGCTGGACTTGATGGGCCTTGGTCTGATCCAGCATGGCTTTTCTTATGTTCTTATGTAGTTAAATTGTGGAACTCCTTGCCCCAGGACATGGTGATGGCTGCCAACTTGGAAGGCTTTAAGAGGGGAGTGGACATGTTCACGGAAGAGAGGACTGTCCATGGCTACTAGTCTAAATGGATACTAGTTATGATGCATACCTATTCTCTCCAGGATCAGAGGAGTATACTTATTCTATTAGGTGCTGTGGAACACAGGCAGGATAATGCTGCTGCAGTTGTCTTCTTTGTGGGCTTCCTAGAGACACCTGGTTGCCCACTGTGTGAAGAGACTACTGGACTTGATGGGCCTTGGTCTGATCCAGCCGGGCTTTTCTTATGTTCTTATAACTGGTCTCCAGACTATAGGGATCGGTTCCCTTGGAGGAAACAGCTGCTTTGGAGGGTGGACTCTATGGCTTTATACCCTACTGAGGGTCCCTCCCCTGTTTTCTCCTGCTCACTCCATGATAAAATGAATTGGAGCTGAAGAAGGACACCCCTGTGTACACCAGCCTCTTCAAAGGAGTGAACGTTTCCATTTGAATTCCCCTACTGATCTTAGTCTTTGGATGAGGGATCATAAGGAAGTCCAGAGGAAGGCAATGACAAACCACCTGTGGCTCATTGGCAGAGCATCTGCTTGGCATGCAGAAGGTCCCAGGTTCAATCCCCGGCATCTCCAGTTAAAGGGACTAGGCAAGTAGGTGATGTGAAAGACCCCTGCCTGAGACCCTGGACAGCTACTGCTGGTCTGAGTAGATGATACTGACTTTGATGGACCAAGACGCTGATTCAGTACATAGGGTTGCCAACCTCCAGGGACTAGCTGGAGATCTCCTGCTATTACAACTGATCTCCAGACAATAGAGATCAGTTCCCCTGGAGAAAGTGGCCACTTTGGCCATTGGATTCTACGGCATTGAAGTTCCTCCCCTCCCCAAGCCCTGCCCTCCTCAGGCTCCGCCCTCCGGTGACGAAGAGGGACCCGGCAACCCTATCATTATAAGGCAGCTTCATGTGTTCACCTCTGTGCATCTCTTGCCTTGAAAAACCCTAGTGCTGCGACACACGTGCACAAATACGCGCACTGATATATTTTGCACCAGGCCAAGGACAGCAGGGGTCCCTCTGCCTGCGACAGGCAAAAAAAATCGGCCCATTGTAGTATTCCCCAGCAATTATATATTGATCTTATTCCTGGCCCGCCGTTCGGCCTATAACAGGACCCACAAGACGGTTTCATCCATAATAAAACATCAACGGGCAAAATCTACAGCCTAATAAAGATGCTAATAAAAACGCAACCTAATAGAATTATAACTCATTGAAACAATTAGCGCAGCCCCAAACGCACCCCTCATCAGCAACAATTATGCAGGAAGAGACCGTAGCTGGGAGAGCTTCACCTGTTGGATTTCTGTCTGGCAAACAGCTGGTGAGCCACAGGAATTTGACCTTTGACTCACGGGCCAGTCTGTTTTAACTTCAGTGTCTACAATAAAACACATGCTCCGGATCATGTGTGTTATCTGCCGAAATGTTGTGTGTTGCTTTTTATTTATACATTGCGGAACGGTTTCAAATCTCTTTTTTTCCTTGTTGGTTTTGATCAGTTCCTCTCCCCTGTGGAGAACGTCACATCTTTTGTATGTGCACTTTACTCAGGACCTATAAATGCAACATATTTCATTTATATGAATAGTCCGCATTTGGTGATGTGTGTTAAAATGGATGTATTTGATGGGAAAAATCTGTGCCAAGGGACAGAATGTGGCTTGAAAATAAAGAATCGCAGGTTTTATTTGTAAGAGGGGGACAAAATAACTCAGAACAGGGATGGGGTGTGTGTCAAAAAGCAGAGAAGTACAAAATCTCCTCTCTTGCCCACAAACTTACTTGCTGCATCTTACAATAGATACTGCTTTTCTTATGCTGACCCCTTGTGGGGTTTTCAGGGCAAGAGACTAATAGAGGTGGTGTGCCATTGCCTTCCTCTGCATAGGAACCTTGGTATTCCCTGGTGGTCTCCCATCCAAATACTAACTTGGGTTGACCCTGCTTAGCTTCCAAAGAGCCATTTTCTCCAGGGGAACTGATTTCTATCGCCTGGAGATCAGCTGTAATAGCGGGAGATCTCCAGCCACCACCTGGAAGTTGGCAACCCGATACTGGACATTCAACTGCAGACCAATATGGCTACCCTCTGAAGCTATCTTCCGAAGCAGCTATTTTCTCCAGAGGAACTGATCTCTGTAGCCTGGAGATCAGTTGTAACAGTGGGAGATTTCCAGGTCACACCGTGAGGTAGGGTTGCCAGGTCCCTCTTTGCAACTGGCGGGAAGTTTTTGGGGTGGAGCCTGAGGAGAGCAGGGTTTGGAGAGGGGAGGGACTTCAATGTCATCAAGTCCAATTGCCAAAGCGGCCTTTTTTTCCAGGTGAACTGATCTGTATCAGTTGGAGATCAGTTGTAACAGCAGGAGATCTCCAGCTACCACCTGGAGGTTGGCAACCCAATACTGGTTCAACTGCAGACCAGATGGGTCTACATCTGCACTTCGTGGAAACCTTCGTGGGACCATTGTTGACTGTGTACACTTACCTTTCTAGGGATTACTGAACACTTACCTTTTGAAGGTCTGTGTAACTTTTGGACCACATATGTTGGTCTTGGACTGCTTGTTGGTGATGCACATATCTTTGTAGTGTATGTTATATTTGTATTTATAAGTGTTTTGTGTTGTGTTATTGTGTAACATCATAAAAATTTTGCACTTTGGTTATATCTTTTCGCATCTATGCTGAATTCCAAACCTTAGGTACTAGCATAGAGGTGCCTTTTTCCTACACACAGTACTTGGAGGTTGGCAACCCTACCAGAGCATTAGATGGAGATTCCTTTCGTCAGCTCAGTGAGTCATTCTTTGTGGTAGAAGAACCTGGGAGGGATGTTTCTACAACTTTTTTCCACCCTCCCCAATGGCCCGGCTCCATAGCTTGAAAGCAAATTTCAACAGCACACATAACTTTCAAGATCAGATGCCCCGGAGCTAGTTCAATTCAGAAGTTTGCTCTTGCTCCACAGGAAATGTCTGCATCTTCCATGAAACTACGCAGAGAGCCCCAAGTGAGTGATTGATAGAGTAAGCCCCTGAAAACCTTAAAACAACACAGAGAACAGGAATGCCTTTTAGGTGGGAGTGGAGAGTTGCTTCAGAGGAGAATGGCGATTGTAATATCTGAACGGGGAGGGGGATACAGTTTTGACCTTTTGCTTCTTGGCAAAGCTTCCTAAAATGTTTGTTTGGTTGGAGGGGAAGCTTCATTCTGACCCCACAAACATGGGTGTAACTCCACCAGGAAAAGTGCAGTAGATGTAGGGTTTCTGAGTTTCTACTCTGCCACTACACCATACCAGCTCTCTATAATAGAGAACCAATTTGAGTCCCTGATAGAAAAGGAACCCTTTTTTCGAGACAGCATGCTCCTCTCCATTTGCCATCAAATCGCTATTGGAAAAGAGTATTTGCACGTTCATGCTCCTAGCTCAGTAAAATTTGCTCAGCTCGTAAGCAGAGGCATTTTGTTAATCTGGATATGACATCAGCTCATCTGCATGGTAGCTTTCTTGCTGCATCCAAGGCAATAAAAGAGGTGTCCTGAATGCTGGCAGTCCTACGGGCCAGAGGCAGGAAGCATAGTCAAATAGCAGTCCGAGGGTCAATACCGGGCTGTTCCAGGTCTGGGCCCAAAGTCAGTATCAGAAGCAAAGTCCAAATTCTAAGTCAAATCCATTCCAAAGTCAAGGCCACAAGAATATCCAGAGATATCAGAGTCCAAAGAGCAAACAGGGTGGTAGTAACAAGTTCCCACACGGGCCTGGATGCAAGTGCCTGCTTAAATAGGCCTAAGGAGAACCAGATGTTGCTTATTCCTCTGACTCAGCATTCCCTGTTGGGTGCAGATCATTAGCCTCATCACTGTCAGCAGGGAGTGCTCTTTGCTGGGCCTGCAGTCTAGCACTCCTTCTGCGCTCATGGAGGAGTGTTGTGAACCTTTGGTGCCTCTGCTTCAGTGGCTTTCGGGGGCTCTCTGGTGGGACTGTCTGCAGCTGGCTCTCTGACACAGGTGACTCCCCTGCTCTGGGCAGTTGTAGGCACAAGGGGAACTTCTCTGCGCCTGCTCAGTCTGCTGCTGTTCCTCCCTTCCACTGCCTGCTGCTTCAAGGTCCTCCTCATCTGTAGAAGCCTCGGCAGGCTGCCCCATGAAAAGAGGTTACAATTCTGTCACTGCCTGCCCCACTGCTTCCGATTCACCTTTGTCTTGCCCTCCTGCTCCCAGCTCCACAGCAACAAATTTGGGTCACCCCGAATCCCCGATTCCCCAGATTCGGGTCACCCAGAATCCCTGATTCCCCCAGATTTGGGTCACCCCGAATCCCCAATTCAGGAGTGAGCTGCTTTTGCTGCCAAGGACCGGTAGGCTGTTGATTGTCTATGGCACCATAGCAGCTGCGTGGATGAGGTGACCTTTGGACTTTTGCATAGGAGTCCTCCAGTCACACTGAAGTGTGGCCAAGAGACGCTCAACTTTCTAAACCACTTTGGGCATCTGGCAAAGTAGCCCCTAACTCATGACAATCCATGCTAAAAGAAATTTATTGGTCTCTTTAATATGCCAGGAGCCTCCAAGTTGTTGTGTAGGTTTTTTTTTGCTCCTACAGACTAACATAACTACTCTTCTGGAATGGAAATCAATGGGGCTGAAAGGACACCGTTAAGTGCTTTAGCACTACAGGCTCCCCTTGGAATAAAGTGCACTCGGCTGTCTCCGGATTGCAACATGGAAACAGCAGCAGAGATAGAGTCATTTGGGGAGGGGGGCAGCGTTATGTTCCTGGCCTTGCCAAAAGAGAAAAAGGCCACTTTGGAAGACAGAGTCTATGGTGTTATACCCCGCTGAGGTCCTTTCCCTTCCCAAACCCTGCCTTTCTTCCCCAAATCTCCAGAACTTTTCCAACCTGGAGTTGGCATCCCTAGTTGTGTGTGTGTGATGTGCCGTCAAGTCGCAGCAGATGTATGGTGACCCCTTATGGGGTTTTCAAGGCAAGAGACAAACAGAGGTGGTTTGCCAGGGCCTGCCTCTGCATAGCAGCCCTGGTATTCCTTGGTGGTCTCCCATCTAAATACTAACCAGGGCTGACCCTGCTTAGCATCTGAGATCTGGCGAGATTGGGCTCTACCATGCTGCCTTCTCTCTGGCATCCCTAGTTACAGGTCAAAAAATCCAATCAGCTGAGAGAGCCAGCATGGTGTAGTGGTTAAGAGCGGGGTTTTTAGGAATGGTAGACTCTAACCGGGTTTGATTCCCCATTCCTGCACAGGAGCGGCAGAGGCTAATCTGGTGAACTGGATTGGTTTCCCCACTCCTCCACAGGAAGCCAGCTGGGTGACCTTGGGCTAGTCACAGTTCTCTCTGAACTCTCTCAGCCTCATCTATCTGGAAGACTGCAAGTGAGGGGGAGCTCACCACCTCCCTAGGCCAGCGTGGTGTAATGGTTAAGAGCGGTGGTTTGGAGCAGTGGAGTTTAACCTGGAGAATCGGGTTTGATTCCCCACACCTCCGCATGAAGCCAGCTGTGTGACCTTGTCACAGTTCTCTTAGAGCTCTCTCAGCCTCACCTATTTCACAGGGTGTCTGTTATGGAGAGGGGAAGGGAAGGTGATTGTAAGCCTGTTTGATTCTTCCTTAAGTGGTAGTGAAAGTCAGCATATAAAAAACAACTCCTCCTCCTCCTCCTCCTCCTCCTTCTTCTTCCTCCTCCTCCTCCTCTTCACCTTCCTCTTCTTTCCACAGGAATGAGGAACCAGACAGGCAGAGAAGGAGGCAGCAGAGGACAGGCTGAAAGGTCTGGAAACAGTTTTTTTTAGACTAAAAGCAGACCACAAAATGATCTATTACAAAATCAACCCCTTAATTAAAAGCCTGGGTCAACGGAAAACTTTTTGGCACCTCAAAGTAGCATAGGCACCGGGCAAGCCTCAAAGGGCAGGCCATTCCACAGACAAGGTGCCATCCCTGAAAAGGCCCCGTCTTCAGTTGCCACCCATTTTGCCACTGAAAGCTCATGAGGCAGATTTTAACTGGGGGGGTGGGCTGGACAATATGGGAGGAGGTGGTCCTCCAGTTGCTACTGGGTGGCAGTCACTCCATGCCATACTCCACCCCACACAGAGAGAGAGACGCCTGTGCACACCACTATTGATCGGACATCTTGCGACCTCTTGAAGCTGAGAGGCGGTAGCTAAACAGACAATGCTCCCCCACCCCGCTCGTTGGGTTGATTGATGAGCAATCCATATTTCCTGCCAATTTAGACCATTGTTGCTTCTTCTAAAAAAAAGGAGGCTGACAAATGGTTACGTGTCCTCCCCCCTTCCTAACACGATGACACAAGGACGCCCCCCCCGTTTTCTACCTGAGTGCCTTTTGACAGATCGAAAGGACAAGGCTGGAAAAAGAGAGGACTCGATCGATGCCCACGCATACCCACCCATTCGGCCAGTCTGGTTTCCCTAATCTTGTTTTTTATTAAATAGGATTTGAGCGGATCTCTCGAGCTGACCAAAGGAAGGGGAGGAACCGGCTATCTCTGCCCCCCCCCCCTGAAGCAGTCCTTCCCCCCAGCTTAAAGTCCTCTTGAACCTGGCGTTTGGCAAAAGATCGCGTTTGCAAAGGACAGCTGCTCGCAGAGGCAATCATTAAAGGCATTTGCTTTACAGGTAAGGAATTCGATCGATATCCTTTTGGCACAAAGCACCTCTCTGCTCTTGGGGAGGAAGGGATCGCACCAGAGGCGAAGGACGATGAAAACAGAGGATGAAGTCGTTGCGAATAAATGGAAGGCCACGGTAACCTGCTTCGGACCCCTAGTTGGTGTCCAACAGAGCAATCGAGGGTTGCCACTTGCCAGCTCTGGGTTGGGAATTACCTGGAGATTCTGGGGGGGGGGCAGAGCCTGAGGAGGGCAGGGTTTGGGGAGGGACTTCAATGCCATAGAGTCCGATGGCCAAGGCAGCCCTTTTCTCCAGGGGAACTGATCTCTATAACCTGGAGATCAGCCGTAACAGCGGGAGCTCTCCAGCCACCACCTGGAGGTTGGCAACCCTAGTGCAATCTTATGCGGAGTTATCCCGGACTGCCCATCAGAATCAATAAGCTTTGATGAGATTAACTGCACAAGATTGCACTGTACAGCTTTTAACTGAAGGTCTTCATGAACTTGAAGTTTTGAGGGGCCCAGGCTAGCTTGATCTTATCAGATCTCAGAAGCTAAGCATGGTCAGCCCTGTTTAGTACTTGGATGGGAGACCCCCAAGGAAGCCCAGGGTTGCTGCACAGAAGGGGCGACCTTTGTTCATCTTTTGCCCTGACCTGGATGGCCCAGGCTAGCCCAGCTGTGTCAGTAACTAAGTTGGGTTGGCCCTGGTTAGTACTTGATGGGAGACCACCAAGGAAGTCCAGGGTTGCTGCACAGAGAGAGGCAACCTTTGTTCGTCTTTTGCCCTAACCTGGATGGCCTGATCCCCTTCTCAAGCGAATGTAACTCTTCTTATCCTTCTCCACTAGTCCATTGGTTGGAGGGCTGCTAATTGCAGTTTGGGAAACTACTGGCAAGTTAGGGCTGGAGTCTAAGGAGGGCAAGGTTTTGGGAGGGGAGGGACCTCACCAAAACCAACCCAGTTCTCCAGATTAGAGTCCACTGCTCTTAACCACTTTTAACCACTGCACCACACTGGTAGCTCTTTTCTTAGCCTTATGGTTGCCAACCCCCAGGTGGTAGCTGGAGATCTCCCGCTATTACAACCGATCTCCAGGAAACAGAGATTAGTTCACCTGGATAAAATGGCTGCTTTGGAAGGTGGAGT
Organism: Euleptes europaea; assembly: GCF_029931775.1. Classification (NCBI taxonomy): domain Eukaryota; kingdom Metazoa; phylum Chordata; class Lepidosauria; order Squamata; family Sphaerodactylidae; genus Euleptes; species Euleptes europaea. The sequence continues at coordinate 115,734,211 of NC_079315.1, read as the reverse complement.
CTATGGCAGTATACCCCACAGAAATCCCCCCCCCTTCCAAAACCCTGCCCTCCTCAGGCTCCACCACCAAAAGCTCCAGGTATTTCCCAACCTGGAGCTGGCAACCCAACTCAGCCTCCATCCTACCAGAGAAATATGTGTCCAGAGGAGGGCATCAAAGATGGTGAGGGGTCTGGAGACCAAGTCCTATGAAGAATGGTTGAAGTTGCTGGGTATGTTTAGCAAGAAGAAGAAGAAGAAGAAGAAGAAGAAGAAGAAGGAGGAGGAGGAGGAGGAGGAGGAAGAGGAGGAGGAGGAGGAGGAGGAGAAGAAGAGTTAGTTTTTATATGCCGACTTTCTCTGCCACTTAAGGGAGAATCAAACCGGCTTACAATCACCTTCCCTTCCCCTCCCCACAACAGACACCCTGTGAGGTAGGTGGGGCTGAGAGAGAGTGACTTGCCCAAGGTCACCCAGCTGGCTTCGTGTGTAGGAGTGGGGAAACAAATCCAGTTCACAGCGCCTCTCATGTGGAGGAGTGGGGAATCAAACCTGCCCCGTGAACGCACTAGAAACTTACCTCGCAATTTACACGCGTCCAGTACAAAAGAATCCAATACGACTTTAAATTTCTGTTCCCACTGCGCTGCCTTTCTCCGCTGCATTTGAAAAGCCCAGACGGGCACGCTCCCACGCATGCCCAGTCGGCGCTCCAAGCAAGGACGGCAATTGGTCCAGCGTTAGTAAGGGAGGTGGGGGGAGTGCGAGGGTTGGCTGGCAGCAGGAAGTGGATTGAACACGCATTGCATGTTCCCACTTTCAGGCACTGGGTGTGGAGGACATGTTATTTTTTTAATTCGCCGTATAAGCGGATGCGCTTAATGCGGCGAAATTGCGCTCTGGAGACCTCCTCGGAATCCTTCGGGTAAGTTGAAGTGGGAACATGCAAGGAAAGCCCGCAGAATTCAGAGTCGCAAACGTGCAGTGCGGACATGGCCCTGGTTCTCCAGATCAGAGCCCACTGCTCCAAACCACCGCTCTTAATCACTACACCACGCTGGCTCTCCTGAGAGGTGATATGATAACCATCTTCAAGTACTTGAAGGGCTGTCATATAGAGGATGGTGCCAAGTTGTTTTCTGTTGCTCCAGAAAATCGGACCAGAACCAACGGGTTGAAATTAAATCAAAAGAGTTTCCATCTAGACATTTGGAAGAATTTTCTAACAGAGCGTTTCCTCGGTGAAACAGGCTTCCTCGGGAGCTGGTAAGCGCTCCTTCCCTGGAGGTTTTTAACCAGAGGCTAGAGGGCCATCTGTCAGCAATGCTGATTCTATGACCTTAGGCAGATCATGAGAGGGAGGGCATCTTGACCATCTTCTGGGCATGGAGTATGGGTTACTGGGAGTGTGGGAGGGAGGTAGTTGTGAATTTCCTGCATTGTGCAGGGGGTTGGACTAGATGACCCTGGTGGTCCCTTCCAACTCTGTGATTCTATGATTCTGTGTTTCAAAGGAAGTATGCCTATTATATTAGGTGCTGTGAAACACAGGTAGGAAGCTGCCGCAGTCGTTTTGTTTGTGGGCTTCCTAGAGGCACCTGGTTGGCCACTGTGTGAACAGACTGCTTGACCTGATGGGCCTTCGTCTGATCCAGCATGGCTTTTCTTATGTTCTTACAAAGTATTTCTTTCTTGGAAGTATTCCTTCTCAGCCCAACGGCCAAGCCAGGCAGACACTTTTCACTTCAAGCTGAAAGATGCTTCTGCCTTCATGAGCACCGCAGGGGGAGCCGGGGAGAGAGAGCTGAGAATGCCCGGAGATGAGAAGGTAGGCAGCTATCAAAGGAAGGAGGGGGAGGCAAGAGACCCCAGAAGGCCTTCAACAGGATACTGTACGAGGTGCCCTTTGCTAACCACTGAGTAATTCCAGAACAAGCATTCATTAGAACCCAGAAAGGGCAGAAGTGACTCAAACATCGTGATTCCTGCAGCAAATTATTATTATTATATATATTTTTGCTATTTGGTAAGTGCATGTGATACCTTCTCTCTGCAGCCTTAAGGCTGCTAATTAAGGGCAAAATGAACATTAATTGCCATTTGAAGCACAAAGCAAAACCGGGGTGGGGGTGGGGGTCCTCTTGGAGCTCCAAAGAACTGGGATGGAGCGTTTGGCTCAGAGCCGTGTGATTTTTCAGTGCCAACTATTCATCTTTTAGTTGGTGGCCTTCCTCGAAGTGCTTTCTTATTCCCTTCCTGCCTGTTTCCTTGGCCATCTAGAATCTTTCACGCTTGTACTGGGATGGTTTTTTTCTTGGTGGGAAGAGACAAACAGCCACAAGCAATGTTCTGGAGAATCTCTTGTGAACACACGTTTACACGCACATGAAGCTGCCTTATACTGAACCAGACCAATGGTCCATCAAGGTCAGTATTGAGAGCCAGCGGGGTGTATGGTTAAGATCGGAGGACTCCGATCTGGAGAACTGGGCTTGATTCCCCACTCCTCCACATGAGCGGCAGACTCTAATTTGGTGAAATGGGTTGGTTTCCCCACTCCAACACATGAAGCCAGCTGGGTGACCTTGGGCCAGTCACAGTTCTCTCTGAACTCTCTCAATGCCACCTACCTCACAAGGTATCTCTTGTGGGGAGGGGAAGGGAAGGTGATCATAAGCTGATTTGAGACTCCTTTCAGTAGAGAAAATTGGGGTATAAAAACCAACTCTTCTTCTTCTCCTTCTCCTTCTTTTGTCTTCTGAGACTGGCAGCAGCTCTCCAGGGTCTCAGGTGGAGGTCTTTCACATCACCTCCTTTTAACTGGAAATGTCAGGGATTGAACCTAAGACCTTCTTGCCAAGCAGATGCTCTACCACTGAGCTACGGCCCCTCCCTCATGCACATGAAACTGCCTTATACCATATCAGACGGTTGGTCCATCAAGGTCAGTATTGTCCACTCAGACTGGCAGCAGCTCTCCAGGGTTTCAGGCAGAGGTTTTTCACATCACCTCTGAAGAACAGAAGGCTGAGTCAGGTACCTTCAGGTACCAGCTGGAGATCTCCTGCTATTACAAGTGATCTCCAGCTGATAAAGATCAGTTCACCTGGAGAAAATGGCTGCTTTGGCAGTTGGACTCTATGGCATTAAAGTCCCTCCCCTTCCCAAACCCCGCCCTCCTCAGTCTCCGCCCCCAAAACCTCCCACCGGTGGTGAAGAGGGACCTGGCAACCCTAGTTGCCCACCTCCAGGTGGTGGTGGGAGATCTCCTGCTATCACAACTGATCTCCAGCCAGCATTGTGTAGTGGTTAAGAGCGACGGTTTGGAGCGGTGGGCTCTGATCTCGAGAACCGGGTTTGATTCCCCACTCCTACACATGAAGCCAGCTGGGTGACCTTGGGCTAGTCACACTCTCTCAGCCCAACCTACCTCACAGGGTGTCTGTTGTGAGGAGGGGAAGGTGATTGTAAGCCCGTTTAGTCTTCCTTAAGTGGCAGAGAAAGTCAGCATATAAAAACCAACTCTTCTTCTTCCAGCCGATAGAGGTGTTTACCTGGCGAAAATGGCCGCTTTGGCAATTGGACTCTATGGCATCAAAGTCCCTCCCCTCCCCAAACCCTGCCCTCCTCAGGCTCCACCCCAAAAACCTCCCACCGGTGGTAATGAGGAAACTGGCAACCTTACCAGTACATCAAATTCTTTATTTTAAAAGTGTCAGGTAGAAATGTTGCAGTTTGCATGCCCCATGGTACTAGGGTTGCCAACCTCCAGATACTAGCAGAAGATCTCCTGCTATTACAACTCATTTCCAGCGCATAGAGATCAGTTGCCCTGGAGAAAATGGCCACTTTGGCTATTGGACTCTATGGCACCGACGTCCCTCCCCAAACCTTGCCCTCTTTAGGCTCCATCCCAAAAACCTCCTGCTGATGGCGAAGAGGGACCTGGCAACCCTACCGCCACCCCTCCAATGACTTTGGGTCTTTATTTTGATTACGCATGCCGTTTCCGACCATCAGAGGTCCCCTCGCTCTCCCCCTGCACTTCCCCGCATTTGCAGAGACCTGTTTTATCTCGAATTTGAAAATGCGGGCAAAACGTGGGGAAATGCAGAGGGAGAGTGAGGTGACCTCTGACGGTCAAAAACGGTATGCATAATCACAACAAAGACCCTAAGTCATCGGAGGGGTGATCACGAGAGAAACAACCATGCATAAAAGGTAGGGTTGCCAGGTCCTTCTTCACCACTGGCAGGGGGTTTTGGGGGCAGAGCCTGTAGAGGGGGGGTTGGGGAGGGGAGGGACTTCAATGCCATAGAGTCCAATGGCCAAAGCGGCCATTTTCTCCAGGTGAACCGATCTCTATCGGCTGGAGATCACTTGTAATAGCAGGAAATCGCCAGCTCGTACCTGGAGGTTGGCAGCCCTATTGGCAACCCTAGGTCCTGGGGTTCTCAGGGGTGGGGGACCCCCTTTCTTAGAGCCGTTCCAGTTCAGGAAAATGGTGCGTGCCCCTCTGGGAGAGTGAGTAATGCAGGATCCGAAAGCATCTGCCGTCTCTGCCTTGCGTTTCCAGAGACAGGAAGGAAGAGGGGGAACTGTTTTTGCTCTCGGCTGGCCTGAAGAAGATGTTTGGCCTGTCAGGGTCAGATGAAGAGCCTCCACGCCACAGAGCAGCGCTTCGTGCCACCTCTGACAGTCTCCGCTGGTCTGTGCCTCGCTGCTGATCCTTCCCGATTAATTCCAGCTGTGCTGTGCCTACGCTGGCAGGGTTGTTATGTATTAGTAATGCTAGCCGAGCCGAGCAGAGAATCCTCTCTTTCGCTTCCCTCTCTTGTTCTCTCTCCCGCCAAGAGCCCTCTCTTTCTCTCTCCTCTCTTTCTGTCTCTCCTCTCTGTCTCTCTGTCTCTCTCGCGCTCCAACGGCCTTTGTTTCTCTCCATCTTTGCAGCATCTGCGGAAGCCTGGACAGATTGCAGAGGTTTCTGGATCCCTCCCTGTTTCATTAGAGGGAGAGACTTCTCGCTTGAAGCAAATGCACCACAGATACGGCCTTTAACAACGACGACAACAAAAACCACCACACCTTTTTTCATGTGTCTTTCCCAGCAGTAACATTGTGGATTGCAATTTTTTTAAAAAGGAAAGAATGAGGGGGAAACGTTCAGATCCCGCCTCTTGGCCAACGGGCAGGCCTCCAAGTATCAGGAAAGGAAGGGGCTGTGGCTCAGTGGTAGAGCATCTGCTTGGCGTGCAGAAGGTCCCAGGTTCAATCCCCGGTATCTCCAGTTAAAGGGACCAGGCAAGTAGGTGATGCGAAAGACCTCTGCCTGAGACCCTGGAGAGCCTCTGCCGGTCTGAGTAGACAATACTGAATTTGATGGACCGAGGGTCTGATTAAGTATAAGGCAGCTTCATGTGCTCTATTTGGGGAAGGGCCGTAGCTCCGTGGTAGAGCATCTGCTTGGCATGCAGAAGGTCCCAGGTTCAATCCCCGGCATCTCCAGTTAAAGGGACTAGGCAAGTAGATGATGCGAAAGACCTCTGCCTGAGACCCTGGAAAGCCTCTGCCGGTCTGAGTAGACAATACTAAATTTGATGGACCGAGGGTCTGATTAAGTATAAGGCAGCTTCATGTGCTCTATTTGGGGAAGGGCCGTAGCTCCGTGGTAGAGCATCTGCTTGACATGCAGAAGGTCCCAGGTTCAATCCCCGGCATCTCCAGTTAAAGGGACTAGGCAGGTAGGTGATGTGAAAGACCTCTGCCTGAGACCCTGAAGAGCCGCTGCCGGTCGGAGTAGACAATACTGAATTTGATGGATCAAGGGTCTGATTCAGTAGAAGGCAGCTTCATGTGTTCATGTGGAAGATCTTACATGTCGAGGGTTAACCTTTATTTCCCAAATGGCTTTTGCAACGTGTTTCAGTCTAATATCAGATCATGTACTCACTTGAGGGTTGTCAGGTCTCCAGGAGACCCCTGGAACAGGAGACCTAACGGCAGCAGCCCCCAACCCTCCCACCTCCATTCAGTAGGCTGGCTGGAGTAAAATAGTCCAACTATCACCATGGCATCAATGGCATGACATCATTTCCAGGGTGAACCTGGTAAAACCACCGAGTTTCTGCTGAATCCTAGAGTGGCATGACGTTGGTATTTTTAGACTACCAACTTTGTATTTGTTGTCGTATAGGCTCATTTTTAATATCTTTATAGTAAATATACTTTATAGTATGATTGAGTTTTTTCCCACCCAACCTTTGGGTACCCACACATGCAAACTGAGACAGATATCAAGAGCATTGTTTGCAGCATAGGATAGCTACGGGTGTCTCATCATATAATTTTAATTCCTGGAAAAAATAGTTATAAAATACAGAGCTTGGCATCTAGTCACAAATGCCACAAATCATCCTAGTCTCGTCCTGCCTTAAGTGGATGCTTCAGCTTTCAGAGTGGACGATGATTTAAAAATTCCAATAATACTGGACAATTCCTTCCTAGAAACATTTTGCCCATCTAGTTCTCAGAAGAAGTTGTTTTTCGCTACCTCTCGATGCCCTTTTTTCCTTTGCACATCTCTTTTTGCCTTGATAAAAATATAGTTAAGCTCCCCGCTTCCCCGAACAGCGAGGGCCAGCACTGCAGGATGTTGTTTCCTTTGGATGAGAGAGCAGGAGAGTCTTATGTCTTTGTAATCTTTTCTTTGCTGACAACTATGCAAGCAGAGCAGGGTGGAAGCAAATAGACTCCTTCAGCAGGCTGCACAGCTGCTAATCCTGCGTCCAGTTCCCCCAGGAGAGCTACTGCCCTTCCAGGATGTTTCCAATTCAGCCTCCAGTCGAATGGTGTGGCGTTCAGGGCAAAGAGTGTATTTCTAAACTGAACAACCCTCCAGCACTACCACCACCACACCACCACCACCACCACTACTACTACAACAACAACAACTACGACTATGACAACTACTGCTACTGCTGCTGCTGCTGCTGCTACTACTACTACTACTACTACTTTTTTGCAATTTAAAATGAGGAGTATTTTGTGTGGATGTGTGTCTTTGCAGTTGGTAGAATCCATCCTCATATGCTCAGCCAGATGGTAGCTGGTGGTGGTGCATGTTCAGAACTGTCCAACCCAAGCGACTTTTGCTACATAGACACAATCCTGCCGAAATCAGCTAATGGGAAATTCCCATAGTAGGAAACAAAGGGGATTTTTTTGTGAAGCTCCTGTGGGGTTAGAGGGCCCATATTTTCAGGGTAGCTTTCAGGGACTCTCCTTGCACAAACCTCAAAAATTGGTGAAGATTGGGTCAGGGGGTCCGGTGTTATGGGCTCTGGAGAGGTCACCCCCTACCTCTTCCATTAGCCAATTAGCGAACGAACAGAGAATCTCTTACCTTCCAAAGCTTGTCTATGGAGGCGGGAGGGGGTGACCTCTTCCAGACCCCATAACTCAATCTTCACCAACTTGGTTTTTTTTTGCAAGGAGAGTCCCTGCAAGCTACCTGACAAGTTTGGGGGCTCTACCACAAAAAATGCCCCCCAGGAGCTTCACAAAGCCTGTGGACAATCCGAAAAAGCTGGGTAATTACCCATTTTTTTCCAGATATGGCCAATTCGGCTTTGACTTTCCCCCCAGGTTTTGGAATTCCGTAAACCCAAACCCGAAATTTACTGAAATGGCTTTTTTCAGCTTATTTTCAGTTCTGGTTTATCAATATGCATAGCCCTAATGCCTAGTCATCATTGGCGAAATGTCAACCAATCATCCTCAACTAGTGGCTACTCATCAGCATAAACAAGGATGGCCTCCAGAATTCTTAGCATCATGGAACACTCCTATCTATAATCAGTTTTCCGGTTACGGTTGTCTTCTCGACTTATAACGATAAAAGCAACTAGCATAGGGTTAGCAATGCCTGGCAACCAGAGCAAGGGCTGTGGCAGGGACATTGGAGGGCGCAACACTGGCTGTTGCATAATGTCATTTCTAGGGGGAAAGGAAGTGACGATGGGTCGTTCTAGGAATTGCTGGAAACTCTATGGTAAAACAATGGTTTCCGGCAGTTCCTAGAGCTACCCTATGATGTGATACTGCATCACATTTTATTTTTCTCCTGAGTGGTGGCAGGCAAAAAGGGCAAGGGTGGAGGATTCCCCATCCCAGCAAGGTGTTTGGCAGCCCTGAACTAGCGCCTCTAAGAGGCCTGCTGGTCCAAGTCCTTCAAAGACAGCAATTCTCATTCGTGGTTTAAGAAAGGCGTTGGACCCCAAAAATAAAATGCTTCCAAAAGAAAATAGGTTAGAGAGAGAGAGAGGCTCCCAAATGACTGAGTTTGTACCATACAAAAACGGTCTGAATTAAAAATGATTGTATAAGAAAGATAACTAAGATTCCCTAAATCCGTGCTATTGTGTTTGGCCAGAAATAATTTAGAAGATCTTCAGAGAGAGAAACACAAAGAGACGTAAAGGTGAAGAGTAAAGATAAGGAGGATTCATAAATTGAATGATGATATTTTCTCTTCCCTTTTCGTCTGCAGAATAATGCATGCAGCAAGTTAACAAGTGCTTTTTCAAGGGCACTGGAGAACGGCAGTACGTTAGATATTGAAAATAGAAGAGCCCAGAAGAATGCAGCCAAAATGCTGAGGGTAATAATATTTTATTTCAGTCATAATTGCCGCGCATTGAACCTCGAGTTGACTCTGAAGATGTGTTCTCGGAAAGAGGAACAAAAGAATAAATAGAGGTAATCTGCAGAAATGGGCTGGCGAGGAATTTATTCATTACCAAAGAAGGAGAAGGGCAAAAAGAAATCCAAGGTTTCGTCGTCTCGGGGCTGGGAATTAGGTGGGCACGGGAGCTGAGCTCGGAAGGTCTTTCGCAGAGCTCCTAATGAGCTGATTACATTTAATGGCTATATCGAACGTTTCACTTACGAAGATAAATTATTTGTTGAACATATTCTCTCTCTCTCTTTTTGCCCCAGCATAGCTAGTCAATAAAAATATGATTACTATAAGCACCATCACAAACTGGAATGAGATCTTATGGAGGATATGCATCTGCCATTGCAAAATGCCACACAGTGTCTCTTGCAGCCATTTCCTCCGTAATGTCTAGGCGAACAAATATATGTGACGTGCTGTCATCACACAAAGGCCTTTTATTAGGGTTGCCAATAGGGCTGTCGATTCGGTTCGCCCCAAACAAAAAAGCTGCAGAATTTCCCCCGATTCTGCGGTTTTTAGTTCGGGATGAACTGAGCTCAAAAAAAGGCGGGAAATGGGGGAGCCGAATTCGCCGACTTCGGGGTGTTCGGTGAATAAATTTGGCAGATTCGGGGTTTGCCCCCCCTGCGCGCCTTCACTTGGCCTCCCTGAAGGCGCGGGGGGGGGCTCTTTAAACAGATCTGCGCCTCCCAGCCGGGGCTTCCCTGAAGGCGCGTGGGGAGCTCTTTAAAGAGATCTGCGTCTCCCAGCTGGGAGGTGCAGATCTGTCCCCCCCCCGCGCGCCTTCACGGGGATTCCAGGGAAAAATTCGGGCCCCCGCGCGCCTTCACGGGGCTTCCCTGGAATCCCCGTGAAGGCGCGCGGGGGCCCGAATTTTCCCCCGAACTCCAGATCTCGCACCGAATTTCAGGGATCCGAAGCGGGAGAGTTCGGACTTCGGCACGTCCCAAATTTAAAGAGGCCAAATTTTGCCGAAGCCGAACTTCACCGATTTTTTTTTCAACAGCCCTAGTTGCCAACCTCCAGGTACTAGCTGGAAATCTCCTGCTGTTACAGCTGATCTCCAGCCGATAGAGATCAGTTCCCCTGGAGAAAATAGCCATTTTTGCAATTGGACTCTGTGGCACTGAAGTCCCTCCCCTCCCCAACCCCTCCTCTTCAGACTCTGCCCCCCAAAACCTCCCTCCAGTGGTGAAGAGGGACCAGGCAACCCTACCTTTTTTGCATGATTGTTTTGCAGAAACATTATGCATAATCAAAACAAAGATATGAAGTCATTGGAGGGGTGGTGGTAGGGTTGCCAGGTCCCTCTTTGCCACTGGCAGGAGGTTTTTGGGGCACAGCCAGAAGAGGGCAAGGTTTGGGGAGGGACTTCAGTGCCATAGAGTCCAATTGCCAAAGCGGCCATTTTCTCCAGGTGAACTGATCTCTATCAGCCGGAGATGAGCTGTAATAGCGGGAGATCTCCAGCTAATATCTGGAGGTTGGCAACCCAAGGTGGCGGTGAGGGAAACAACCATGCATAAAAGACCTACATTTCCGTGTTCTCAGCACCGATCCATTTCATTGACTGCCTTTTGAGGGAAACGTGGAACGTGAAGATGCCTTGGCTCGTGTATTGCATTCAAAAATGTGAAAAGTGCACTGTTTTCATTCTCAGCAGCCAACCACATATGGTCTGTAATGGCTAGGTCTAGCCACAGATCCTGGGAGTAGAACTGGCTTATCTTTGTCAGATGTGTTTGTGTGTGTTTGTGTGAAGACAGTTGTCCATTTCGAATCCCAAAAGGAGCTGTTTCTCCCTTTTATACCCTGGTTTATTGAAAACGTTCTATCCCGCTTCATCTCTACTGTCAGGCCTTCACCACATCCGGCTTTCCTTCATGTCCTCCCATCTGCTGACCGTTTGGGGAATTTTTTCCAGTAAGAGGTGTTCAGCAGTGGAATTGGCTTCCAAGAAGAAGAAGAAGAAGAAGAAGAAGAAGAGTTGCTTTTTATATGCCAACTTTCTCTACCACTTAAGGAAGAATCAAACCACTTACAATCACCTTCCCTTCCCCTCCCCACAACAGATACCCTGTGAAATAGGTGAGGCTGAGAGACCTCTAAGAGAACTGTGACAAGGTCACACAGCTGGCTTCATGTGGAGGAGTGGGGAATCAAACCCGATTCTCCAGGTTAGGCTCCACTGCCCAAACCACCGCTCTTAACCATTACACCACGCTGGCCTAGGGAGGTGGTGAGCTCCCCCTCACTTGCAGTCTTCCAGCAGTGGCTGGATGAACAGTTGTCGGGGCATCTTTATTTTGATCCTACATGGAGCAGGGGGTTGGACTAGATGGCCTCTATGGCCCCTTCCAACTATATGATTCTAGAATGCTATTTTGCTTTCTTCGTCGCATTCCAGGCTTAAGCGACAAGGTGTTCTTGCAATTCAGCCTGCCGATTATGCACGCTCCTTGCATCCGGGCCCATTCTTTTTAACTACCAAACCGACACACAGCCCATTACCTCAACTTTTCCTATGCCAGACACGTTCAAATTATTTCCTCCCCAGCTAGGTCTGCATATTGCCCTGATAATAAAGTAATCTGCAGAAATGGAGACGGGAATTTTACTTGTCTCCAAATGCCAGCAATATGAATATAGAGAAACTATCAAGCAATTGCTGCTGCCTGCTTCTTCCCAATGACCCCAAAGTGGCTGCAGCCCTCCGGAAAATACGTCGTGAATACTTAGTAGGCATTCTCTCTTTCTCTTTCTCTCCCTCAGCACCCTTCTCGTGACAGTAAGAGGAGCTTAGATGGATTTTTTTTGACAGATTCCGCAACTGTGGATTCGTGGAGAGAATCTAAGGAAGAGTTTTCTGACTGCTAGCTATAAATCAGAGCAGGAAATGGTGCTGGCAAACATTTCACACATTTGCACCTGGTTTTTGACATTTGTAATTATAAGAACATAAGAAAGGCCCTGCTGGATCAGACCAAGGTCCATCAAGTCCAGCAGTCTGTTCACACAGTGGCCAACCGGGTGCCTCTAGGAAGCCCACAAACAAGACAACTGCAGCAACATTACCCTGCCTGTGTTCCTCAGCACCTAATATAATAGGCATGCTCCTCTGATCCTGGAGATAATAGGTATGCATCATGACTTGTATCCATTTTAACTAGTAGCTATGGATAGCCCTCTCTTCCATGAACATGTCCACTCCCCTCTTAAAGCCTTCCAAGTTGGCAGCCATTACCACATCCTGGGGCAGTCCACAACCGAACTATGCAATGTGTGAAGAATTACTTCCTTTTATCTGTTTTGAATCTCTCACCCTCCAGCTTCAGCAGATGAGCCCGTGTTCTGGCATTATGAGAGAAGGAGAAAAGCTTCTCCCTGTCCACTCTCTCCATACCATGCATACATTTATAGACCTCTATCATGTTTCCCCTTAACCGCCTTAACCATAATTATGGATGTGATATTTCAGATTGGAATTTCAAATATAAATAATGTGATCTCAGACTGTGGAATAATGAAGAGTTTAACCTCCTCAGAGTCCACCTCCAAAATCTCCAGGTATTGCCCAACCCAGAGATGGCAACCCTATGTATAAGCACTGTGCCAAGAATGCTTAATGGCAGCGTTGCAGCAACGTTGCAGTGCTGTGAGTCCCCAGACAGCCAACTTAATGGCTGTAGCCAGTTGTTGCTGCTTTCATGTGAAGGAATCAGGAGGAGCCAAGCCTCAAAGGGGTGAGCTTAGGGTTGCCAGCTCCGGGTTGGGAAATACCTGGAGATTTCAGGGGTGGAGTCTGAGGAGGGTGGGGTTTGGAGAGGGGAGGGACTTCAGTGCCATAGATAGGGTTGCCAGCTCCGGGTCGGAAAATACCTGGAGATTTTTTGGGTGGGGCCTGCGGATGGGGGGGGTTGGGGCGGGTAGGGATTTCAATGCCATAGAGTCCAATGGCCAAGTGGCCATTTTCTCCAGGGGAACTGATCTCTATCAGCTGGAGATCAGCTGTAATAGCGGAGATCTCCAGCCACCACCTGGAGGTTGACAACCCTAGGTGAGCTGGAAATAGAGAAACCTTTTGAGCGTTGCTTTGTTCTGTCTTCTGCTTGTATCTTCCAGATCAAGTGGCAAATCATCTCTAGGGAAGCCCGAAAGAGCTCTATGTTTGTCGTGTCGTTTTCACAACACAGTGCTGAATAGCTATAGCATACAATATTTATTTTCAAATCCCCTCCACGTTCCCCTCAGGTGGCCCAGCGTGGCTTACAACAAATGCAGCGAGCATAAGACCAGCATTTAAAAACTCAATAACCTTAAAACTTCTCAAACAGCATCTATAAATCTGACATACTTGACTCGCCACAAACAGAACTCAACGAACAAAGCCTTTAGAGATCAACAAGGGGGGGAAAACGCGCAGAGAAATGAAAGTCTTGGTTTCTTTCTGAAAACCAATAGCAATGGAGATCGTCTTCCCCTGCCCAGCAGATAGGCTTACCAGGTCCCGTAGCTCCATTGGCAAGAGCTTTTCAGGAGCGTTGCTGCAGAGTGTGACATACATGCGCACCTGGCGTGATGCACATGCATATCCCGCATGATGCACCTACATCATTTCCGGGTTCGCCCAGAAGCGACGCGGACACTCTAGCAATCTCTGCTGAAACTCTATGGTTTCCGGAAGTGACGTAGGCAGCGGCGCATCGCGTGGGAGCACATGCACATGCTTCCTGCCGCCCCTCAGCTGGTCAATGGGCAGCCTAGTGGATTGGCGGGATTTACCCGCCACCACCGGGCACTTGGCAACCCTACCAGCAGATAGGGTTGCCTACTCTAGATTGGGAAATTCCTGGAGATTTAGGGATGGAGCCAAAGGAGGAGGGATGTGGGAAGGGGAGGAACCTCAGTGGGGTATAATGCCATGGAATTCCTCTTACAAAGCCGCTATTTTCTCCAGGGGAACTGATCTCTGTTGTCTGGAGATCAGTTGAAGTTCCAGGACATCTGTAGGCCTCGTCTGGAGGTTGGCAACCCTGCCAGCAGGGCACTGCTCAAGGTCAGAAAAGGTTGCCAGCTCCAGGTTGGGAAATACCTGGAGATTTTGGGGGTGGGACCTGAGGAGGGCGGGGTTTGGGGAGGGGAGGGGCTTCAATGCCACAGAGTCCAGTTGCCAAAGCGGCCATTTTTCTCCAGGGGAACTGATCCCCGTCGGCTGGAGATCAGTTGTAATAGGACGAGGTCAGAGGTTCCACCTTAGTCCTCATCCTGGGCTGAAAAGGGGCTGAAGAAGGTCCAAATGCTTCCAAAGAATATGGCATATTAAACAGAAACCGCTGGCTGGATTTCACTTATAGCACATCGCTTCATACGGGAAAGGGAGCATCCTTCAGATGAGGGTTTCTGATCTCCAAATGGGGTCTGGAGTTCTCCAGGAATTACAACTGATCTCTAGACTACAGAGGTCAGTTCCTCCAGAGGAAATGCCAGCTTTGATGGGTTGAGTCTATGGCATCACATCCCGGCTGAACCCCCTCCCCAAACTCAGTCCTCCACAGCGTCCGCCCCCAAATCTCCCAGCATTTCCCAATTCAGAGCTGGCAACCCTACATGGGTCCCAGACTGTACAGGGTCTTAATAGGGTTGCCAGGTCCCTCTTCGCAACCAGCAGGAGATTTTGGGGACGGAGCCTGAAGAGGGCAGGGTTTGGGGAGGGGAGGGACTTCAATGCCATAGAGTTAAATTGCCAAAGCAGCCATTTTTCTCAAGGTGATCTGATCTCTATTGGCTGGAGATCAGTTGAATTAGCAGGAGATCTCCTGCTACTACCTGGCAGTTGGTAACCCTAGTTCTTAAAGAAGTAGAACCAGCACCTTAAACTGAGACTGCAAATGGACAGGCAACCAATGGCTCTGTTTTGGAACTTGCATAAAGGGCTACTATTTGGATGGGGGGACCTCCAAGGAATACCAGGGCTGTGAAGCAGAGGCTGGCAATGGCAAACCACCTCTGAACGTCTCTTGCCTTGAAAACCCTACTGTGTGGCCCTTTGTCAGCTGTGACTTGATGGCACTTTCCACCACCATAAAGTTCGAATTGGCTCACTCCAGTCAAGACGTCAGCAGCTGCATCGTGCAATCTTTGGTGTCTGCATTGCCTACAAGGGCAGCCCCACATAAAGACTATTACAGTAGCCCAACCTTGACATTATGGCAACATGGACAGGGTACAATACTCTCAAAAGATAAATTTGATTGTGTCAAATGTGGTCAGATATCATATACCAAAATTAGATACCAAACAGATGTAATTTTATTTTTCTCCATTAAAAACTTTGCACCAGTGGTAACATCTAGGCTCACGCTCATAACTACCACACTGTGTATATATCCATTGCTTTTTGATTCCCATGGGAGGGAGACCTTGTATTCAAGATGACTGAATGATGAAAACTTGGTGTAAAAGTAAAGGAGACGCAAAAGTATTGTAAGCTGCCTCGAACCATGAGGAAAGGTGGGATATAAACCAGCAGGAGATCAGGTGTGTGTGTATGGGGGGGGGTAACCATAGTGTGATATCACTTCTGGGAAAACCTGGAAGTAATAACACACCTTTCTAGGAATTGCTGGGAATTCTGAGGTAAAAACCATAGAGTTTTCAGCAATTCTAAAAGAGGACTAGGTTTTCCCTGGAAGTGGTGGCAGTCCTCTCTGGAATCACAAAAAACTCTATTGTAAAACCATAGCATTTCCAGTCATTCCTAGAAGGGCATGGTGTAACTTCTGGGTTTTCCCAGATCTGATGTCAAGTTGATGACAATTTTATTTCGCTCCCACCCATATCAGTTGGGCTTCAGGGACAAATTTGACAAATTTGGAACTATTTTGGTCACTCTGATGGAGGACCTAAACAAGGAGAGACTACTCCTCCACATGAGCAGCAGACTCTAAACTGGTGAACCGGGTTTGATTCCCCACTCCTCCACACAAGCGGTGGACTCTAATCTGGTGAACTGGATTTGTTTCCCCACTCCTACACACGAAGCCTGCTGGGTGACCTTGGGCTAGTCACAGTTCTCTCCAAACTTTCTCAGCCCCACCTACCTCACAAGGTGGCTGTTGTGGGGAGAGGAAGGGGAGGCGATTGTAAGCCGCTTTGAGACTCCTTAAAGGTAGAGAAAAGTAGGGCATACAAACCAACTCTTCATCATCTAGTCTGACATCCTGTCTCACACAGTGGCTATCCAGTCCTCTGGAGGTCCAAACAACTGGGCATAGAGGATGAGGCCTTCCCTGAGGTTGCCTCCTGGCAACATAATTAAGCATCATCAATATATGTGTGTGTGTGTGTGTGTGTTTGTAAAGTGCCATCAAGTCACAGCCAACGTATGGTGACCCTGTAGGGTTTTCAAGGCAAGAGATGAACAGAGGTGCTTTGCCATTGCCTGCCTCTGTGTAGCAACCCTGGACTTCCTTTCCCACCCAAGTATCAACACTAACCAGGGCCGACCCTGCTTAGCTCCTGAGATCTAACAAGTTTGGGCTATCCTGTGCCATCCAGGTCAGGGTACAGTCTAACTATAAAAGAGAATAGTAACAACACATGAACACATGAAGCTGCCTTATACGGAACCAGACCCTTGGTCCATCAAAGTCAGTATTGCCTACTCAGACCGGCAGCGGCTCTCCAGGGTCTCAGGCAGACGTCTTTCACATCACCTACCTGCCTAGTCCCTTTAACTGGAGATGCCGGGGATTGAACCTGGGACCAAGCAAAGGCTCTACCACTGAGCCACAGCCCCTCCCCAAATGTTCAACCAGAATGAACATTTTTTCACATCACAGCTAACGCCAATGTGCCATCAACTCATACAGCAGAGACACACCAGGCAAAATCTGGTATTTTCTTTCAATACCTTCTCTCCCCTGAACGTTTCCTTTCCGTATTGGTAACTAATTCTTTGATATATATATTAAAAAAAAGAATAGGCACTTTGACTCTGACCTTGGTACTTGCAAATGCCACCTGTGACTTCTATGGTATAGAAAACGAATAGTACAAGGATATTTTTATCAGATAATGTTCAAGGTAATGTTATCAGATAACACCTGATAACAAGTTCACAGTCTGAAACGATCAAAAGGAGACAAGTTGTAAATGGCTATACCTGGGATGAGGAAGGTGGGAATGAAGAGGTCTTCAGTAGATGCCAGTGTGGGGCGAGAACAGCCACCTACAGTTACTGAACACTGTGATTCTTTCTATTGTCACTCTCGTTTTGACAGACGGGCCAATAAATCTACATGCTTCAGCTTGCTGCTACACACAAAGCTGCCTTTTATGGAGTCAGGAGTTGGACATTAATCTATGAAGGTCAATCTTGTCTACTCTGGCTGGCGGTGGCTCTCCAGGATCTTGGGTGTTCTTTCACATCATTTACTAACTGATCCTTTAAATGGAAGTGCCGGAGACTGAACTGGGGACCTCCTGTATGCAAAGCAGATGTTCTACCACTCAATCCTAGACCCATCCCTTGTCCCTTCTCACCAAGTCCTACGGAAACCTGCTGCAACTTAGACATGTTTGTCAATATGTCAAAGGGGAGGGGTTGTGGCTCAGTGGTAGAGCATCTGCTTGGCATGCAGAAGGTCCCAGGTTCAATCCCCGGCATCTCCAATTCAAGGGACTAGGCAAGTAGGTGATGTGAAAGACCTCTACCTGAGACCCTGGAGAGCCGCTGCCGGTCTGAGTAGACAATACTGACTTTGATGGACCAAGGGTCTGAGTATAAGGCAGCTTCATGTGTTCGTGTGTTGTTACTACCCTGAGGAGGGCAGGGTTTGGGGAGGGAAGGGAAGGGACTTCGGTGCCACAGAGTCCAATTGCCAACACGGCCATTTTCCCCAGGTGAACTGATCTCTATCAGCTCAGCTGGAGATCAGTTGTAATAGCAGGAGATCTTTAGCCACCACCTGGAGGTTGGCAACCCTAAACTGAGAGAGTTCAGCGAGAACTGTGACTAGCCCAAAGTCACCCAGTAGGCTTCATGCGGAGGAGTGGGGAAACCAACCCCGTTCACCAGGTTACAGTCCGCCACTCATGTGGAGGAGCAGGGAATCAATCCCGGTTCTCCAGTATTAACCACTCTTAACCACTACACAAATGGCTGTTGCTTCTGATGTATTTGTATATTTATCACAGATAGCGGAGTAGGGAGAATCATCCTTCAGGCCTAACCGAGTCTTATTCATGGTCCAATCTCTTTCGCTTCATTTTGCTTCCTGTTGGAAAAGGTCAACCAAAAGTGAGCGGAGTTTGTGGGAGAAATTAAAGAACAACCGGTCTACATTTTTAAAAGTTTATAACTCTTGTGCTTTTTCCTGATTAGGCCTCGTGGATCTTTATCACCTGCAAAAAAGGTGTGAGTCCTCCCTTGACATTTGCTTCCTGCTGTAACAACTTTGCCAAAGAGGGCCAAACGTCGAAATAAATATTGACCCGGAACGCTTCCATGATAAGGCATTAAGTCAGGCAACCTGATTGCTTTGGGTAACGTTGACATTATAAATCTCTAGAAACGGCTAGATTAAATTGACGGATCAATAGATATTCCCATCTGACAAGCGCACTTGGGCTAAGACCGAATCGCGAATGAAAAGTGGGGGGGAAACTTTCAAACTCTGTATCGAACGGCAAATTCTGCATTTTGTTAATTATAGAGGGGCAAGAAAAGAAATAACTTACCTACAAAGTATGGGGGGGGGGGATTTAGAGATATGGCTAGGGATAATATATATACTTCTGATAACTTCCCATGAGGGTAAAAATTACCTGTAAACACATGCCTTCTACTGAGTCAGTTCATCTATCTCAACGTTATGCACCCTGACTGGCAGAGACATTTAATTCCTAACATCTGTTAGCTATAGGGTTGCCAACCTCCAGGTGGTGGCTGGAGACCTCCTAGCATTACAACTGATCTTCAGCCGATGAAGACCAGTTCAACTGGAGAAAATGGCCGCTTTGGCAACTGGACTCTATGGCAGTACCATCTATTCTATATTTCTGAGGATATGCCAATAAAGGTCGTTTGATTGATTGACTCTATGGCATTGGTCCTTCCCCTCTCCAAACCGTGCCCTCTTCAGGCTCCGCCCCCAAAATCTCCAGATATTTCCCAGCCCGAGCTGGCAACCCTAGCGAGCTAAGATCCTTTACCTAGCGATGTTAAGGATTGAAGCAGGGACCTTCTGTTTTGGGGGTGGGTGGGTGGGGGAGGTTGTTGTGAATTTCCACCATTGTGCAAGGGGTTGGATTAGATGACCCTGGTGGTCCCTTCCAACTCTGTGATTCTATGATTCTGTGAAAGAAAGGGCTCTATCACTCAGAGGCAGCCCATACCCTTAAGTCTCTAGCCCTGTTCACAAGTTACAGTGAACTCTCATGCAATCTGTGTTCAATGCACAGTTGATTTTTCTTTCTACATGCATTGAGGAATTCTCACATTACACACATGTACAGTGATTGAACATGTGATTGAAACCACACTTTTGTCCAGGGACTGGCTCCCACTTCCATTTGTAAAGTGAACGCGCACTGACTCTTTCTTACAAAGTGGTGTACGTTAGGGTTGCCAGGTCCCTCTTCGCCACCGCCGGGAGGTGTTTGGGGTGGAGCTTGAGGAGGGCGGGGTTTGTGGAGGGAAGGGACTTCAATACCATAGAGTCCAATTGCCAAAGCGACCATCTGTGTGGCAAAGGATTTCTTTCTGGTCTCTGGGGGCCACAGGTGAGTTTGCAGGTTAGGGCTTCCATTTTGGAGGGCATCTTGTGTCTTTCCCCATGGCTTCTGCCTCCATGTGGGATGCGTCTACGTTGTAATGATGTATAGGGTTGCCAACCTCCAGGTACTAGCTGGGAGGGACTTCAATGCCATAGAGATCAGTTCCCCCCTCCCCAAATTCCCCCCTCCTCAGGTTCTGCCCCAAAAACCTCCCACCGGTGGCAAAGAGGGACCCGGCAACCCTATACACACCACAGGGTGATGCTCTAGAAGGAGGGTGGGAGTTCCAGGTTGGGAATTCCCCGGATATTTTGGGGGTGCAGCCTGAGGAGGGTGGGATTTGGGGCGGTGTGGGGTATCATAGACCATCATGATAGGAAAAGTTGAGGGCAGCAGGAAAAGAGGAAGACCCAACAAGAGATGGATTGACTCAATAAAGGAAGCCACAGCCTTCAATTTGCAAGATCTGAGCAAGGGTGTCAAAGATAGGACATTTTGGAGGACTTTCATTCATAGGGTCGCCATGAGTCGGAAGTGACTTGACGGCACTTAACACACACACACACACACATCATATCCATAGAGTCCACCTTCCAAAGTGGCCATTTTCTCCCGGTAAACTGATCTCTGTCACCTGCAGATCAGTTGTAACAGCAGGAGATCTCCAGCCACCACCTGGAGGCTGGCAACCCTAGGTAGGAAGGTCTGGGAAGACCACCCTGTCTCTGATCATCTGCAGAGTGGCATTCTGAACGTTTGCAGAACCTCCCTTCGCGTCTCTCCTCTTTTCCGATTTCTTTGATCAAAACGATATTGATTAGACACTGGTTCCAAATTCCTCAAAAGAGGGAAAGAGAAGGACTGTTGCATTTCGGGGGGGAAGAAGAATTAAGGGGATTTCTCTTTACAACTGGGGAACAAAGCATGGGAAGTTATCATCTTATTTTTTCCCCTCCTGTTCCTCGAAAAGGTTTGCCCATATAACTTTAGAGAGGCAAGCAGATTTTGCCATGGCATGCAGCATTTCTCCCCTGTCAGCCCCACTACGTGTGCACTTTATTAGAGGGTTTCCCCCTCCTTCTCCTACCCCCTCCCAGATATAATGGCACCAATTAAATTACCTTGCAGCCTGACCTTAATCTGGCAGGAATGATTATTCCATGAAACAGTTAGGAGCTCTAATTGACATGAAGTGCGAGAGGGAGGGGGGGAAAGGGGGTAAAAATATCTCTTGCAGCGGTAGCCCGTCAAAGTCACATTGATATGCTAATACCTATAGCGGGCGAAATCACTTCATAAAGGGAGACGTTGAAAATTGAATTATTTCAATTTCGCTACCTAGGAATCTACTGATCCGCCTGTATACGCCGCTAAGTAGCTGCAGCGCTTTTTTTCGGCGGGTAAACAGCTGTACGGAGGGCGTTGCCGTGGCAACCGCTTGACTCATGACAATTGCGATCGTGATGAAGTCATTAGCGGTGTGAAATGTACTTTGAGGTTGTCAAGTGTACACTCCAGGAATATTTCAGCGGGATTAGTGAGGCCTTTTAAAAAAAAAAAATGGGGGGAAAGGAAGAAAAATTAGCATAATTTTGGCTCTCCGCGCATGATCTCATTACGGCGCGAAGGAAATGGCACAGGGCGATGCGCATGCTGTTGTGTTCGACGTACAAAAGTCAACCTTGTGGAGATGCCTTGTGGACAAATTCTGGCCAATGTTAAAATTACAGCATCTTTCTTCACGCCCCCGTTGGGTATTTCAGTTAGGGTGTCCAGGTCCCTCTTCACCACCGGCGTGGGGCGGAGCCTGCAGAGGGCAGGGTTTGGGGAGGGGAGGGACTTCAGGAGAGTCCAATGGCCGTAGAGTCCAATGGACAAAGCGGCCATTCTCTCCAGGGGAACTGGTCTCGATCGGTTGAAGATCACTGAGGAAGGCCCAACTGGCCGAAACACGCATGGTCTATTAGTCATTTATATTTTACATATCATCAGCGGTGTTGATTATTTCTGTAACTGTTTATACTTGTGATCTTATATGTAGCCTGCAATCCAGGCCCAGTGTTTTTATCCATTATATTGTGTACACCTAATAAATATATAAATATATATTTTAAAGAATTGTTCGTTCCCAGCTCAACCCTTAGGTTCCCTGTAGTTTTTTGGGTTGAGTTCGTTTCCCCTTCCCCTTCATTTTTTGTTGTCCAATCCCAAATCTCCAGGAATTCCACAATCTGGAGTTGGGAACCCATGTTGGGAGGGTAAAAAGGTGAGGGGGAGAATCATGTACAGTTAGGGTTGCCAACCTCCAGGTACTAGCTGGAGATCTCCTGCAATTTCAACTGATCTCCAGTTGATAGAGATCAGCTCCCCTGGAGAAAATGGCCGATTTGGCCATTGGACTCTATGGCACTGAAGTCCCTCCCCAAACCCTGCCCTCTTCAGGCTCTGCCCCCAAAATCTCCCGCTGGTGGAGAAGAGGGACCTGGCAAACCTATGTAGAATCCCCTGAACTCCTGGGGAAAGTGATGAGGATACACATTTGTAGCTAGATAGATTTAACTCTCACGAGGAGAAACCCAAACAAGGATTTTCTGGTTGAAATAGCAGAGCCATTTTCTACATTTTGGGGGCCTTCCCAGGATTCGCAGTGGCTTCGATGTTTAAACTCAACTGTCAGCCCTGCTTCCAAGCTCTTTGTACTTTCCCGCAGCTGCCATTGCCACATCCGCAATGGACACGTGGACACCGGTGGTATGTTTGGGGACTGGGCTGTCAGGTCCAGCATCTGAAGTTTCAACCGAGGGGCATAATTGTACCCCCTGTGGGATCTCTGTCAATGACAGCCAGGCCACCCTATGTCAGGGGCAGCGAACATGTTTCTCTCACATCTCAAGTGCAGCCGTCTCCTTTTTCTCAAAACACCGAATAGGAACTATTCAATTTGGAGATAAGCAAAAACAAAAAACCCAGCCTGTTATTTCCACTTTTCTTCTCCATGCTCTTGGTTATCCAGAGAAACTCCATAGCGCCTCTTAGGCCGGTTATGCTTGGTAACTAGCAGTGTGTTCCAGCCTGAACTGCCCTGCATATTTTTTTTTTAGTTCTTCAAGCTGAACTGTCATTCCAGAAGTCACTATGAAGCCAGCACATACCGGCTTCGCATTTCTTAAGAGCCCCTTTAACACAACCTTTTTTATTGGCTCCGTCCCCGCCTCGAAGCATCCACTCAAGGAAGCATGAAGAATCACAGCTGCCCGTGTGTTAGCTATGCAAACGATGATTGCTAATGTCTATGCAAACGAAGGATAGAAGGAGCAGGCGAGTGGGGGTGGAATTTGTTGGACTTTCTCCGATTGCATTGGGACCACGAATAGGCATTTTAAAGGTCGGATTTAAAAAAGGAGCTTTGAGCGAGCATCAAAATTGACCCTGCATAAATGGCCTTAGAGATCCTCACCTTTCCAAACAAATTCACCACATGCAGGGTTTTCCTCTGGGTTTTTTGTCCGGAAAAGCATTTGCATAGACTGATGTACCATCTAGAGGCAGGCAGTACAAGACTGTGAACAGGTGGGGGGGAGGTGGGGGGGAAGCGCTGTCAAGTCACAATTGACTTACAGTGACCCCATGGGGTTCTTAAGGGAAGAGG